>NC_090873.1:23070127-23142627 GCF_036669935.1 Montipora foliosa
TTGTTGAAAAAGAAGATTTTCACTTCAAATAATCCCTTTCCAATCACTTTTGGTCATCTTAGTTAGCAATCATAAATTCCGTCTCCGAAATTTATTTCACAGGATCTAGAGAAAAGGAAGCTTGCAAAGAGCTGAAACTTTTTTTTTTCAGGTTCGAGAAAATTGCCTTTCCTTGTTCAATACAAACTGTCAACTGCTACACTGTTATTTTCAAGGAGTAGATTTAACTCCAAAAAGGGAATGAAAAAAAAGGTACAAAACCACTCCATTTTTGGAGTAAAATTCACTCCGGTAATCCTTACTCCGTTTTTGGAGTAAAATGTACTCCTATATCTTTTACTCTTTTGTTGGGGTAAACATTTACTCCAGTATTGTTTCGCCCTCCTGTGGTGTAAAATTCACTCCAATACAAGAGTAAAGTTTATCCTTCTATTGGAGTGAATTGAACTCTTTAAATGGAGTTCAATTTACCCTTGACAGAGTTAAATTAACTCCAAAACTGGGGTGAGACAAAAAGGTACAAAACCACTCCTTTTCAAGAGTAAAATTTACCCTCTTAAACTTTACTCCCCTTGTCAGAGTAATATTTACTCTTTCTACAGAACACATTCACCCTCACTAGATCTACTGTACCTTCATTTATAGTCAGATTTCTCATAAAACCATGAAAAGTTCATTTTTTTTTAATATTATGTAAAGAAAAGACCAGGTTTACAATGAAGCATCTAATACTGGTAATTTTAATCATAAGATTGCAAAGAATGCACATCGATATGCATGATAAATACAATCTGTATACACATACAAATACATCACAAAAATCAAAGCTATCTTTATTCTAATTATTCGGGCAATAATAAAATGGCATTCAGCTGAATGTGTTCTTGCCTTAAACAAAGATAAATTGAGTGGTTTGTGTTTTGATTACAGATTGCAACAATGAATGGCTGCAAAATAACTTCAATTACAAAAACTAAAGCAATATTACAACGTACTTGGATAAATGTGACTCAGTATAACATTTTGGGTTTTATGTACCTGTAATACAACTCAGTTCTTACAGAAAGAAGTCAAACGTAAAAAAATGGAACATGCCTTGGATAACTGATGCAAAAAGTTTGCCATCGTTGACCCTTACCAATGTGTTCTTTTTTTCTCCAACAGAATTGTTTTCAAAAAGAAAAAAAAATACAGAACTTAGGCTGATAATTTACATTTCGAAAAAACTAAAAACGTTTTGTTTCCAAAAAGAAGAAAAAAACCCCTGAGATTAAGCTGATAATTAAGTATGCTCCCAGCAAAACAATTACAGCGAATGAAAGTTTTAACAAAACCTTGCTTTCTGCCACAAGGTAAATGTCTCTAGTTCAATTAGTGTGCCAGAAGCAACAATCCTTGCAAATGTTGTTTTTAGAACCTATCCATTGATTGACTCATCATCCTTAAAAGTAGTTAAAGAGAATAATGATTAGTATCACCCCTTCCAAAATTAAGATCATTCTACAATATTCTAACAAAATAGGAAGAGAGCACAAATCTAATACATCCCTAATCCTGAGAAATAAAAGACACCAGCCACCAATTTTGGTGTACCAAGTAAATGGAACCACTTGTAATACCGATACTTGCATGAGATTATATCTGTAACATTGTTCTTGATTCATTGAGTAACTCAGTTAACTATCAAATTAATTTTGTCATAATGATAAAAGTACACATATAGTGGTGGAACTCATGGAACAAATCTTGAAAATATATTGCCAGATGCTTTCTTTGTCTTCAACACTTTTCCAAAAAAAAATATGTGTGATGAGGTATTTAGAATTACCTCATTTAATAGTACCGGTATTTCAAATTTTAAACTGAAAGCAGATATTGGGTGAGACAATGGATAAATGAAACTGCAGCATCATCTTCCGCTAATCGCTAGGTATTACTAGTCTATACGTACACAGGCCTGTAACTCAGACAGTGCTTTATAATTATTTTATTGCAGTGACTGTCAAGAATTAGTTGTTAAAGTGTAATTTATGTGAGTTATTTGTAAATATCTATATGCATCACTTGTTTAAAAGCAACAATCAGCTTCTAAGTCTTTCAGACTTTCAGCTGTTTGACTGGTTTGACTGGTTTTTTACAGAAACATGCCTCAAAGGAGTTTTTTCATTGCACCAACCTTTTCTTTTATCTGAGGGTTTTCTCCAACTCCTCTTCCATAGATGATACATTTAGTGGTATGTACTGTATGTTGCAAGAAGAAGGCATCTTCTTGCCTAGCCTCAGCACTTTCTGTAACCAACTCTCTGTCCAAACTTCCCAGCAATCTTTTAATGAACCAATTCCCAGCTGTACCCACCTCCAATTTGAACTGTTAATCAACAAATAAATATAGTGAAAAGTTTCAGTTTTCTTGGAAAAAATAATTCACAATCTCAGTCACATTTCCAAACAAAAATTATTACCGCTACTTACAGATAAAAGGTGTCATAAGAATTTCATCCAGATAAGAACACTCAATATCACATGTCTCAAAAAAAAAAATGCTGGTACATGTAATAATAAAGCTGATCATTTCTAAGATGTATGACAACTGCAGACTGCCTACAAATAGCGATTGTAAACAGTATTTAAGTCTTAGCACCCATAGCCTGCGTAGCAAGCGTTCCTGTTCGAAAGAAGAGCTCCCAAACGATTTTCCACAAACTGGCCGCGCGAAATTTGGGGCAAGAGACTGAGGGAACGCTTGCAAGAAGACCCCCTATTTTTGAAAAACCCGTTCGCCCACGAACGGGGGCTTCTGATTGGTGCAGCACAGTCACAGTGATTGACAGGTGCTAAATTTTCGAGCAAAATGTTACTTGTTAGTTCTAGCGTGACAAATACAATGGCGAAAGATGTGGAAGGTTTTGAACCGTGTGTTGAAGCTGAGCGAATCGGTTATCGGTTTTGCATTGAAAATGGAACAAGAACTGTCAATGCGCCACCGTTTTAACTGTATAGATGTAATGTCCGTTTTGCCAACAGGATTCGAAAAAAGCTTAATTTTTCAGATGTTTGTCATGATCTGCGGAGTTCGAAATAGAAGAAACGAAGAACAAACTTCTCGAGTATCATCTTGATTTCTCCATTACAAGGCATCATACGCAATCAAGTAAGTAGTTTAGGTAAATTCCATGGGAATGACAGCCTGTGATTTAATTAAAAATCTGGACTGCTTGGACGATATCCATCGCGGGAAATTCAACATTTTTAGGCGTCAGCGGAAGCCGCTGTGGATAAGCGTGTCCATAATTCACTAAAAGCAAAAGATTTGTTCTTTAACAACATTTTGGCAGCGGTTATTGTCAAGGAAAAGTTTGGCTTGGTCTGAAGTAAGCTTTCCGTTCGCTTGTAAAAGATGCTTCGTATTTACGCAGGAATAATTAATAACATGCCTGCGAACCACCAGAGTACATATCTGTGTCAGGATCAAGGAAATAAACTATATGGTACAGTATGTTGCCCAGTTTCCGGCCACTTTAGTTTGTAATCGCCCTAACTTCTTGTTTATGCACGGAAACTTTCTCATTTTTCTACAAGAGACAGTTCATTTACTTACCTTTAAAATATACGGAGATCGGCTGCCCACCTCAAGTACTAAAGAAATTACGCCATTTTTTGCAAAACTAGTAAGTTGCCCAGTTTCCGGCCAGCGAGTCCAGTTTCCGGACATCAATAGAAAGCAGAAATTTCATTCAATCCGCTGGACTAAACGGACTTCCAAGGCTATCTCGATGTGGCTTAGCGACTGTACTTTATGGGATTAGAGCAAAATGGTTACTTAGAGGTGTGTGGTAGGGCATAGATAGCTGCTAACTATGAGTAGGGTATAACCTTGACAAAGCCCGCGCGATATTCTCTGCGAAGAGGCACGGGCAATTAACACAGCACATCTGAGTTAATATGTACCTCATTACGCCATGCTTGCTTAAGCTATGTACATTTCATTAATTTCTCGAGTAGTAAGTTATAAAATTTCATTAATTCAAATAAGTTTTAAACAATCTATCTGTGAGTGCAGATCAGTGGCCGGAAACTGGCGTAGTATGCGAAAATCTTAGCTAAGATTTAGACTTCTGACGTTCGCAAACAGCTAAGTTCTAGCTTATGATGACAGGTCCCTTAATTACTTCCATCTTCAATGTAAATTCTTTCAAAAAATTATCAAGCTCCGTGAACTATTTCCTATTAAACGAGTTATTTATTTACGTACGGTAGCTTCGCTGTGCAGTGAAAAGGCCAAAAATTAGCCGGTAAAATTTTACTCACCTGAACAAAATCCCTTCTTGTTCGCTCGTTTCTCAACCAAAAAGCCCACCTAAACCATCAGTTGATAGCGGAGATGTTAGTTTTTTTTCCAACGGATCGCTTCGGTGGACGAAGAGTTAAAATCCCATCGAAAATAACCGAGTTTACCTTTTTTTGGCCGGAAACTGGTACTGGCCGGAAACTGGCCAACACACTGTATTTGCCAAATTCTCCGCTTACCTTGCCCAATATAAGCTTTAGTACTATATCATGAATTGAGCCTGACAAGATGAAGACAATTACACAACTGCCCTGCTAATTAAATCTTCTCCCACTGTGAGAAGAAAGCGGCTCCTTTTCACAGTCGTGCGATTTTTTTTAGCATTTTTTTCTTTCTATTTCATCTACGATTTCGTGACGATTGACCAAAAACGTGCTATGGATTATCAAACAAGCGGGGGGGATATCCTGTAATTTCCAGGATATTTAGTTCGATTCGTTTCGTCAACCACTTTGCACCAAGAAATCGCCAGCAAGTCGCAATGAAATCGCCGCTAATTAAAAATCGCAACTGAAACCTCTTTGAATGGTTTCATGGTCTGCTTTGGTGGAGTTTTGCATTGAGCGGCCTTACCTACCCATCGAACTCTGTACGAGTTATGTTCCTAAATTTCGTATTTTACGAGCGCACGGGTTTCTTACACGTTCTAAAACTTGGCCGTTGTTTTCGATGGTTTAAACAAATTCTCGGAAGAAACATAACCAGTCTTACCCGGCTGAGAAGCTGCCGTTACAAATTTAACTTTAAAATCACACAACCTCAGTTCACACTGACAAATTCTGCATTGATTGCTCGCTGTCTCCTCAGTGCTTCGGTTTGTTTTGACGGAAGTCAACATGTGTAAAAAACAAGGTTTTCTGTTATTGGCTAATTTGTTAATAAGACGCCAATCAACGCGTGTCAAAAAAAGGTGGGCGTTTTTCAAAAATAGGGGGTCTTCTTGCAAGCGTTCCCTCAATCTCTTGCCCCAACTTTCGCGCGGCCAGTTTGTGGAAAATCGTTTGGGAGCTCTTCTTTCGAACAGGAACGCTTGCTACGCAGGCTAAAGCACCCATTTTAAATAAAACGTTTAGCTTGCAATAACTGTGATTTACGGTTAGTTTGGGGTCTGCACTCTGCAAGTGTCAGACACTGGCACTTCTGTTATAACGTAAGGGTTTGAAGAGCAGACTCATCAAAATTTGGCTCTCTTTTCTTTAAACGCCAATAATAACAATCTCATGCAGGCATTAACATACTATTTGCATTGAGTACAATAGATTAAATGACAGCTGAAGCTTTCTGTCGTTATTTAATTTGCGGTGAGAGCACTCTAATACCAAATCATTTGCTTAACCATTTGATCTAAGGTTTCATTTCTCTTGTGAAATACATACCAATTTGTTAAAGCACTAAAGCCAAATTAAATATCCTTGCCTGACAAATTTGGGACTTCAAGGTGCATGTAAAAGGTTTGAATTCTACATTAGCTTACATTAAATTGTCATAAGACCCGATTCAGACGCCATACTTTTCATGAGCCGAACTTAATACATGAAAAGTTCGACGTTTGAATCAATTAAGAACGGCTATTTTAATTTGGAATAGCTCAGGCGTTTTTTTCAACTGGCCTAAACGGGAATTCGGCTTTAGCATGGCCGTGGATCGGCTTTGATTTCAGACGAATGAAGGGGTAGTTTCTAAAGAAACTGTGGTGCTGCGTCGGTGGGGAAGTAGTATACAAAAATTTGGTTTTATCAACGGAGTTGATAATGTAAATTGGCCACCGTACAGAGATTCTAAAAGCTGACGTTTCAAGCGTTAGCCCTTCGTCAGGGCGAATCGAGGGATTATGGCTTACCTGTAGTTTTTATAGTAGAGTAGGAGCTACGCTATTGGTGGTAACATGGCAACGTGAAAAATAGGAATATATTAGTTAAATGAAAAGCGTTCGTTAATACCGTGAGGATTAAGGGTGCCGATTTGAAAGATGAATTTTTGTTCCAGATTCTTGCGGCTTTCCGTCGTACCTAGATGTAGGGAAAGGCCGCAGATAGCCATGTGTTTTATGGAGTGGTTAGGCAGATTAAAATGGCGAGCGACTGGCTTAGATGCATCCCTGTCATTCTTCTCAACATCGCGAAGGTGTTCGCGGAATCGGTCACCTAGTCGTCTACCTGTCTCACCAATGTATAATTTATTGCATAGCGTACAGGTTATGCAATAAATTTCATTTGCGGAGGTACATGTGAAACGATCGGTGATCTTAACGGATCGCTTAGGTCCCGATATCTTGCTAGTGTTAACAATGAAAAGACAAGTTTTGCATCGTGAGCGTGCGCATTTGAAAGTGCCGGGTTGCTCGTTAGTTTTGAGCGCGCTTCTAACTAAAAAGTTGCCTACGTTTTTGTCGCGTTTGAATGAAATAAGTGGAGGTTGCGAAAAGATTCTACCAGTCTCGGGATCATTTTGGAGTAATTTAAAATTACTAAGAATGATGCTTTTGAATGCGTGATTATGAGGATGGAAAATGAGGGTGAATGGAATTCTGTCATTCTTATCTTTTTGTGACGTTTGTAGTGATGACTGTCGATCAAATTGTTGGGCGCGATGATGGCCCGCTTTGACCACAGAGACAGGATAGCCACGTTTTTCGAAGAACTGGCACATCTCCTCTGATTTGCTGGAAAAATCGGAGTCATCACTACATAGACGTCGAAGTCTAAGAAATTGAGAATAAGGAATGGAGTTCTTGACATGTGATGGATGTGACGATGAATACAACAAATAACTGTGTGAATAAGTAGGTTTGTAGTGCACACTAGTACATAGCACGTTGCCTCTAATAGAAACTTTGATATCTAGGAAAGCCAATGAAGTTTCCGAAATTTCCCAGGTATATTTAAGAGCCGGATGAAAAGAGTTGACGGAGGTTATAAATTGATCGAGTTCTTCTCTGCTGGATGAAATAGCGTCGATGCAGTCGTCGATGTAGCGGCCGTTGTACTGATTAAAAAATTGGAGTTCAACATATCCTACAAAAACATTGGCATAGCTAGGTCCTGCTATCATACATTAAAGACAGTACTTACGCACTACAAATTTTCCGCGATTTCAATTTCTCCGGCCAAGAAAAATTTATTTTCACCATGGACATTACATCTCTATACACAGTCATTCCTAATAGCGAAGGTCTTCTAGCACTTAAACACTTTTTCGATCAACGCACTGTCAACGAACCTAGCTCGGAAACGCTCCTCCGCCTTGCCGAACTAGTTTTAACGCTTAACTGTTTTTCATTCGCCGGCAACTATTACAAACAAATTAATGGTGTAGCGATGGGTACGAGAATGGGACCTAGCTATGCCAATCTTTTTGTAGGATATGTTGAACACCAATTTTATAATCAATACAACGGCCCCAAACCTGCTCCGCTACATCGACGACTGCATCGGCGCTATTTCATCCAGCAGAGAAGAACTCGATCAATTTATAACCTCTGTCAACTCTTTTCATCCGGCTCTTAAATATACC
This sequence comes from Montipora foliosa, assembly GCF_036669935.1. Taxonomy (NCBI): domain Eukaryota; kingdom Metazoa; phylum Cnidaria; class Anthozoa; order Scleractinia; family Acroporidae; genus Montipora; species Montipora foliosa. The sequence goes on from NC_090873.1 coordinate 23,077,989, forward strand.
TGGGAAATTTCGGAAACTTCATTGGCTTTCCTAGATATCAAAGTTTCTATTAGAGGCAACGTGCTATGTACTAGTGTGCACTACAAACCTACTTATTCACACAGTTATTTGTTGTATTCATCGTCACATCCATCACATGTCAAGAACTCCATTCCTTATTCTCAATTTCTTAGACTTCGACGTCTATGTAGTGATGACTCCGATTTTTCCAGCAAATCAGAGGAGATGTGCCAGTTCTTCGAAAAACGTGGCTATCCTGTCTCTGTGGTCAAAGCGGGCCATCATCGCGCCCAACAATTTGATCGACAGTCATCACTACAAACGTCACAAAAAGATAAGAATGACAGAATTCCATTCACCCTCACTTTCCATCCTCATAATCACGCAGTCAAAAGCATCATTCTTAGTAATTTTAAATTACTCCAAAATGATCCCGAGACTGGTAGAATCTTTTCGCAACCTCCACTTATTTCATTCAAACGCGACAAAAACGTAGGCAACTTTTTAGTTAGAAGCGCGCTCAAAACTAACGAGCAACCCGGCACTTTCAAATGCGCACGCTCACGATGCAAAACTTGTCTTTTCATTGTTAGCACTAGCAAGATATCGGGACCTAAGCGATCTGTTAAGATCACCGATCGTTTCACATGTACCTCCGCAAATGTAATTTATTGCATAACCTGTACGTTATGCAATAAATTATACATTGGTGAGACAGGTAGACGACTAGGTGACCGATTCCGCGAACACCTTCGCGATGTTGAGAAGAATGACAGGGATGCATCTAAGCCAGTCGCTCGCCATTTTAATCTGCCTAACCACTCCAAAAAACACATGGCTATCTGCGGCCTTTCCCTACATCTAGGTACGACGGAAAGCCGCAAGAATCTGGAACAAAAATTCATCTTTCAAATCGGCACCTTTAATCCTCACGGTATTAACGAACGCTTTTCATTTAACTAATATATTCCTATTTTTCACGTTGCCATGTTACCACCAATAGCGTAGCTCCTACTCTACTATAAAAACTACAGGTAACCCATAATCCCTCGATTCGCTCTGATGAAGGGCTAACTCTCGAAACGTCAGCTTTTAGAATCTCTGTACGGTGGCCAATTTACATTATCAACTCCGTTGATAAAACAAATTTTTGATTTCAGACGTCGAACGTTTCATGTGCCGAACTTCATGATCATGCATAAACCATGTTTTACTTTCTAGATAAAAATCGCTGACAAAATCAATTGGTTTTCTTGGTAATGGCTTTGGAACTGCTGTGGAGGGGCCAGTTAAGTGCGACTTCTGAATCAACAGGCGTACTTTTGTTAATTTGTGTCGGTCGAAGAAGTACGCTGTGTCTGAATCGGGCCTAAGGCATCAAATATTATCTGCTCATGGTTCAGTTAACGCTTACTTTTTTGCTTGAGTTGTTGTAAGCATTTCCTTGCTTTGGATCAGCATTTAAAGAGTAAACAAACGAAAAACTCGTCAGCTCAAATTGTGATCGTTGATTCAAACTTGAGTAAAACCGCCGAAAGACCCGCCGAAATCAGTAAAGAGCTGCACCGGTGACTGCTGACCAAAACGGCTCACTAGTTTCCAGTCTGTTCTCTTCTGTGTTATCCAAGATCGCGGAGGATAACGACTTTAATTACCGGGTCGTCCAATTAAAAACGAAAAAACCAGCAAGATTCAGAGCGGCTCATCGTATTAACCCTCCCTAAAATGTGGAAAGATACCGGCCTTTATTAACAGGATTTTAATCCTGTAAAACTGTTGACTTGGAGGTGAGTATACTCTACTCTTAACCCTTTCAGCCCCGTGGGGTTCCCCATTAACGAGTAAAATCATCTGGCGTTAGACAGAGTAAAATCTATAAGTGGCACTATTGGGAGTTAAAGGGTTAATGGGGACATAGTTTTTGAGTGAATCCAGCTGTTGTTAACCCTTTCAGCCCCGTGGCGTTCCCCATTAACGAGTAAAATCATCTGGCGTTACACAGAGTAAAATCTATAAGTGGCACTATTGGGAGTTAAAGGGTTAATGGGGACATAGTTTTTGAGTGAATCCAGCTGTTGTTAACCCTTTCAGCCCCGTGGGGTTCCCCATTGACGAGTAAAATCGTCTGGCGTTAGACAAAGTAAAATCTATAAGTGGCACTCTTGGGAGTTAAAGGGTTAATGGGGACATTGTTTTTGAGTGAATCCAGCTGTTGTTAACCCTTTCAGCCCCGTGGGGTTCCCCATTGACGAGTAAAATCGTCTGGCGTTAGACAGAGCAAAATCTATAAGTGGCACTAGTGGGAGTTAAAGGGCTAATGGGGACATAGTTTTTGAGTGAATCCAGCTGTTTTTAACCCTTTCAGCCCCGTGGGGTTCCCCATTGACGAGTAAAATCGTCTGGCGTTAGACAGAGCAAAATCTATAAGTGGCACTATTGGGAGTTAAAGGGCTAATGGGGACATAGTTTTTGAGTGAATCCAGCTGTTGTTAACTCTTTCAGCCCCGTGGGGTTCCCCATTGACGAGTAAAATCGTCTGGCGTTAGACAGAGTAAAATCTATAAGTGGCACTATTGGGAGTTAAAGGGTTAATGGGGACATAGTTTTTGAGTGAATCCAGCTGTTGTTAATCCTTTCAGCCCCGTGGGGTTCCCCATTGACGAGTAAAATCGTCTGGCGTTAGACAAAGTAAAATCTATAAGTGGCACTATTGGGAGTTAAAGGGTTAATTAGTGGAGTACTAAATAAGAGGCGTACATTTTATTGCGTTTAGTTTTACTCCACTTTTTCACTGCAACTCCTTGAAAACAAAGAATTAATCGGTGGATTTCACAAAAATAAAACAACCCCAATTCCACATCTTTGACTGGCTAAACTTAAATTTACCCTACAAAAATACATATATAGTAGGAGTAAAATCCTCTTCTACTTTTTTTCTCAGAAAGTAGAATTAGTAAGTGGGGTAGACTTTACTCAGTCAGTATCCCGATAAATAGGAGTAAAATTAACTCCAGCATATTATATCGGTAGGGAGAGTAAAATTTACTCTAACAAAGTCATTGCCTTTGAATATTAACTAGTACTGAGTAAAAATTACTCTTAGTGGGTGTTAAATTAACTCCTCTTAGGAGTACATTTTACTCCGCTTTATTTTACTCCACTTTTTCACTCCCGCACTGGAGTGAAATTAACTCTTTAAAAATAACAGTGTATAGTTTTTCAGTTAAGTTTATTTGAACGAATACGATGATTCAGGCAATTTATTCCTTTCTTTTGTCTGTAATAGAACATAAACTTTGTGAAAAACATTTCTTTTGAAGAAGCAGGCTCATTTTTTCCCTCTTTGCTTTTGTGGTATATCTTTAACGCCTATTATACTTTTTATGCAAGCCATTCCTAGTATATGAGAAGCCAGTGTAGTAACTCGACGTACACACATTTAAATACGTGCCTCTTTGTAAACTGCTGTCTTAAAGTCGGTCAAATTTGACAAGAGGCAATTTCAAATGTTTTGTGACATCCGTCACTTAAATTGGCGAAAGTAGGAACAAAGGAGAAGAAATGAAACTTTAGTCAAATGAGATTGTTAAATGCAGCTTACAAGCAAGGTCTCCCTGATAATTACCATTGCAATTTACCAACTCAATCAATCTGTTTAATGAAGACCTCCCACAGAGTTCTACAAAATTTGTATTCTGACCGTTTAGGAGCTGAGAATCTTCTTATTGAACGGGAAGAAAAAAGTCGGCCAAATGACCAGGTCACGTGACATAACAAGCAAATATTCGCTCAATTTGAGTTTCAAAAGTCAGTTGTGAAAGAGAAGGAGTATAGAGAGGATGTATGACGGTTATTAACTCTTCAGTTTGGTTGTGGTTAGACGCTGGATCTCGAAGTGAAAAATCGAAGAAGTTCCTACAAAAAAAAGAAAGCAAAACAAAACGTTAAATTGATCTCTTCGCGACGTTTCTACACGGACTCAAAACGGAAATCATGTCGGTTAACGAAACGGATTTGAACAGTTTTCGAGACTTTAAAAAGTATACGATCGAGCGAGTAGACTTGGTTTTTGCTGTTCTGTATTCGTTGCTGTTAATTGTCGGGTTTACAGGAAACTGTCTCGTTATAACTGTGGTTCGCAAAACAAAAAGTATGCACACGACCACAAATATTCTTCTCGTCAACTTAGCTGTCAGCGATATTGTCATTCTACTTTGGTGCCCAAGAACCTACAGCTTTGTTTTTTACCCCATACATCCTTCAGGAAAAACTGGCGATTATATTTGCAAAATGTTCACAGGCAATGCTATCATAACTGTGGCAATAGCCAGCTCTGTCCTAACACTCTCCGTTCTGGCCATAGAACGCTACCACGCACTGATGAAGCCCATGAGGACGGAACTTCGACTAACCATTGAACATGTTAAATACGTTGTCTTCTTTATTTGGATCGGAGCGATCTCAATAAGCTTTCCGAATTTTTCAGAAAGCAAGTACAGTCAACGATATGGAAGGTGCGTATGTCCATTCAGTTTGGAGTATGCTTCTTTACGTCGCACTCATGTTATTTGTACTGTTGTATTTTGGGGTTTCGTACCGTTTGTCGTTTTTGCGTACTGTTATTTCCAGATCATCCGAGGGTTGTTTTTAGGCCATACTGTCTGTGCGGAGGCGCCGTCGGGCAATGGAGATGATCGTACCAAACAGCGGCTAGCTAAACTCTTAATAAGCGTAACAGTTGCGTTTTCCGTTTGTTTTATTCCATACTGCGCCTTTATTCTATACATCGCGCTGGAAGACCACCGCAAACTTATCTCTAACCAGGAAACGCTGTCTCTTCTCTTTCGTGTGTTTGAGTTTTTGATGTACTGCAGTTCCTGCTTAAACCCAGTTCTTTACGCGTTCCGCAGCTCAAATTACCGGGATGGTTTCAAGGCAGTTTTCACCAAACACACTGCCATCCACTCCAGTAGATTCGCATCTGTAGATGTTGTGCGCAACCGCGACAATCTTGAATCTGGATTAGATGTTTAAGACTTGCGAAGTATTTACCAGCGAATTCGAAGTTAGTTTGTTTCATTTGAAGGTATGATCATGCATGACAACCTCTTCAACAAAAAAAGACACGAAGGATTTTTTAGATTGGTCAATATTTCCTGCCCACGTACCCGCACAAAAGAAGAACTTCAATTGTAAAGCACCTAGAGCTTATTTGCCTTCCAACCGATACACAGGAAAAAAGACATAATTTTGTTTATTATTGGGTATTTGAGAGAATGTTTAACACTTATTAAATGAAAGGTGTTACAATTGAACCCACTGGGAACTTGAAAAAATCCGAGCCCCAGATGGGATTCGAACCCGCGATTCGTGGGTTCGAATCCCATCTGGGGCTCGGATTTTTCCGAGTTCCCAGTGGGTTCAATTGTAACACTTTTCATTTAATATGTATTGGGTATTTAAAAGTTTTTTGCTTTTTCTTTTCTTTTTCTGTTTTTAATTTCGTATCACGGTAGGTCATTAAATTGTACAAATTTATGTGTAAAGAAGGTTTTAGTTTGCATTTAGTGGGCTAACATCACTGGCACCGAGATTTCTTTATCAACGGTGATGAATTTATGTAACTTTCTACTTTCTATGTTTTAATCCGGCTTCAGTTGAGTTTGACTGTGAAAACGTTCAACATAAATCATGATAGTGACAAATTATTAATATTCCTTCCCCAATCTATTTAATCAGTGAAACTAAAGTGGGCTGGCATTTGAAGCTTTCAATTAAAGCGGAAGGAAAAATCGTAGAAGGCGTTTATCATCCAACAGGCATTTCAATTATATAGTTCTTCATCGGACTCCTGCATCAACGCTTCTTGCCTTATTGTACGTTTGACAACAATTTCAATTGCTGGGTTAAGTTCAGAGCGATAGTGTCTTAAGCAAAGAGCCTAACAAAAAATACTGGATATTTTAAACTCCACGATGTTACTAAAGGTGTATGCACAATTTTGTCAATAGCCTGTAGAGCAGGCGTTTTTTGGCAGGCGGACGCTTGTTCAAGGTCTAAAGCTCGTAATGGGCCGCCATTTTGAAAGCACACAGCCGGTAGAGGATTGAGACGTTCATACTGTCCACCTCTCATTGAGTGTAGTTTTTTTGACTGGCCTCAGGCCTCTGTTAGTCTTGCTATCCAAGATGTCGACCAATAGTTCTTACTAAAACAAAAGTACGCCTGCTTTGCAGGCTATAGTGTCTATAAATATCGGTTATTGACCAAGCGTGAGGTCAAGATGGCTGGATATTGGTCAAGTTCGTCTCGCTCCATAAACACGCAAAAAAAGAACGAGGCCAATATCCAGCCATCTTGACAGAACAAGCTCGGTCAATAAAGGATTTATTATATGACTTAAAACACCAAAAAATGATCTTTGATCTTGCGGGAGCAAGTGACAAATCCCGTGTGGGCGAGATAGCTCCATCTTGCCCGTTCGGGTAGCCAATCACAGCGCGGGATTTGGTTCATCTTGTCCGCTCACGGAGCTAGTCATGTAATAAATGTAAATAATACTCGCGTTAACGTTTGTTGTCCACTTAGAGATAGAAAAAATAATGCTAAGTGGGAATTATGGGATCTAGGTTCTTATTCATGGATTGAAAATAGTGGGCTGGGAGAGGATTAGTCTTCAACCTTTGGTTTGAAGGAAACATGGGTAAATGGGACACTGACATGTCAAGATATTTTTAGGGAACTAGTTTAAAACACAGCGAATTTTAACGCTTATTACTAATAATTAGTATTTTGGATCAGATTAATATATTTCTTCTTAACTTTTAATTCACTCAGAGTTAGGTGTCCCCAAGTAGTTTACGTATATGTAAGCTAGATCTACCTGACATATTAATAAAGTTATTGATTGATTGATTGATTGATTGATTGATTGATTGATGGAAGTGAAGAAGCTGAGGAAGTCTTTTGTGTAAGCTCGGAGGTCATGTAACCTGCCATCACAGATAATGTTTGCCTGACGTCTGTGTTCGCAGGGTAGAAATGGTGGTGTTGCGTGTGAATGGAACATAAGCCCCCAGAGGCACCGGCCGAGAAGAACGACCTCTGGGCAGTTTGGAAGCATTCGTAGTAGGGTCAATTTCTCTAATCGGCTATTTCTAGTATTTGAAATTTTTGAGATGGCACGGACGGAAGAACGATGATTGAAGAAGAAGTCTATGATTGAAGGACTTCCTTCTTCGTGGCGCCAACGGGAAAGAATTGCATTATATTCTATGAAGACGATAATGACATTGAAATTATATAGTCAGTGAGCAGGCTGACTTGTTTGGGACATCGAACGAGTGATTTGGCGGCGGAGCTACCAGCGGGCGAGATGAATGGGGCCAGACTCGCTCCCTGGCGGCTCCACCTCCAAATTACTCCCTCGATGCCCCAAACAAGTCAGCCTGCTTGCAAGCAAACATTGATAAGGGTATATTTGTTCACGAGGGATTTCTTTGGGTGAGTTTCTTCAAACTTTTCCAGTTCGCAACATGGTGGCTTAAAATCTGATTTTAAAGTGCAACTAAACTCAAAAATTTTTTTGTCCCTAATATAAATCTCCCATCCAAAGCAAACATATGTCACCATTGTCACCCAGAATGTCGCTTTTTCTGTGCCGTGCAAGCTACGCAAACTTGGAAGAACAAGCAGTAATTTAATTGGACCCACGACCATGATGTGGGAGGCCTGGGTCTATTCTCTATTTTACGTCACAAACTGCTTTGCATTCCTGTTTCAAGGAAATTTTGTGGGCCAAATTACTGCTAGTTTTGATAACTTTGCGCGTCTTGCCCGGCAGATAAAAGATGCCCGGAAGAGTTTGAGGTAAGTATGGCAAAACATGTTTACTTTTGGTGGGAAATTTAATATAGTAGACGAAAAATATTTGAGCCGTTTAGGTTAACTTTAAGTTTGTCAAAACTTCTGCAATCAGGCAGAAAGTTTATTCCATCGGCCCAGGCTGACAAAACGTTTCCTTGGAGCTAGAAGCTGAATTTGGACGTATAACTGAATGCATCGTTAGAGCGATTTTCAATTGAGTATCGACAGTAATTAGCGAATTACTTTGGTTTATGATTACTTCACTCAGTGATTGGTTCAAATTTTTCGCGCTACTTTTTCAACCAATCCGAAGTGACACCAAAACCAATCGTGGCTCGCGCGTGCACACTTTCCCGCGCTTTGTGTCGGCTACGAGTAATTACTTCGAATTTGGATTGGTTTGCTGGATTGTCTCCGTCCTTTTTTTGGCGAAAGCAATTACTTTGGTCTCATTTGAAAACCGCTCTACCTTCTTTTTAAATTAATTGGGACCATATAAGAACACCTACGAACTTTGGGTCCCCCTGATGAAGACACTGTAACTTTTTAAGCAATATTAAAAATATTGATCAAAACCAGAGTATCATCAAGCCATGTCTTATAATTACTGTCAACCTGGTTGCAATGTGAACCCAAACTTTCGTTGGAGGTAATCTTTGTACCACATCAGCTGGCCCCAGTTGTTCAAACAATGAATAGCGCTATCCACCAGATAAATCACTCTCCAGTGGATAAGAAATAGCGAAATCAATTGCACAATCCACTGGATAGTGATTTATCCTGTGGATAGCGATATCCATCTTTTGAACAACTGGGGCCAGATGTGTTGCATTGATCAAAAAAGGAGCAAAATTTTGTCTCGTGGAGAGTAATCGAGAGTAATCGCAAGATCGTAGGTTCGACTCCTGCAAAGGAGAACTCGGATTCATTTCGTGAGTCAGTATCGAATAAGAAATAAGCCCTCTTGGCCACTTTAAGCCACTTTTGGTTTCCTGCTAAATTGAGCGAAAGCGCGCTCACCCAAGCTGACGATGCAAGGTGAGGGTGTGCAATGCATAACTTTAGTGGACTTCGCACTTTGTTTCTAATTATAAACAGCTGAAAAATTCAGGTCTTTTCAACGGGATTTAAACTCATGACCTTTGCGATGCCGGTGCAATGTTCTACCAACTGAACTATGAAGCCACTCACTGAAGGACTTATGAATAAAGCGACATTTGGGTAAATTGTCTAGCAAAGTGCGAGGATCACTTGTCTCTTTCGTCTAATATATAGAGTTAGCCAAGCCTAAAAGCGGAGCTCCCGGGTTATTTATTCTTACTGGCCTTACTTAAACAATGAATTAACGATTTTTTTTGTTCAGCCTTGGCGGAGAGCAATCAAATAAAGAAAACCAAACAAAACAAAAGAATCTAAAACGAATTCTTTCGTTTCTGCTCTTCTTTCATAGGTAGTCCAGGCATCATGCGACTTTTGATATCAGATTCAAAATTAAAAATCTTCTAAAGATATGGCAACAAATGCAATACAGAGCAAGATGCATCTCTAAAACAATTAAAACTGATGATGTTAGATCCACACGCCTGCTCATTAGCGGGGTTGCATTCCTCTCTTAGGGATGCAGTTGTCAGTCTTTTAATTAGGAATTTAATTCTTAATTTATTCGTTTTCTTAGAGGTATTTAAGGCATAATTTAGTCATTTCTAGGGTTCTCGATCAGTCATTTTCGCTTGTGAGTAGTTCTTGTAGTTTCGCTTTCTGCAGTTTGTTACTTTCTTCGCTTCAAGCAGTCAATATTCAGTTACCAGCTCCTAACAAATGTAAGTGTATCTTTTCGTCGAGTTTCTGTTTACGATTAGTTCATTTTACTAAGTAATTTTTGTATCTGTTTGTTTTCTAGTCTTAACCGCTTTTCGCTTTCACCGCATGGGTTGAGTTCGCGCCGTCATAGGCAGTTGAATGAAGAATAAAGCGTGTTTGAATTTTTATCGCTGGAGTTTTGTAGTCGTCAGAAGATCACATCGTTAAGAATTTGTCCTGAGTTTGCCGAGATTTGATGGCGGCGAAAGAAGATGGTCCCGGTGGTGGTGATGTTGTCTTTCGCGCTGCTAGCTCGGCACTAGATCAAGTTATTTCACTCGAAGACCTTCGGCGGCTGAAGAATTCCAGATCTGGATATCTCTCAGTAGTTACAATTAAAAGGAATGAAATTCAAGTGTTGCTGTCCCGCGAAGGGAACGCCTCTCGCGTTAAAGAGAAAATGTCAGAGTTTGTCGCTGCATTCGCTGCTTTCCAGGAAGCTCATGTTGTATATATGTCGTACCTGTCTGACGAGTCGAGCATTTTGAGGTGCCATGAATCTTTCGAACGTGAGTCTGTTCGAAAGGATGACTTTATCCACGAAGTTTAAGGTTGGATTAAAAGAACTGAGGAAGTGGCGCGTTTAGACTCTCAGTTGCAACCAGAAGACTCTGCAAGTCAGATCGTGTCGAAAACCTCAGCCTCCAGACTTTCTAGTAGAAAATCTCATCGTTCTTCTCGCAGTGGTTCGCGTGGAAGTAATGTATCTTCACTGTCCGTGGCCAGAGCTAAAGAAGCTGCACGTGTAGCAGAGTTAAAAGCGGAAGAGGCGGTTCTTCAGAAGAGACAGCTACTAGAGAAACAGAAGTTTCACCTTCAACTGGAAGAAGAACGCTTAAGAAGAAGAGTGGCACCATCCCCCCTTGCCTATTAACAACGAAAGGGCTGTTTCAGAGTTGTCCGAAGTGCTTTCTTCGCCAAGCGAAAGGGCTTTTCACGAAATGTTAGGACTCCATCAGCAACAGAACGCTCTGCAACAGCAACAAAATAAAATTGTGGAGATGCTTGCAATACAACAGAAGAAAAGTTCTCTCCCTCAGCCTCGTGTCCCTATCTTCAACCCTATGGAATATAAACCCTTCGTAAGAGCGTTTGAGAGTATAATCGAGTCCAAGACGTCAAGCAGTAGCGAAAGGCTCTATTACCTTGAGCAGTTTACTAGTGGAGATGTGAGAGAGCTCGTGCGATCGTGCCATTATCTCCCACCTGAAAATGGTTATCAAGAAGCTCAACGACTGATCAGGAAGAAGTTTGGTGATAATTACCACGTTGTAGCTGCATATGAAACCAAGGCATTGAATTTGCCCGATGTGAAAGTAGAGGATGGCCAAGCCCTAAGTCGATTTGCCATTTTCCTAATGAGGTGCAAGAATGCAATGGAGAGTAGTAGGAACCTAACCAAGCTTGAACAACCCGAAACCATTAAGAAGTTATCTCTGAAGTTGCCGTTCAGTTTAAGAGTAAGATGGCGGCGCTTGGTAGATGAAATCATGGAGGATCAAGGAAGGGCTATCCGGTTTAATGACCTCGCTGAGTTTGTCGACCATGAAGCTCGCGTAGCGACCAACCCTCTCTCCGTGAAGATTGTCGAAGACTCTAGGCCTAGACCCGATACACGTCGAGGTCTCTTGAATAAAGGATCCCACGAGAAAACGAAAGAAAGACGTAGTTTTGCTTCGCATGTTAACAATTGCATGACCTCACCTGCCACCAGGGAATTGCCAAGGTCAGACTTACCTACAGTAGAAGAAGCCTCTTGCCTTTATTGCAACGATCATCACGCCCTAGAGAGCTGCAAATCTCTTAGGAGTCGCCCCTAGGGGGAACGAATCGAGTTTATAAAGTCTAAGCGTCTTTGCTTCGTTTGTTTGTCCACTGAGCACATAGCAAGGAATTGTCCGAAGCGGAAAACGTGTGCAATTGTCAATTGCACAAGAAAACATCCAACAGTTCTCCACACGAATTCTGTTGCACGTTGCCCAGAAGCTAACAATGCCACAGCAAGTACTTCGTCTCGCGAGGAGGTTCTGCGTGTTCAAAGTGCTATGGTCAATACAGGCGGAAGATTTAGTCCCTTTGTTGGGACAGACACCTCGAGGACAGCTATGGCCATTGTTCCAGTTAAAGTATGGCCTAAAGGAAATAGGACACCTGTAATCACTTACGCCTTCTTGAATAGCGGCAGTTCTTCCACGTTTTGTACTGAAGCCCTAATGAGACAGTTAGGAGTAAATGGCCAAAGAACTTTGATTTCTTTAACAACGTTGGACAGAAAGAACAGCCTCATTGACAGTTTCGTTCTGCAAGATCTGGCTATTTCCGACCTGGAGGAGAACGTGTTTGTCAAATTGCCTCCCTTGTACACAAGACCCGAGATTCCCGTATCAAAGGAGGATATCCCAAACCAGGTTGATGTTGACAAATGGCCACATTTGAGTGGAGTGTATTTGCCGGATGTAGAAGCAGAAGTCGGCCTCCTAATAGCCAGTGACGTCCCGCAGATCCTCGATCCTCTAGAAGTGAGGCATTGTCAAGATGGCGGCCCTTACGCGTCCCGTACAATTGTAGGTTGGGTTGTGAATGGTCCCTTAGGGTGTCGTAGCCACCGCTCACGCATATCCAGTTTCTTTTCTAAGGCTGATCACGATCTCAACCAGATGCTGAAGGACTACTACAATGGTGATTTCCCCGAATCCAGTGCAGATGATAAACCTGAGATGTCCCAAGAGGAGCTGCGTTTCTTAAAGGTGCTAAATAGTACGGCAGTTCTGAAAGAAGGTCATTACGAGATGGCTTTGCCATTCAGAGATCGTGAAGTCGCGGTGCCGAACAATTGGGTACAAGCTGAACAGCGAGTGCTATGGCTGAAGCGGAAGCTCCATGGTAACAAGAACCTGTATGCTGACTGCAAGGTCTTTATGGCTGAGATTCTAGAGAAGGGCTACGCCCGTAAAGTTCCCATGCACACGCAAGCGTTAAACTGTGTAAAGTGGTAGATCCCGCACCACAGCATCTACCATCCTCGCAAGCCTAGTAAAATACGAGTCGTTTTCGACTGTTCTGCGAAGTTTCAGGGAAAGTCGCGCAATGATCTGTTGCTCAAGGGCCCAGACTTAACGAACACGTAGTTCGGTGTATTGATGAGGTTTCGCCAAGAAAGGGTAGCAATCAGTAAGTTTAATCACATAAGTGATACTCTAAAGGAGTTGCACTGGTTACTGGTGGAGCAAAGAATAATCTTTAAGATTAATCTTATTTGTTTTAAGATACTTAACAATTTAGCTTCTGATTATTTGGTTGACCTAATCCATGTTTATGAACCTGCGAGGTACCTTCTTTCAGCTTCAGACAAGTGGTGATTATGTATTTTATATGTAATGATTTTAGGATTTTTATTTTTTAACCCTTGAAGCATTGTAAAGCGCTTAGCACTGAAAAGTATAGGCGCTATATAAATATTTATTTATTATTATTATTATTTATTATGGCGGATATTGAAGCGATGTTTTACCAGATTAGAGTAGCCGAAGAAGACCGAACCTTTCTCCGTTTCCTGTGGTTGCCCTAGGGTAACCTGGACGAAAATCTCGAAGAGTATCAGATGGTTGTGCATTTGTTGGGAGCAGCTTCATCTCCAGCATGTTCCAACTTTGCCCTGCGAAAGACGGCAGAGGACAACAGCGACCACTTTCCAAGGAAAGTTGTAAGCTCGGTTAACAAGAACTTTTATGTAGACGATTGCCTGAAATCTTTACCATCAACTGAAGAAGCTTTACAACACGCAAGTGATTTGAAATGTTTGCTGTCAAGAGGTGGATTTCATCTGACCAAATGGGTTAGTAATAGTCGCAGAGTCCTTGATGCCATCCCTGAAGCCGAGCGCGCCAAAGAAGTAAAGAACTTGGACCTTAGTAAAGAAAATCTACCATTCAAAAGAGCCCTTGGAGTTCGATGGTGCACAGAAACGGATACTTTTGGGTTCAAGATAGACCTGAAACATCGCCCACCCACACGAAGAAGTATCCTTTCGGTTGTGAGTTCAGTTTATGATCCTCTTGATCTCGCTGCACCGTTCGTGTTGCCAGCCAAACGCTTGCTTCAAGATTTATGCCGGGAGAAGCTAGGATGGGATGATGCGATCCCCTCAAAGTACGAAGTTTCTGGGGAACAATGGTTGGCAGATTTACCCAAATTGTCTAAATTCTCTGTCGAACGCTGCCTGAAGCCAGATGGTTTTGGTGTCATTACGTCCAGTCAGCTACATCATTTTGCTGATGCATCTGAAATCGGTTATGGGTCAGTTAGTTATCTTTGTCTTGTCAATGCCCACAATGAAGGCCATTGCTCTTTTCTCTGCGCGAAGTCACGTGTCACTCCGTTGAAGATGATAACGATCCCTCGTCTGGAATTGTCTGCGGCGGTAACAGCTGTTAAGCAAGACAGATTATTGAAGAGAGAGTTGGAGATCTCAGTCAATGCAAGGTCGGTCTTCTGGACGGACAGTACCGCAGTTCTGCGCTACGTCAAGAATGAAACAAACCGGTACCACAACCTTGTTGCCAATAGGGTGGCGATTATTCGTGACGGGTCCCAGCCTAATCAGTGGTTTCATGTCAATGGCGATAATAACCCTGCTAATGACGCCCCGCGTGGTTTGACGGCAGATATTTTCCTTCGTCAAAGTCGTTGGTTAACGGGGCCGGCATTCCTTTGAAAGCATGACAGCATGTGGCCAGCGCAAGTTGAGCTATTTGGCGAGATTGCAAATAATGATCCTGAAGTGAAAAGAGAAGTTCGAGCCGGCGTGTCTTCTCTGAGCACCCCTAAAAGTCCATTATTGCAGTACGCTAGCAGATGTTCCCCATGGTCTCTCCTGGTGAAAGTCGTTGCCTGGCTTTTCCGTTACAGAAATAATCTCCTCAGGGCAAGTAAAGGAGACAAACCACGAAATGGCAGTCTTATGCTTATCACCCTTGAAGAAATCCAACGGGCAGAGGGAGAAATTCTAAAGCACGTCCAACGGCAATCCTTCCCGGAGGAAACGGCAAATCCTAAGAAGGGGTGGGTGGTAGACTTCGCAACTCTACGTTGTCTTCAGAGTCAAAGAATCAGATTATTCTCCCGAAAGATGATCGCGTGAGCAGATTAATTATCGATCATTATCACAAGGCGTGTGGCCATTCTGGAAGAAAGCATGTTTTGTCCCTCATCCGCGAAAGATTTTGGATAACTCTGGGAAGTTCAGCCGTAAAGAGTGTTCTCGCAAAGTGCGTCATATGCCGACGTTCACAAGCATCTCTTTGTCGACAGAAAATGGCTGACTTGCCAGAAGATCGCGTTCGACCTGACAGACCCGTTCACGTCAGTTGGCTTAGATTTCTTTGGTCCCTTCGAAGTTCGTCGTGGTCGTAGTCTCGTTAAGAGATACGGTGTAATTTTCAACTGCTTAGCTATCCGCGGTGTGCATATAGAAGTTGCTTTCAGCCTCGACACGGACTCCTTTCTGTTGGCTCTTCGAAGATTTATTGCGAGAAGAGGTCAAGTAAAGGAAATCTATTCAGACAATGGCACCAATTTCACAAGTGGTGAGCGAGAGCTCCGCGATGCTATTTCAGAGTGGAACCAAGAGAAAATCCACAATTCTCTTTTGCAGAAAAATATCAAGTGGACCTTCAGCCCCCCTTACGGTTCCCATTTTGGAGGTATCTGGGAAAGATGCATACAAACCATCAGGAAGATTCTTCGGTCCTTACTAAGGGAACAAATAACGGATGATGAAAGTCTACCCACGGTAATATGCGAGGCCGAGAGCATCCTTAACAGTCGACCCATCTCGGCCGTATCCTGCGACCCCTGCGACTTGGAGGCCTTGACTCCTAATCATTTGCTTTTACTAAAATCTGAAGCCCCCTTGCCCCCTGGTCTATTCCAGCACAAAGATCTACTTTCAAGACGCCGTTGGAGGCAAGTGCAGTATCTCGCGGATGTGTTTTGGAGAAGATGGTGCAAGGAATTTCTTCCCCTTTTACAGATTCGTCAAAAATGGGTTCGTCCTTTTTCACACCGTAATTCGTGGCCTTTAGGGAAAATCGTTGTCGTGTTCCCCGACAAGAGAGGATTTGTTCGCCGTGCGAAAGTGAGCATGAAATCAGGTGTTTTTGAAAGACCTATTGATAAAATCTGCCTTCTGGTTGAAGGAGAAGAATGAAGTGATCCAAGATGCCAATTTTGAACCTTGTTTGACTTAAGACTCAATTTCCAGATTGAAAACGTTGTTTTAAATTTCTAGTTCAATATTTTCCGCCGGGGATAAGTTTCTTAGTGTGCACTTAGTATAATGCAAAACTGTACTTAACGCTCCTATGGACTGGCACGCGTAGTTTCTGTTTAGATCTGTTTCATGTAAGTGACTCGACTTAAGCTGTCTCACACTTAGGAGCCGGTGATAGATCCAAACGCCTGCTCATTAGCGGGGTTGCATTCCTCTCTTAGGAATGCAGTTGTCAGTCTTTTTAATCAGGAATTTAGTGCTTAATTTATTCGTTCTCTTAGAGGTATTTAAGGCTTAATTTAGTCATTTCTAGGGTTCTCGATCAGTCATTTTCGCTTGTGAGTAGTTCTTGTAGTTTCGCTTTCTGCAGTGTGTTACTTTCTTCGCTTCAAGCAGTCAATATTCAGTTACCAGCTCCTAACAAATGTAAGTGTATCTTTTCGTGGAGTTTCTGTTTACGATTAGTTCATTTTACTAAGTAATTTATGTATCTGTTTGTTTTCTAGTCTTAACCGCTTTTCGCTTTCACCGCATGGGTTGAGTTCGCGCCGTCATAGGTAGTTGAATGAAGACTAAAGCGTGTTTGAATTTTTATCGCTGGAGTTTTGTAGTCGTAAGAAGATCACACTGGTGACCAGTACTGCCTGCTGTCCGTGCATCAACTTGAGGTGGCTATATTTCTCCATTTCCTCTTCAGTTCAAACTTTTCCACAGTTCTGTTTCTTTCAAAGAGGTTAGCATATTTTCTCTTTTTCTTGATAGCTTCTTTCCATTCCTGAGTCATGAAAGGAACATCTTTTTTATCTAACTTTTATTTGCTTCTTTGGAAGATGCTTGTCTAGTGTTTTTTGAAATAGTGTCTTGCAGATGAAATCTTTGTCATTTATATCATCGAAAAATTTCACAGACGTGCGAAGGAGCTGTTTCAAGTCTTCATTTAACTTTTTCACATCCAGTGTATTTGTACTTCGAAAAGTAATGATTTTGCTTTGGTGTTGGTGGACTGTTCTCTCATCAGGCCATAGACCAGGATCGCTATTAATTTTTCTGGAAAAACCACTCCGTTTTGTTCGAACAAGTCTGGGTTGTTTGTTAGAATAGCATCTATCAATGTCTCTGTTGAGTTTGTATGAAAAAATGTGGGTAGGATCAATGATTAAACATTCAAGTCCGTGCACCTCTTCCAGATCTGTCAAAATCTTACTGGTATATTCCCTCTGATTGGGCTACATTCTATCAAGATACAGGTCACCAGTAAATCCAGTTAATGTGAGATTCTCTTTCCTTGATAATTTGGTATAACCCTATACTTTAATGCTAAAAAGGATGTATCTCAGAACTGAATGATTTGTGGCCGCCATCTTTGCCAGTACCAATCCCCAATATTTTAACATGTATTACAGGTAGAGTATATAAGAGAAACGAATTTTGATAGAGAGAGGGTGTATGTGTGTCTCAAGAGAGCACAGTTAACCAGTTATTTTGAGGCTTTAGAGCCCTAGAGTGGATAAAAAGTGACAGATGGTTCCAAAAGTACAAACGAAAATATTCATCCCAGTAAGGGAATGTAAATTTGCTGAGAAGCGGTACTAAAGACAGCGTAGAAGTGTTGGTCTGTCATTTACCTTATTTTGAAGTCTTACAACATAAATAGGATCATAACAAGTATATATCCCCACAGCATAGAAACATATGTGAAATGAGACTAGAAAAAAGAGTAATACATATCAACTATAACTAATATCATTTATTATTACTTCATTCATGTGGAAAATTCACACGTACGTGTAGAAATTTCTCGACTATTAAACAATAATTATTGCCTTTGATCAAATGTACGTGCAAATTTTCCACATTAATAAATATTGTTGTAACGTTGCTTCCAATTGGCTCACAAATGTTGACATTCACTATGGCTAGTACATGCGCACTACCGTGATACTCTCCCTTTGAAGGAAAAAGTTTAACTTTTGTCTTGACTGGAAAAATCATGCATATAGTTTTATCCTGGCTTAATGCAAGTTTACTTGCACATAACCAGTCATATTCATTAGAACGTTTGGTATTACCCTGACAAAGTAAATCATCAAGGTCTTTGCCAAATGCAGTTAATGAGCGTGGTAACAGCAAAAAGATGTACTTTAAATAGTTTGTTTCACACTGGTACAATCATTTTCCCAATAATACCAGAGAGTTAATACAAGAGAGCAACTTATGTAAGCAGTTGCAAAAAAAATCAGAATCTGGCTTCATATCAGAAGAGCCTTGCAGATTCTTAGGATTTTAAAGAGCATAATTATTACTTGGTGTGGGACAGTTATTTGTTACAATCGTTCCAATCAACAAATTCTAAATTCTATCAAGATTTGAAGATTTTTTTTGTTACAAGGAATGAATAGGCTTCTTTATTGCCACATTATTAGTACAAAGCAATACATCATAATTATTTTGTTTCTTTCAAATTGTTAAAAGTGGGGTTGCCTGTGAACTTGAGCCTAAGAGCTATATAAAAGTGCACTTCCACTATAAACAGAGCATTTTACATTTGTTTTACATTGGTTAAAACATAAAACTATAAAAGTTAGAGATAACAAGTTAAACCGACGTTTCGGAGTAGACATCACTCCATTATCAAGGTAAAAATGTTCTATGATGCTAAAATTACAGTATTAAAAACGATTGACGCTAAGAATTAACATAATAAGCACGTGCGAAATTGGCTATAAGAATACTTTAGCACGAATGGAATCCGATTGCACATTGCACAATGTGCAATCCATTCGTGCTAAAGTATTCTTATAGCCAATTTCGCACGTGCTTATTATGTTAATTCTTAGCGTCAATCGTTTTTAATACTGTAATTTTAGCATCATAGAACATTTTTACCTTGATAATGGAGTGATGTCTACTCCGAAACGTCGGTTTAACTTGTTATCTCTAGCTTTTATAGTTTTATGTTTTAAGAAATCTCTTTTAATACGATTTACATTGGTTGAATGCTTTTTAATTTTATACAGTATTTGAAATATTGTAAAAATTAATAGTTTTACTCTAATTCTTAGTTTACAAGCAATATGTAAAAATCCTTGTTGATAGTCAAATATGTAGAGTTGACTACATGTAAATGTGAAAACGTTATTTGAAATGAGTGAATCATTCTTTTGCTGTCAAGTACACTCCATGAAATGAAAGTGGGAAAGATCAGCGCAGTTAGACGATAAAGTTAAGCAGTTCCCAGCAGGCTTGAAAAAATCCAGGCCCCAATTGTTCAAAAGGTGGATAACGCTATCCACCGGATAAATCACTATCCAATGGATAGCGCAATTGAATTCGATATTACTTATCCACTGGATAGTGATTTATCCAGCGGATAGCGCTACCATCGTTTGAACAACTGGGGCCAGGCTTCAAAAGGGCTCGAACCCATGACGACTTGATTTGTGCTGCACTGCGCTGCGAACTGAAGTATCAACTCCATTGGGAGGGTGCCAATTGGAAGGGATGACCTGACAGGATTTTCTTCCGGTCAGCAGTGGCTACAAGTGGCAATAATTATGGTCTCTTGGGTTTGGTGCACGATGTGCTCAAGAAGTACCTAGACCCATTGGAAGCTGGTTGAATGCGAGTTGAAGTTCTTGCTCAACGGTTGCTGGAAGCTGCTTTTAGTTGTTCATCTCAGTATGATCTCTTCTATTAATTATTATTGTTAATTCCTAATTTGCTCTTAATTTACTATTATTAATTTAGGACACTGTGTCCCAAGAGTCGTAGTAGCAGAGAAAATAAGGAAATAAAATTCATATCCGTGGATTGGTTTCAACTCTAGAGAATGGGTTGCTCCTCTAACTGTGTAACCTCGTTCCCAGGATCTCTCCATTTGGAGAGGAGAAGAGATACCCTGGAAATGATGTCGCAAACTGTGGTGATCATGAGGAGCTTAAGCCGACTCAGGAATTCTCGGCTAGACGTCTCCTGACGGTGTAGATATCCATCAACAAAGGCTAAAAACATAACACAAAAGGTGTTTCGTATTCAGAAAAGTGTTAAAGCATTCAGGATCGATCAGATTGTACTGTGAACTTACGTTAAGCCTAAAAAAAGGGTAATTTTTTATTGAATGGCCATATTTTGGGGCGAGATGAATTTTGTGGGGAACACAAATCCATTTCAGTTCGTTTGCGCGCATCGACAGTGGCGGTTAGTGCTAGGACTCGGAACCATTTTTCGTTCTATAGGATTTACTCTCTCACCTGGGGAAAAATTGTACAGGTCGACGTCGTCTCTCACCGACCAGCACAAGTTCGACGCTCCTCGCCACTGGTGTGGTGGTGGTTTGTCCAAGGAAAGTTTTTTCAGCTCTTTCGAAGAGAGATTTGTCGCCTTCAAGTCGGTAATTTTTTTGCGGGGAAATGGTGATCACGTTCCGAAATTCGGTGGGTCTAATCTGCAGATCGCAGGTCGCAAGTCACAGGTTGCAGTCATTGTTTCACCAATACAGAAAGTATCCTAAACATTCTTAAAAGCTAACCTTAGGCCCAAAACCTTTTGTTTAGGCCTAATTAGGCCTAAGGTTAGCTTTTAAGAATGTCTGTATTGGTGAAACAATGACCTGGTTTTAGTACGGTTAGGTTAGGGTTTAGGTTAGGGTTAGGGAAGCAGATCATGTTCGAAGGTGTAATAGCTGTTGAGTTTTATTCCTCAGTTATCGAGTTCCATAAGTGTAAAACTTAAAAATGGATTGCCTTAAAATCAGAAAAGAACCAATTCACCGTTGCTGTTGAGAAAAGTGTATGCCAGGCAAAACAAGTTGCATCTTGGTAGCCTGAAAATTAACTCGGACAAAATAATTCGCCTGTGTTTAAATTAACAACTATACCAATACATCACTAGCGTTTCATGTTTAACCGGAGGCGATGATTATAGTAGCAGATGTTCGAAGGTGTAATAGCTGTTGAGTTTTATTCCTCATTCCTCAGTTATCGAGTTCCATAAGTATAAAACTTAAAAATGGATTGCTTTAAAATCAGAAAAGAACCAATTCACCGTTGCTATTGAGAAAAGTGTATGCCAGGCAAAACAAGTTGCATCTCGGTAGCCTGAAAGTTAACTGACAAAATAATTAGCCTGTGTTTAAATTAACAACTATACCAATACATCACTAACGTTTCATGTTTAACCGGAGGCGATGATTAGAGTAGCAGATGTTCGAAGATGTAATAGCTGTTGAGTTTTATTCCTCAGTTATCGAGTTCCATAAGTATAAAACTTAAAAATGGATTGCTTTAACATCAGAAAATAACCAATTCACCGTTGCTGTTAAGAAAAGTGTATGCCAGGCAAAACAAGTTGCATCTTGGTAGCCTGAAAGTTAACTGACAAAATAATTTGCCTGTGTTTAAATTAACAAATATACCAATGCGTCACTAACGTTTCATGTTTAACCGGAGAATTAGGGAGGCAGATCATGTTCAAAGGTGTAAATATTAGCTGTTGAGTTTTATTCCTCAGTTATCGAGTTCCCGCATAAGTATAAAACTTAAAAATGGATTGCTTTAAAATCAGAAAAGAACCAATTCACCGTTGCTGTTGAGAAAAGTGTATGCCAGGCAAAACAAGTTGCATCTCGGTAGCCTGAAAGTTAACTGACAAAATGATTTGCCTGTGTTTAAATTAACAAATGTACCAATACATCACTAACGTTTCATGTTTAACCGGAGGCGATGATTATAGTAGCAGATGTTCGAAGGTGTAATAGCTGTTGAGTTTTATTCCTCATTCCTCAGTTATCGAGTTCCATAAGTATAAAACTTAAAAATGGATTGCTTTAAAATCAGAAAAGAACCAATTCACCGTTGCTGTTGAGAAAAGTGTATGCCAGGCAAAACAAGTTGCATCTCGGTAGCCTGAAAGTTAACTGACAAAATGATTTGCCTGTGTTTAAATTTACAAATGTACCAATGCATCACTAACGTTTTATGTTTAACCGGAGAATTAGGGAAGCAGTTGTTCGAAGGTGTAGAGGCTGTTAAGTTTTATTCCTCAGTTATGGAGTTCCATAAGTGTAAAACTTAAAAATGGATTGCTTTAAAATCAGAAAAGAACCAATTCACCGTTGCTGTTGAGAAAAGTGTATGCCAGGCAAAACAAGTTGCATCTTGGTAGCCTGAAACTTAAGACATAATTTGCATTTTTTAATTGCATGATGCTGGCCGTTGCAAACCGTGTTTTAGAAAATATTTCAAATTGATTTATTGTGCCTCTGGACTATTTTGACACGTCACTTAAAATTAATTTAAAGTAATTTGAGATATTGTTCGTCATTAAAACTTTATGACGAAGTCGGCCCAACAAATGTGTCGAGATTAACACCTCTCTCCCTTTGTCTCTCGCTCTGCCTTTTTAGTGTGTCTTGTTACAGCTCCCATTGAGATTTAAGTATTTTTTTTTTTTTTACCTAAACAGCGGGGACCCACATTCCTGACCCAAGTTAAGCTCCTCATGTTGTCGATACGAATTGTCAGATGCTAGCTAGTTTGTCATTTAAATGGAAATAAACACGTGCAATTTATTCCTCTCTTTTGTTCGTAGTAGAGCACGTTTAGACATCATCAACATTGCATTTTACGAAGCAAAATAGGACTTCCATGATTTTTGAGACCTGAAATATTTAGGCGGCTTTAACAGGATATCAGCGCACGAGTTCTGCGATTTATCAAAGCGATTACAACTGAGCCATGAATAAGCCACAGCTCTTTAGAGCTTCTGCCTGAGAGACCGGGGCAGACTTGGAAATGAAGGTCGGCCGCTTTCGCTTAAAATTGGTTCACAACGTACTTATGTCGACTTATGTGATATGCCAAAGTTCTATTAATAGATCACAGATAGTTTCTTTTCTCGCAAATATACAAAGCAGCCGGCAAGGTGTCCACTTTCTTTTGAAAGTGCTGGCCATTTATTTCTCCCCCGATGCATTTTGTTGATTTAGGACAGATTAAAGTCCACATTACATTCGGATTCTACACAAAAAGGAACTGGCATAGCGCGTTAGTGGGCTAGACTCTGGATCGGGAGGTCCTGGTTACTAGGGCGTTGACATGTCGTCTTTGGAAAGCAATTTTCTTTAACAGTGCCTCTCTCCACCCAGATGTATAAATGGACACCAGTGATTATTATCCTTTCCAGGAAAGAAGAGCAGTAACCAATTTAATCTCCAGCAGGTACGAGCGGGCACTAGGCCTTTAGACGACTTACCTTATCACCTACAGCATGCACCGTGTTGGACGTCCTTATCAATCATTTACAACATACGTGAGCCATTTACACTGGGGCACTGGGTATGACTAAAAATTTAATAAAGTTATCATACAAGTTCTATCATAATCATTCTCTGCAATATCAAGGAGACGAATCTGCACGAGAAAACAACTGAATTCCAAGTCAGTCATAGCCAGCAAACTACAATGACCTCGTCACGTACGGTATTAATCGACCTGTGTATATCTAAGTCGCAACGACGCACTTGCGACCAATTTATCGCTGGAGCTAAAATTTGTAATGTTAACTCACTTTTAAGGGATTGTAGGAAAGGGGCATGTTTGTAAAAGTGAAGCCAGGTAAGCGTTTTTTGTAAGTGATTTTATCCAGACACTTTGCAAATATACTGGAAGAGTGACTGCAATTTGTGTTCGACGATTCGCTTTAATTATATTCGAAATTTCTAAGGTTCAAAACGATTCTCAAGTAGTGTCACGACAGATGTTGTGGTTGCATTTAAAGAGACCGATAAGTTCTTTTTTCTTCAGAAAATATTAAAGCCCAAACAGGTGAGTTATAGTACTACTGAATGGAACTACAAAGCTTGCTTATATCCTGATTTAATTAGCGCTTTATTATTACGGGCAACAGACGTGATATGTTGTAGGGGCACCCAACGATAATATAGTTCAAAACCACTTAAACATAGCATTTTAAACGTATTTTAGTATTTAAACCGTAGATATAGGCACATTTTTATCCCCTAAAAATTTTTCATCTATTCGGATTTCCTAGCTGAAAGTCTGGTGATCCGAAAGTTATAGGGATCAAAACTTACCTTTTCGAAAATTTCAGCCAGAAAAAAGGGTCCCGAAAATTCTAGGTGACCTTTTTAGGGTAAAAATCCGTTAAAAATGGGCAATTATACCATTTTTCAGATGTTCGAAACTCCTAGGAGAGGCAGGCAAGCAAGAAATTTTACAACAAATGTTCCGAAAATTCTAGATCTCAAATCCTCTTCCGAACAGATATTTTCCGAAAATTGACGTTGGGTGCCCCCGATGTTGAACGAGTTGAACAAAGGAGATAAACTTAACAATGCAATTTGGACGAAGAAGATGCAATTTTGCATTGTGATTTACCGGCAAGAGATGTGTTGTTAGGTAAATAAAGAGTTTTCGCAGCGGCTCTATTGTCCGTAATTTTCAAGACTTCTTCCAAGAAATTTATAACCGCTGTCGGACCACTATCTGATCGGTCCTATAACAATCACATAAAAATTTCTTATTAACGGCAAGTCTTTTCGGTGACAATTAACTTCAGAGTCTCTTTCAACCATAACTTGGAAGGAAAAAAGATAATCGAAATTAAATGGCTGACTTTTGCCGACACGCTTTGTTGAAACTTTAACCGGAAGTGGCCTGGTTAGCCATTTTCTCGTAAGTTTTTTTCTTAGTAAAAAGCCTGAACCCTAGTATTTTTTTCTTGATATTACTAAACTAAGGGCTGAACGTTGCAGGGATAGTAAGACCTCAAGATATAAAACATGGGCATGGAAAATATTTGGTCTGAAAAACAGGCCATTTCCGGTTGCTTCCCATATGCTTCAAATATGACCAAGTTGTGATAACAGCCACAGGCTAGCGAAACATTTCCATGAGCTAATATTCTCAGACATAAAAGCCTAAGGATAGGGCTTTACAAAGATGGTTTTGGTTTTGCCTGAAATTAATTTCATGTTGCTAAAAGAGAGATTTAAAAGTGGCCAAAATTGCACTGAAAATCAGCCTCTGGGGACCCCTAAGGGGCTGATATCCAGAACTCGGCTAAAAAAAAGTCGTTGAAGCTGAAACTTTGGCATATTACAAAAGTCGACATAAGTACTTTGGGTACCAATTTTAAGAGAAATCGGCCGACCTTCATTTCCAAGTCTGCCCCGGTCTCTCAGGCAGAAGCTCTTTAGTGACTATATGAATTATTTCAAAGAGTATTAAATTTGATTTTGATTTAAGGCAAACGTGAACAAACTGCAATAAAACAAGGTGTTCTTAGGAAATGTCCTAGTCAATAACCGAAATCAAGATCATTTGATCACTTGCTTCCGTTTTCTTACTCTTCCAAAAAAAAAAAGGAATTTATTCAAGTCAACAAAACTTGTCATCATGTGCAAATATCTCAACCTCAATTTTCATGAAAGATTTCCTAATCTGTACAGTGACCGTTTAGGAGAATGTGAGTATTGAACAGAGGGCATTTAAGGCTTGTTTTCACTAGCGTCGGAGTCGTAAGAGCTCTTATGACCTAGTAAAAACCAAAGATCGGACTCGTAAGCGGAGTCATAAGCTCGATGGAACCGAAGTCGGAAGAATCAGAACGTCCTCATTTTCTTCCGACTCCGCTTATGACTCTGTCACTTATGATTCAGGGAAAACTGTAGATTGTCGGAGTCGCAAGCAGAAGCGGAAGAACCAACCAATCACAATGCTTGGAATCGAACATTGTGATTGGTTTATTCCCCCCCCCCCCCCCCCTCTCCCTTCTGCTTCCGCCTCCGACAATGCAGTTTTCGCTGGATCGTATCGCTCTGCGCTTCTGATTACGATTACAACTCCGTGGCTAGTGAAAACCAGCCTTTTAGGTATTATGCTCCATCACTTGACATGAGCACAAAGGTGACAATATTGGTATCCGCTTATTAATTTGCGTTTCATTCAGTTGTACAGTCGAACCTCGATTATCCGGACTCCTTGGGACTAGACGAAATCGAGAATATGAATATTAATGAGGAACAAAAACTGATTAAATTAAGAAAGCGACAATTAATCGTGAAACAAAACATTTACAAATCGTTTGCAATACAATATGGTCTACATCTTCACTGTCCGTTGAGAATACCTGTACACGTGTTGGCAAACTTCATGATCTAAAGAGAGGGAGTATATTCTAAACACAGCTTCCTTCGAACCACTTTTTTGATAATATCTTCCAGGCCCCAGTTGTTCAAAAGGTGGATAAAGCTATTCACTGGATAAATCACTATCCATTGGATAGCGCAATTGATTTCGCTAATACTTATCCACTGGAGAGTGACTTATCCGGCGGATAGCGCTATCCATCGTTTGAACAACTGGGGCCAGGTGAAGAATAATGATATTCTTATTCAATAGTGACTCGGGGATTCTCGGAAAAAAACCGAGTGCTCCTTTGCAGGAATATATCCAAACTCCGACCTCCCGATTATCGATTACTAGTTCGAATGTTCTACCATTGAGCTATAGGAGACTCGTGTGAGCTAGGCCATGATTATTTAATGATGTCGATGGTGATTCTGGGATACTCGGAAAGTATCCGAGTGCTGCTCGGCAGGAGTCGAACCTGGGACAGCCTTCCGATGACTAGCTCGGATGCTTTACCACTGAGCTTTAGGAGACTTGTGGGAGCACGGTGCATTTCTAGCTACTGAAATGAATGACTGAGATTGAAGTTGTTAACCCCCATAGATGAAATTAACCGGATGCAAACTTGACAGATTAGCTTCGTTTGTCGCTGGTAATCAAAGTGGAAAATGGGAAAAGTTGTTGAAAAAGAAGATTTTCACTTCAAATAATCCCTTTCCAATCACTTTTGGTCATCTTAGTTAGCAATCATAAATTCCGTCTCCGAAATTTATTTCACAGGATCTAGAGAAAAGGAAGCTTGCAAAGAGCTGAAACTTTTTTTTTTCAGGTTCGAGAAAATTGCCTTTCCTTGTTCAATACAAACTGTCAACTGCTACACTGTTATTTTCAAGGAGTAGATTTAACTCCAAAAAGGGAATGAAAAAAAAGGTACAAAACCACTCCATTTTTGGAGTAAAATTCACTCCGGTAATCCTTACTCCGTTTTTGGAGTAAAATGTACTCCTATATCTTTTACTCTTTTGTTGGGGTAAAAATTTACTCCAGTATTGTTTAGCCCTCCTGTGGTGTAAAATTCACTCCAATACAAGAGTAGAGTTTATCCTTCTATTGGAGTGAATTGAACTCAATCAAACTGTTTAATGAAGATCTCCCACAGAGGTCTACAAAATTTGTATTCTGACCGTTTAGGAGCTGAGAATCTTCTTATTGAACGAGAAGAAAAAAGTCGGCCAAATGACAAGGTCACGTGACATAGCAAGCAAATATTCGCTCAATTTTGAGTTTCATAAGTCAGTTGTGAAAGAGAAGGAGTATAGAGAGGATATATGACGGTTATTAACTCGTCAGTTTGGTTCTGGTTAGACGCTGGATCTCGAAGTGGAAAATCGAAAAAGTTACAGAAAAAAAAAGCAAAACAAAACACGAAACCTTTTACTTAAAATTGATCTCTTCGCGACGTTTCTACACGGACTCAAAACGGAAATCATGTCGGTTAACGAAACGGATTTGAACAGTTTTCGAGACTTTAAAAAGTATACGATCGAGCGAGTAGACTTGGTTTTTGCTGTTCTGTATTCGTTGCTGTTGATTGTCGGGTTCACAGCAAACTGTCTCGTTATAACTGTGGTTCGCAAAACAAAAAGTATGCACACGACTACAAATATTCTTCTCGTCAACTTAGCTGTCAGCGACATTGTCATTCTACTTTGGTGCCCAAGAACCTACAGCTTTGTTTTTTACCCCATACATCCTTCAGGAAAAACTGGCGATTATATTTGCAAAATGTTCACAGGCAATGTTATCATAATTGTGGCAATAGCCAGCTCTGTCCTAACACTCTCCGTTCTGGCCATAGAACGCTACCACGCACTGATGAGGCCCATGAGGACGGAACTTCGACTAACCATTGAACATGTTAAATACGTTGTCTTTTTTATTTGGATCGCAGCGATCTCAATAAGCTTTCCGAATTTTTCAGAAAACAAGTACAGTCAACGATATGGAAGGTGTGTATGTCCATTCAGTTTGGAGTGTGCTTCTTTACTTCGCACTCATGTTATTTGTACTGTTGTATTTTTGGGTTTCGGACCGGTTGTCATTTTTGCGTACTGTTATTTCCAGATCATCCGAGGGTTATTTTTCGGTCACACTGTCTGTGCGGAGGCGCCTTCGGGCAGCGGAGATGATCGTACCAAACAGCGGCTAACTAAACTCTTAATAAGCGTAACAGCCGCGTTTTACGTTTTTTTTATTCCGTACGGCTCCTTTATTCTATACATCGCGCTAGAAGACCGCAGCAAACTTATCTCTAACCAGGAAACGCTGTCTCTTCTCTTACGTGTGTTTGAGTTTTTGATGTTCTGCAGTTCCTGCTTAAACCCAGTTCTTTACGCGTTCCGCAGCTCAAATTACCGGGATGGTTTCAAGGCAGTTTTCACCAAACACACTGCCATCCACTCCAGTAGATTCGCATCTGTACATGTTGTGCGCAACCGCGACAATCCTGGAACTGGATTAGATGTTTAAGACTTGCGAAGTATTTAGCAGCGAATTCGAAGTTAGTTTGTTTCATTTGAAGGTATGATCATGCATGACAGCCTCTTCAACAAAAAGACACGAAGGATTTTTTAGATTGGTCAATATTTCCTGCCCACGTACCCGCACAAAAGAAGAACTTCAATTGTAAAGCACCTAGAGCTTATTTGCCTTCCAACCGATACACAGGAAAAAAGACATAATTTTGTTTATTATTGGGTATTTGAGAGAATGTTTAACACATATTAAATGAAAGGTGTTACAATTGAACCCACTGGGAACTTGGAAAAATCCGAGCCCCAGATGGGATTCGAACCCGCGATTCGTGGGTTCGAATCCCATCTGCGGCTCGGATTTTTCCGAGTTCCCAGTGGGTTCAATTGTAACACTTTTCATTTAATATGTATTGGGTATTTAAAAGTTTTTTGCTTTTCTTTTCTTTTTCTGTTTTTTTATGAGTTTTTGTTAATTTCGTATCACGGTAGGTCATTAAATTGTACAAATTTATGTGTAAAGAAGGTTTTAGTTTGCATTTAGTGGGCTAACATCACTGGCACCGAGGTTTCTTTATCAACGGTGATGAATTTATGTAACTTTCTACTTTCTATGTTTTAATCCGGCTTCAGTTGAGTTTGACTGTGAAAACGTTCAACATAAATCATGATAGTGACAAATTATTAATATTCCTTCCCCAATATATTTAATCAGTGAAACTAAAGTGGGCCGGCATTTGAAGCTTTCAATTAAAGCGGAAGGAAAAATCGTAGAAGGCGTTTGTATAGGTAATCACATGATTTCGAGTGCAATTTGGAATAAATAAGCACGAGTAAATTTTTCAAAGGCCAACAAAAGTGCACGAGCCCGTAGGGCGAGTGCACTTTGTGGCCTTTGAAAAATTTACAAGTGCTTATTTATTCCAAATTGCACGAGAAAAATCATGTGATTACTTCTTAATAATATACACGAAAAACATAACTACAACAAAAAAATTTTGACAGGGCGCGCTTTTTTTTAGTTCATTCAACTGATTGGCTGAAACAAATTACAACGTTTGTCAAATGCAAACTTACAAGACCGACACTTTCAAAATCATTCAAATTAGAACTTGGAAATGTGTGAGGACTGATTTAAAACCTTTCAAGCGTTTTAAATTTATGTAAAGAAAACTCGCTTTACAATAATTAGGAAAAGTAAACGTTCAATCAGAATCATCCTCAATAATGAACGCTCGGCGTTTACAAGAACTGGGCTGTCGTTTTGAAATCTCAGGAGCTCGCTTCGAGCGGCCAATGATGAAAGACACTTGACAGTTGTTGAACGTGTTCATCATGGTCTGTTCCTGGGACCTCATCATGGTTGGATTTACAGAGAAATTCTGAGTTTGAAAACCTGAAAGTGATGGTGGGAATTGGTTTTCTTTCGTCGCTGTCATCGATGGGCCGGCCAATGTGTGTGGTACTGGCATGTTCGTGTTTACCGGAGCGAGTGGAGCCGCAGTTGTCGTGATGTCGGAAACTGCCATTCGCTTTTTCTCAGCACCGGGGTTTTCATAATTCCGTTTGGATATTGCACTGGAGAGTCGTCGTTGTTCTTCCTCGTCGGCTTCATCGTAATCGTCAAGGGATTGTACGCTTCGGTGGCCTGTGACCTTCACTATATCTGAGCGTTCAACGTTTGCTTTCTTTAGCTTGCTCACTGTTGTCTTTCTAGCACTGTGATTCGTAAATTTTTTGTGACTTTCTTCAAGGCTAGTACCCGCCACAGTTGTTTTCATCATGTTGCTAATGGTGTTTACGCCCATTGGTTGAGTTTTGAACCAGATGTTGTCATTCAGTCTTCGGTTTCTTTTGATACTGAGGTAGAAAGGACCTGACCATCGCATGTTAAGTGGTCTTCGCTCGACAAACTGCTTGAAGAGAGCAACCGGACACCTTTCTCCTCCAACAGAGAACATTCGTGGCTGAAAATCTCTGTTCTTGCTCTGCAGTCCGCCCTGTCTGGTCTTCGTTGGACCTTCGGTAAACTGCACGAACTCCATACCTTCGTCATTTTTGCAGAGTTGAAAATCTTCCATTTTCATTGCGTGGTGCTCTTGACGACCGCGGAGACCAAAAAACTGCGTCAAAAGCCACCACATAGAAGAAATAAGCGCTTCTGGAGTTTTGGAGCCAAATTTTTCTCCCTCCCACAGCACCTCCTCTTCTTCCTCAGTTAAACTTCTGGCTTTATTTGGACGTTTGCCCATACCGGATTGGCGAAGTTGCCGAGCTTTCCCCTCTAAAACTTGCTTGGAAGAGTGGAACTCCCTGTCTCTTATGATGGAAAACTTGTATCCTTTCTCATTTAAATGTCTATCAAGTGCAGCTATCATCACTTTTAAGCTGTCTGGCTCGTAGTCGTCACCGTTTTTGTTTTTTACTTCAGCGTAGAATGATTCAAGTAGCTTGTTTAGTTTTCCTGGCTCGTTTTCCTCGATTTTGTTGACAATATTTTTCTGTTTGCACCACGTCTCCCATACATTCAGCCAGAAAGACGTACTCTTTACTGTATTTGGGTTTTTGGAAAAATTTTTTAGCTCTTCAATCGTTGTTTCGCTCGCAAAACCAAATCGTTGTTTGCTGAAAACTCCGGCCATTTTCCTCCGCGTCTTATCTTAAAATTTCCGCCAATATGTTGCTATAGAAACAGCTCTAATCTGATTGGTTCTTGTTGGTTTCTTTTGTGTGTTTAGCCAATCAGAAAGCCTTTGTAATTTGCACTCGTGTTACAAGTTTGCACTCGTGTTACACATTTTGCACTCGTGTTACAGAAGAGCTGCACTCCTTTCTCAGCCAATCAGAATTGAGTAATTTTTTCGTGTATATTATTAATCATCCAACAGGCATTTCAATTATATAGTTCTTCATCGGACTCCTGCATCAACGCTTCTTGCCTTATTGTACGTTTCACAACAATTTTAATTGCTGGGTTTAGTTCAGAGCGATAGTGTCTTAAGCAAAGAACCTAACAAAAAATACTGGATATTTTAAACTCCACGATGTTACTAAAGGTGTATGCACGTTTTTGTCAATAGCCAGTAGAGCAGGCGTTTTTTGGCAGGCGGACGCTTGTTCAAGGTCTAAAGCTCGTAATGGGCCGCCATTTTGAAAGCACACAGCCGGTAGAGGATTGAGACGTTCATACTGTCCACCTCTCACTGAGTGCAGTTTTTTTGACTGGCCTCAGGCCTCTGTTAGGCTTGCTATCCAAGATGTCGACCAATAGTTCTTACTAAAACAAAAATACGCCTGCTTTGCAGGCTATAGTGTCTATAAAATGTAAATAATACTCGCGTTAACGTTTGTTGTCCACTTAGAGATAGAAAAAATAATGCTGAGTGGGAATTATGGGATCTAGGTTCTTATTCATGGATTGAAAATAGTGGGCTGGGAGGGGATTAGTCTTCAACCTTTGGTTTCAAGGAAACATTGGTAAATGGGACACTGACATGTCAAGATATTTTTAGGGAACTAGTTTAAAACACAGCGAATTTTAACGCTTATTACTAATAATTAGTATTTTGGATCAGATTAATATATTTCTTCTTAACTTTTAATTCACTCAGAGTTAGGTGTCCCCAATTAGTTTACGTATATGTAAGCTAGATCTACCTGACATATTAATAAAGTTATTGATTGATTGATTGATTGATGGAAGTGAAGAAGCCGAGGAAGTCTTTTGTGTAAGCTCCGAGGTGATGTAACCTGCCATCACAGATAATGTTTGCCTGACGTCTGTGTTCGCAGGGTAGAAATGGTGGTGTTGCGTGTGAATGGAACATAAGCCCTCAGAGGCAACGGCCGAGAAGAACGACCTCTGGGCAGTTTGGAAGCATTCGTAGTAGGGTCAATTTCTCTAATCGGCTATTTCTAGTATTTGAAATTTTTGAGATGGCACGGACGGAAGAACTATGATTGAAGAAGAAGTCTATGATTCAAGGACTTCCTTCTTCTTTTCGCCAACGGGAAAGAATTGCATTATATTCTATGAAGACGATAATGACATTGAAATTATATAGCAGGCTGACTTGTTTGGGACATCGAACGAGTGATTTGGCGGCGGAGCTACCAGCGGGCGAGATGAATGGGGCCAGACTCGCTCCCTGGCGGCTCCACCTCCAAATTACTCCCTCGATGCCCCAAACAAGTCAGCCTGCTTGCAAGCAAACATTGATAAGGGTATATTTATTCACGAGGGATTTCTTTGCGTGAGTTTCTGAGTTTTCTTCAAACTTTTCCAGCTCGCAACATGATGGCTTAAAATCTGATTTTAAAGTGCAACTAAACTCAAATATTTTTTTGTCCCTAATATAAATCTCCCATCCAAAGCAAACATATGTCACCATTGTCACCCAGAATGTCGCTTTTTCTGTGCCGTGCAAGCTACGCAAACTTGGAAGAACAAGCAGTAATTTAATTGGACCCACGACCATGATGTGGGAGGCCTGGGTCCATTTTCTATTTTACGTCACAAACTGCTTTGCATTCCTGTTTCAAGGAAATTTTGTGGGCCAAATTACTGCTAGTTTTGATAACTTTGCGCGTCTTGCCCGGCAGATAAAAGATGCCCGGAAGAGTTTGAGGTAAGAATGGCAAAACATGTTTACTTTTGGTGGGAAATTTAATATAGAAGACGAAAAATATTTGAGCCGTTTAGGTTAACTTTAAGTTTGTCAAAACTTCTGCAATCAGGCAGAAAGTTTATTCCATCGGCCCAGGCTGACAAAACGTTTCCTTGGAGCTAGAAGCTGAATTTGGACGTATCACTGAATGCATCGTTAGAGCGATTTTCAATTGAGTATCGACAGTAATTAGCGAATTACTTTGGTTTATGATTACTTCACTCAGTCATTGGTTCAAATTTCTCGCGCCACTTTTTCAACCAATCCGAAGTGACACCAAAACCAATCGTGGCTGGCGTGTGCACACTTTCCCACGCTTTGTGTCGGCTACGTGTAATTACTTCGAATTTGGATTGGTTTACTGGATTGTCTCCGTCCTATTTGATTGGCCAAAGTAATTACTTTGGTCTCATTTGAAAACCGCTCTACCTTCTTTTTAAATTAATTGGGACCATATAAGAACACCTACGAACTTTGGGTCCCCCTGATGAAGACACTGTAACTTTTTAAGCAATATTAAAAATATTGATCAAAAGCAGAGTATCATCAAGCCATGTCTTATCATTACTGTCAACCTGGTTGCAATGTGAACCCGAATTTTCGTTGGAGGTAATCTTTGTACCACATCAGCTGGCCCCAGTTGTTCAAACAATGGATAGCGCTATCGACCAGATAAATCACTATGCAGTGGATAAGAAATAGCGAAATCAATTGCACAATCCAATGGATAGTGAGTTATCCGGTGGATAGCGCTATCCGTTGTTTGAACAACTGAGGCCAGAATAAACACTCTTGGCCACTTTTAACCACTTTTGGTTTCCCGCTAAATTGATCGAAGGCGCGCTCATCCAAGCTGACGATGCAAGGTGAGGGTGTGCAATGCATAACTTTAGTGGACTTCGCACTTTGTTTCTAATTATAAAACAGCTGAAAAATTTAGGTCTTTTCAACGGGATTTAAACTCATGACCTTTGCGATGCCGGTGCAATGTTCTACCAACTGAACTATGAAGCCACTCACTGAAGGACTTATGAATAAAGCGACATTTGGGTAAATTGTCTAGCAAAGTGCGAGGATCACTTGTCTCTTTCCTCTGATATATAGAGTTAGCCAAGGCTAAAAGCGGAGCTCCCGGGTTATTTATTCTTTTTTGCCTTACTTAAACAATGAATTAACGATTTTTTTTTGTTCAGCCGTGGCGAAGAGCAATCAAATAAAGAAAACCAAACAAAACAAAACAATCTAAAACGAATTCTTTCGTTTCTGCTCTTCTTTCATAGGTAGTCCAGGCATCATGCGACTTTTGATATCAGATTCAAAATTAAAAATCTTCTAAAGATATGGCAAAAAATGCAATACAGAGCAAGATGCATCTCTAAATTAAATTAAAAGTGATAATGTTAGATCCAAACGCCTGCTCATTAGCGGGGTTGCATTCCTCTCTTAGGGATGCAGTTGTCAGTCTTTTAATTAGGAATTTAATGCTTAATTTATTCGTTCTCTTAGAGGCATTTAAGGCTTAATTTAGTCATTTCTAGGGTTCTCGATCAGTCATTTTCGCTTGTGAGTAGTTCTTGTAGTTTCGCTTTCTGCTGTTTGTTACTTTCTTCGCTTCAAGCAGTCAATATTCAGTTACCAGCTCCTAACAAATGTAAGTGTATCTGTAAGAGTTTCTGTTTACGATTAGTTCATTTTACTAAGTAATTTTTGTATTTGTTTGTTTTCTAGTCTCAGGTTTGTCAGTTGAATTACTGTTACGAGTTATCGACGTCCTGAGTTTGCCGAGATTTGATGGCGGCGAAAGAAGATGGTCCCGGTGGTGGTGATGTTGTCTTTGGCGCTGCTAGCTCGGCACTACATCAAGTTATTTCACTCGAAGACCTTCGGTGGCTGAAGAATTCCAGATCTGGATATCTCTCGGTAGTTACAATTAAAAGGAATGAAATTCAAGTGTTGCTGTCCCGCGAAGGGAACGCCTCTCGCGTTAAAGAGAAAATGTCACAGTTTGTCGCTGCATTCGCTGCTTTCCAGGAAGCTCATGTTGTATATAAGTCGTACCTGTCTGACGAGTCGAGCATTTTGAGGTGCCATGAATCTTTCGAACGTGAGTCTGTTCGAAAGGATGACTTTATCCACGAAGTTCAAGGTTGGATTAAAAGAAGTGAGGAAGTGGCGCGTTTAGACTCTCAGTTGCAACCAGAAGACTCTGCAAGTCAGATCGTGTCGAGAACCTCAGCCTCCAGACATTCTCGTAGAAAATCTCATCGTTCTTCTCGCAGTGGTTCGCGTGGGAGTTATGTATCTTCATTGTCCGTGGCCAGAGCTAAAGAAGCTGCACGTGTAGCAGAGTTAAAAGCGGAAGAGGCGGTTCTTCAGAAGAGACAGCTACTAGAGAAACAGAAGTTTCACCTTCAACTGGAAGAAGAACGCTTAAGGAGAAGAGTGGCACCATCCCCCCTTGCCTATTAACAACGAAAGGGCTGTTTCAGAGTCGTCCGAAGTGCTTTCTTCGCCAAGCGAAAGGGCTTTTCACAAAATGTTAGGACTCCATCAGCAACAGAACGCTCTGCAACAGCAACAAAATAAAATTGTGGAGATGCTTGCAATACAACAGAAGAAAAGTGCTCTCCCTTAGCCTCGTGTCCCTATCTGCAACGGAGACCCTATGGAATATGAACCCTTCGTAAGAGCGTTTGAGAGTATAATCGGGTCCAAGACGTCAAGCAGTAGCGAAAGGCTCTATTACCTTGAGCACTTTACTGGTGGAGATGTGAGAGAGCTCGTGAGATCGTGCCATTATCTCCCACCTGAAAATGGTTATCAAGAAGCTCAACGACTCATCAGGAAGAAGTTTGGTGATAATTACCACGTTGTAGCTGCGTAAGAAACCAAGGCACTGAATTTGCCTGATGTGAAAGTAGAGGACGGCCAAGCCCTAAGTCGATTTGCCATTTTCCTAATAAGGTGCAAGAATGCCATGCAGGTTAGTAGGAACCTAACCAAGCTTGAACAACCCGAAACCATTAAGAAGTTATCTCTGAAGATGCCGTTCAGTTTAAGAGTAAGATGGCGGCGCTTGGTAGATGAAATCATGGAGGATCAAGGAAGGGCTATCCGGTTTAATGACCTCGCTGAGTTTGTCGACCATGAAGCTCGCGTAGCGACCAACCCTCTCTTCGGGAAGATTGTCGAAGACTCTAGGCCTAGACCCGATACACGTCGAGGTCTCTTGAATAAAGGATCCCACGAGAAAACGAAAGAAAGACGTAGTTTTGCTTCGCATGTTAACAATTGCCTGACCTCACCTGCCACCAGGGAATTGCCAAGTTCAGACGTACCTACAGTAGAAGAAGTCTCTTGCCTTTATTGCAACGATCATCACGCCCTAGAGAGCTGCAAATCTCTTAGGAGTCGCCCCTACGGGGAACGAATCGAGTTTATGAAGTCTTTGCTTCGGTTGTTTGTCCACTGAGCATATAGCAAGGAATTGTCCGAAGCGGAAAACGTGTGCAATTGTCAATTGCACATGAAAACATCCAACAGTTCTCCACACGAATTCTGTTGCACGTTGCCCAGAAGCTAACAATGCCACAGCAAGTACTTCGTCTTGCGAGGAGGTTTTGCGTGTTCAAAGTGCTATGGTCAATACAGGCGAAAGAATTAGTCCCTTTGTTGCGACAGACACCTCGAGGACAGCTATGGCCATTGTTCCAGTTAAAGTATGGCCTAAAGGAAATGGGACACCTGTAATCACTTACGCCTTCTTGAATAGCGGCAGCTCTTCCACGTTTTGTACTGAAGCCCTAATGAGACAGTTAGGAGTAAATGGCCAAAGAACTTTGATTTCTTTAACAACGTTGGACAGAAAGAACAGCCTCATTGACAGTTTCGTTCTGCAAGATCTGGCTATTTCCGACCTGGAGGAGAACGTGTTTGTCAAATTGCCTCCCTTGTACACAATACCCGAGATTCCCGTATTAAAGGAAGATATCCCAAACCAGGTTGATGTTGACAAATGGCCACATTTGAGTGGAGTGTATTTGCCGGATGTAGAAGCAGAAGTCAGTCTCCTAATAGCTAGTGACGTCCCGCAGATCCTCGATCCTCTAGAAGTGAGGCATTGTCAAGATGGCGGCCCTTACGCGTCCCGTACAATTGTAGGTTGGGTTGTGAATGGTCCCTTAGGGTGTCGTAGCCACCGCTCACGCATATCCAGTTTCTTTTCTAAGGCTGACCACGATCTCAACCAGATGCTGAAGGACTACTACAATGGTAATTTCCCCGAATCCAGTGCAGATGATAAACCTGAGATGTCCCAAGAGGAGCTGCGTTTCTTAAAGGTGCTAAATAGTACGGCAGTTCTGAAAGAAGGTCATTACGAGATGGCTTTGCTATTCAGAGATCGTGAAGTCGCGGTGCCAAACAATCGGGTACAAGCTGAACAGCGAGCGCTATGGCTGAAAAGGAAGCTCCATGGTAACAAGAACCTGTATGCTGACTACAAGGTCTTTATGGCTGAGACTCTAGAGAAGGGCTACGCCCGTAAAGTTCCCATGCACACGCAAGCGTTAAACTGTGTAAAGTGGTATATCCCGCACCACGGCATCTACCATCCTCGCAAGCCTGGTAAAATACGAGTCGTTTTCGACTGTTCTGCGAAGTTTCAGGGAAAGTCGCACAATGATCTATTGCTCAAGGGTCCAGACTTAACGAACACGTTGTTCGGTGTATTGATGAGGTTTTGCCAAGAAAGGATAGCAATCATGGCGGATATTGAAGCGATGTTTTACCAGGTTAGAGTAGCCGAAGAAGACCGAACTTTTCTCCGTTTCCTGTGGTGGCCTGAGGGTAACCTGGACGAAAATCTCGAAGAGTATCAGATGGTTGTGCATTTGTTGGGAGCAGCTTCATCGCCAGCATGTTCCAACCTTGCCCGGCGAAAGACGGCAGAGGACAACAGCGACCACTTTCCAAGGGAAGTTTTAAGCTCGGTTAACAAGAACTTTTATGTAGACGATTGCCTGAAATCTTTACCATCAACTGAAGAAGCTTTACAACATGCAAGTGATTTAAAATGTTTGCTGTCAAGAGGTGGATTTTATCTGAC
This sequence comes from Montipora foliosa, assembly GCF_036669935.1. Taxonomy (NCBI): domain Eukaryota; kingdom Metazoa; phylum Cnidaria; class Anthozoa; order Scleractinia; family Acroporidae; genus Montipora; species Montipora foliosa. The sequence goes on from NC_090873.1 coordinate 23,116,442, forward strand.
CAAATGGGTTAGTAATAGTCGCAGAGTCCTTGATGCCATCCCTGAAGCCGAGCGCGCCAAAGAAGTAAAGAACTTGGACCTTAGTAAAGAAAATCTACCATTCAAAAGAGCCCTTGGAGTTCGATGGTGCACAGAAACGGATACTTTTGGGTTCAAGATAGACCTGAAACATCGCCCACCCACACGAAGAAGTATCCTTTCGGTTGTGAGTTCAGTTTATGATCCTCTTGATCTCGCTGCACCGTTCGTGTTGCCAGCCAAACGCTTGCTTCAAGATTTATGCCGGGAGAAGCTAGGATGGGATGATGCGATCCCCTCAAAGTACGAAGTTTCTGGGGAACAATGGTTGGCAGATTTACCCAAATTGTCTAAATTCTCTGTCGAACGCTGCCTGAAGCCAGATGGTTTTGGTGTCATTACGTCCAGTCAGCTACATCATTTTGCTGATGCATCTGAAATCGGTTATGGGTCAGTTAGTTATCTTCGTCTTGTCAATGCCCACAATGAAGCCCATTGCTCTTTTCTCTGCGCGAAGTCACGTGTCACTCCGTTGAAGATGATAACGATCCCTCGTCTGGATTTGTCTGCGGCGGTAACAGCTGTTAAGCAAGACAGATTATTGAAGAGAGAGTTGGAGATCTCAGTCAATGCAAGGTCGGTCTTCTGGACGGACAGTGCCGCAGTTCTGCGCTACGTCAAGAATGAAACAAACCGGTACCACAACTTTGTTGCCAATAGGGTGGCGATTATTCGTGACGGGTCCCAGCCTAATCAGTGGTTTCATGTCAATGGCGATAATGACCCTGCTGATGACGCCTTGCGTGGTTTGACGGCAGATATTTTCCTTCGTCAAAGTCGTTGGTTAACGGGGCCGGCATCCCTTTGGAAGCATGACAGCATGTGGCCAGCGCAAGATCAGCTATTTGGCGAGATTGCAAATAATGATCCTGAAGTGAAAAGAGAAGTTCGAGCCGGCGTGTCTTCTCTTAGCACCCCTAAAAGTCCATTATTGCAGTACGCTAGCAGATGTTCCTCATGGTCTCTCCTGGTGAAAGTCGTTGCCTGGCTTTTCCGTTACAAAATAATCTCCTCAAGGCAAGTAAAGGAGACAAACCACGAAATGGCAGTCTTATGCTTATCACCCTTGAAGAAATCCAACGGGCAGAGGGAGAAATTCTAAAGCACGTCCAACGGCAATCCTTCCCGGAGGAAACGGCAAATCCTAAGAAGCAGGTTAAGAAGAGTAGTCGCCTTTACAATTAAGCTCGACCCAATCTTTGTGAATGGTCTTTTGCGCGTGGGTGGTAGACTTCGCAACTCTACGTTGTCTTCAGAGTCAAAGAATCAGATTATTCTCCCGAAAGATGATCGCATGAGCAGATTAATTATCGATCATTATCACAAGGCGTGTGGCCATTCTGGAAGAAAGCATGTTTTGTCCCTCATTCGCGAGAGATTTTGGATAACTCGGGGAAGTTCAGCCGTAAAGAGTGTTCTCGCAAAGTGCGTCATATGCCGACGTTCACAAGCAACTCTTTGTCGACAGAAAATGGCTGACTTGCCAGAAGATCGCGTTCGACCTGACAGACCACCGTTCACGTCAGTTGGCTTAGATTTCTTTGGTCTCTTCCAATTTCGTCGTAGTCGTAGTCTCGTTAAGAGATACGGTGTAAATTTCACCTGCTTAGCTATCCGCGCTGTGCAAATAGAAGTTGCTTTCAGCCTCGACACAGACTCCTTTCTGTTGGCTCTTCGAAGATTTATTGCGAGAAGAGGTCAAGTAAAGGAAATCTATTCAGACAATGGCACCAATTTCACAAGTGGTGAGCGAGAGCTCCGCGATGCTATTTCAGAGTGGAGCCAAGAGAAAATCCACAATTTTCTCTTGCAAAAAATATCAAGTGGACCTTCAGCCCCCCTTACGGTTCCCATTTTGGAGGTATCTGGGAAAGATGCATACGAACCATCAGGAAGATTCTTCGGTCCTTACTGAGGGAACAAATAACGGATGATGAAAGTCTACCTACGCTAATGTGCGAGGTCGAGAGCATCCTTAACAGTCGACCCATCTCGGCCGTATCCAGCGACCCTTGCGACTTGGAGGCCTTGACTCCTAATCATTTGCTTTTACTAAAATCTGAAGCCCCCTTGCCTCCTGGTCTATTCCAGCACAAAGATCTACTTTCAAGACGCCGTTGGAGGCAAGTGCAGTATCTCGCGGATGTGTTTTGGAGAAGATGGTGCAAGTAATTTCTTCCCCTTTTACAGATTCGTCAAAAATGGAATCGTCCAAGGCGAAATCTGGCAGTTGAAGACATCGTTTTAGTCGAAATGAAAGTTTACACCGTAATTCGTGGCCTTTAGGGAAAATCGTTGAGGTGTTCCCCGACAAGAGAGGATTTGTTCGCCGTGCGAAAGTGAGCATGAAATCAGGTGTTTTTGAAAGACCTATTGATAAACTCTGCCTTCTGGTTGAAGGAGAAGAATGAAGTGATCCAAGATGCCAATTTTGAACGTTGTTTGACTTTAAAGCTCAATTTCCAGATTGAAAACGTTGTTTTATATTTCTAGTTCAATATTTTCCGCCGGGGATAAGTTTCTTAGTGTGCACTTAGTATAATGCAAAACTGTACTTAACGCGTAGTTTCTGTTTAGATCTGTTTAATGTAAGTGACTCGACTTAAGCTGTCTCACACTTAGGGGCCGGTGTTAGATCCAAACGCCTGCTCATTAGTGGGGTTGCATTCCTCTCTTAGAAATGCAGTTGTCAGTCTGTTTAATCAGGAATTTAGTGCTTAATTTATTCGTTCTCCTAGAGGTATTTAAGGGTTAATTTAGTCATTTCTAGGGTTCTCGATCAGTCATTTTCGCTTGTGAGTAGTTCTTGTAGTTTCGCTTTTTGCAGTTTGTTACTTTCTTCGCTTCAAGAAGTCAATATTCAGTTACCAGCTCGTAACAAATGTAAGTGTATCTTTTTGTCGAGTTTCTGTTTACGATTAGTTCATTTTACTAAGTAATTTTTGTATTTGTTTGTTTTCTAGTCTTAACCGCTTTTCGCTTTCACCGCCTGGGTTGAGTTCGCGCCGTCATAGGCAGTTGAATGAAGACTAAAGCGTGTTTGAATTTTTATCGCTGGAGTTTTGTAGTCGTAAGAAGATCACACTGGTGACCAGTACTGCCTGCTGTCCGTGCATCAACTTGAGGTGGCTATATTTCTCCATTTCCTCTTCAGTTCAAACTTTTCCACAGTTCTGTTTCTTCCAAAGAGCTTAGCATATTTTCTCTTTTTCTTGATAGCTTCTTTCCATTCCAGAGTCATGAAAGGAACATCTTTTTTATCTAACTTTGATTTGCTTCTTTGGAAGATGCTTGTCTGGTGTTTTTTGAAATTGTGTCTTGCAGATGAAATCTTTGTCATTTATATCATCGAAAAATTTCACAGACGTGCGAAGGAGCTGTTTCAAGTCTTCATTTAACTTTTTCACATCCAGTGTATTTGCACTTCGAAAAGTAATGATTTTGCTTTGGTGTTGGTGGACTCTTCTCTCATCAGGCCATAGACCAGGATCGCTATTAATTTTTCTGGAAAAACCACTCCGTTTTGTTCGAACAAGTCTGGGTTGTTTGTTAGAATAGCATCTATCAATGTCTCTGTTGAGTTTGTATGAAAAAATGTTGGTAGGATCAATGATTAAACATTCAAGTCCGTGCACCTCGTCCAAATCTGTCAAAATCTTACTGGTATATTCCCTCTGATTGGGCTACATTCTATCAAGATACAGGTCACCAGTAAATCCAGTTAATGTGAGATCCTCTTTCCTTGATAATTTGGTGTAACCCTATACTTTAATGCTAAAAAGGATGTATCTCAGAACTGAATGATTTGTGGCCGCCATCTTTGCCAGTACCAATCCCCAATATTTTAACATGCATTACACGTAGAGTATATAAGAGAAACGAATTTTGATAGAGAGAGGGTGTATGTGTGTCTCAAGAGAGCACAGTAAACCAGTTATTTTGAGGCTTTAGAGCCCTAGAGTGGATAAAAAGTTACAGATGGTTCCAAAAGTACAAACCCAAATATTCATCCCAGTAAGGGAATGTATTTTTGCTGAAAAGCGGTACTAAAGACAGCGTAGAAGTGTTGGTCTGTCATTTACCTTATTTTGAAGTCTTACAACATAAATAGGATCATAACAAGTATATATCCCCACAGCATAGAAACATATGTGAAATGAGACTAGAAAAAAGAGTAATACATATCAACTATAACTAATATTATTTATTATTACTTCCTTTATTAATGTTTCCCTAGACAGAAATTTATTTCCTTATGTCAGAATATTAATTTTGTTTCCAACGGTATGTTGGAGTTTTAATGTACTCTATGTGATCATGCCAGGATAGATGACAATATCGATGACTAAACCAAGGTATTTTTCATTAAAGGAGTAATCTTCAGCTTGACCAGTTAAGGTTAAAGAGGGAGTATCACAGTATTGCCCATGTTCTAGCCATAACGAATATCATCATTTATGAGCCAATCGGAAGCGATGTTATAATTCATGTGGAAAATTCACACGTACGTGTAGAAATTTCTCGACTATTAAACAATAATTATTGCCTTTGATCAAATGTACGTGCAAATTTCCCACATTAATAAATATTGTTGTAACGTTGCTTCCAATTGGCTGACAAATGTTGACATTCACTATGGCTAGTACATGCGCACTACCGTGATACTCTCCCTTTAAAAGAAAAAGTTTAACTTTTGTCTTGACTGGAAAAATCATGCATATAGTTTTACCCTGGCTCAATGTAAGTTTACTTGCACATAACCAGTCATATACATTAGAACGTTTGGTATTACCCTGACAAAGTAAATTATCAAGGTCTTTGCCAAATGCAGTTAATGAGCGTGGTACCAGCAAAAAGATGTACTTTAAATAGTTTGTTTCACACTGGTACAATCATTTTCAATAATACCAGAGAGTTAATACAAGAGAGCAACTTAAGTAAGCAGTTGCAAAAAAAAATCAGAACCTGGCTTCATATCAGAAGAGCCTTGCAGATTCTTAGGATTTTAAAGAGCATAATTATTATTTGGTGTGGGACAGTTATTTGTTCCAATCGTTCCAATCAACAAATTCTAAATTCTATCAAGATTTGAAGATTTTTTTGTTACAAGGAATGAATAGGCTTCTTTATTGCCATATTATTAGTACAAAGCAATACATCATAATTATTTTGTTTCTTTCAAATTATTAAAGGTGGGGTTGCCTGTGAACTTAAGCCTAATAGCTATATAAAAGTGCACTTCCTCTATAAACAGAGCATTTTACATTGGTTGAATGCCTTTTAATTTTATACAGTATTTGAAATATTGTAAAAATTAATAGTTTTACTCTAATTCTTAGTTTACAAGCAATATGTAAAAATCCTTGTTGATAGTCAAATATGTAGAGTTGACTACATGTAAATGTGAAAACGTTATTTGAAATGAGTGAATCATTCTTTTGCTGTCAAGTACACTCCATGAAATGAAAGTGGGAAAGATCAGCGCAGTTAGACGATGAAGTTAAGCAGTTCCCAGCAAGCTTGAAAAAATCCGGGCCCCAGTTGTTCGAAAGGTGGATAACTCTATCCACGGGATAAATCACTATCCAATGGATAGAGCAATTGATTTCGCTATTACTTATCCACTGGATAGTGATTTATCCAGCGGATAGCGCTATCCATCGTTTGAACAACTGGGGCCAGGCTTCAACAGGGCTCGAACCAATGACGATTTGATTTGTGCTGCACTGCGCTGCGAACTGAAGTATCAACCCCATTGGGAGGGTGTCAGTTAGAAATGATGACCTGACAGGACTTTCTTCCGGTCAGCAGTGGCTGCAAGTGAAAATAATTATGGTCTCTTAATTGGGTTTGGTGCACCGTGGGCTCAAGAAGTACTTTGGAGTCATCCGTAGACCCATTGGAAGCTGGTTGATTGTGAGTTCAAGTTACAGGTTCAAATCTCGTTCAACGGTTGCTGGAAGCTGCTTTTAGTTGCTCGTCTCAACATGATCTCTTCTAAATTAATGATTATTGTTAATTCCTAATTTGCTTTTAATTTACTATTATTAATTTAGGACACTGTCCCAGGAGTTGTGGTAGCACAGAAAATAAGGAAATAAAATTCATATCCGTGGATGGGTTTCAACTCTTGAGAATGGGTTGCTCCTCTAACTGTGTAACCTCGTTCCCAGGATCTTTCCATTTGGAGAGGAGAAGAGAGACCCTGGAAATGAAGTCGCAAACTGTGATGATTTTTATGCCCATTCCCCATTTCAAATTTATGAAATTTCAACGACGGTCTATCTCCCTCGAAATTTCCTGTGATCCCTGTACCGAGGACAATTTCATAAGCATCTACAAAGTGGAAAGTTTAGGGGTGTTCTTACCAGCAACAAAATGTAATGGTAAGTACAAGGGGTTATGTGTATGCAAACGTTGGCCGTGTAGCACTTATATTTCAACGGAATTAACCATGAGTGGGTGATGTGATGTGCTAGTTTTTACCCATGTAAACCATGTGAGCGTTAGCCCTACTAATGGAAATTGGCCCACTCACGGACAGAGAAAAACTCTGACCAGGGTGGGAATAGACCTCTTTAGCTTGTACGTTTTGTTTTCCCATTTCAGACCACGTGATGTTCTCAAGGAAATTTTCCTTTTGTTTTTTCATAAGTTATGCGTACATATTCACGTGCATAGGACGACGTTTGAAAGAAAGTTTTCCCTAGAGTAACATCACGTGGTCTGAAATGGGAAAACAAAATGTACAAGCTAAAGAGGTCTATTGAACCCACGACCTTCGGGTTAGATTACCGCTGCTCTACTGACTGAGCTACAAGGTCGGCAGAGCAGCGGTGATTTAACCCGAAGGTCGTCGGTTCAATTCCCACCCTGGTCAGAGTTTTTCTCTGTCCGTGAGTGGGCCAATTTCCATTAGTAGGGCTAACGCTCACATGGTTTACATGGGTAAAAAATAGCACATCATATCACCCTCTCATAGTTAATTATTTTGTTATGGTAATACCAGTAATACTGACACTTCTCTCTCTCTCGAACGTCGGAAATTACACTTAAGTCAGTTGATTGTGGCTTATGTGAAACTCGCTCGTCGTCTTTTTCTTTACTTTATTTGCTTCGACCGCTGTACGCCACACTAATTCATGAAAAATATGTTACTTTCCTCCGTAGAGAATGAAGCAAAAATCACTGTTGCCAGAGAGCGTAAGTTGATGCGAGAAATTGGCTTGTCACGGTCGATATGAATTGTCAGCTGCTAGTTTGTCATTTAAATGTAAATAAACACGTGCAGTTTATTCCTCTCTCAATGTTCGTGGTAGAGCAAGTTTAGACATTAGCAACATTGCATTTTACGAAGCAAAATAGGACTTCCATGATTTTTGAGACTTGAAATATTTAGGCGGCTTTAACAGGATATCAGCGCACGAGTTCTGCGATTTATCAAAGCGATCATAACTGAGCCATGAATAAGCCACAGCTCTTTAGTGACTATATCAATAGGCCATTTCAGAATTCATGTCTGCCTCCTCTTCAGGGCGAGTCTAAGTGCGAAGTTTTTGTTATGAAAATTAGTTTTCTTTCATATGTAAAGTAGAACTAATTACCATCACAACAACTCGCACTTGGACTCGCTTTGAAGAGGAGGAGGACATGAACTCGGAAATGGCCTATTATTTCAAAAAGTATTAAATTTGATTTAAGGCAAGCTTGAACGAACTGCAATAAAACAAGGTGTTAGGAAATGGCCTATTCAATAACCGAAATCAAGATCATTTGATGATTTGCTTCCGTTTTCTTACTCTTCCAAAAAAATGGAATTCATTCAAGTCAACAAAACTTGTCATCATGTGCAAATATCTCAACCTCAATTTTCACGAAAGATTTCCTAATACGAATCTGTACAGTGACCGTTTAGGAGAATGTGAGTATTGAACAGAGGGCAAGGCTGGTTTTCACTAGCGTCGGAGTCGTAAGAGCTCTTATGACCTAGTAAAAACCAAAGATCGGACTCTTAATAAGCGGAGTCATAAGCTCGACGGAACAGGAGTCGGAAGAATCAGAACGTTCTCATTTTCTTCCGACTCCGCTTATGACTCTGTCACTTATGATCCAGTGAAAACTGTAGATTGTCGGAGTCGCGAGCAGAAGCGGAAGAACCAACCAATCACAATGCTTGGAATCGAGCATTGTGATTGGTTTATCCCCCCCCCCCTCCTCTGCTTCCGACTCCGACAATGCAGTTTTCGCTGGATCGTATCGCTCTGCGCTTCTGATTACGATTACGACTCCGTCGCCAGTAAAAACCGGGCTTTCAATGCTCCATCACTTGACATGAGCACAAAGGTGACAATATTGGTATTCGCTTAATTTGCGTTTCATTCAGTTGTACAGTCGAACCTCGATTATCCGGACTCCTTGGGACTAGACGAAATAGTTCGGATAATCGAGAATATGAATATTAATGAGGAACAAAAACTGATTAAATTAAGAAAGCGACAATTAATCGTGATACAAAACATTTACAAATCGTTTGTAATACAATATGGTCTACATCTTCACTGATATTCATTTTCAATACTGACTCGGGGATTCTCGGGAAAAATCCGAGTGCTCCTTTGCAGGAATATATCCAAACTCCGACCTTCCGATTATCGATTACTAGTTCAAATGTTCTACCACAGAGCTATAGGAGACTCGTGTGAGCTAGGCCATGATCATTTAATGATGGAGACTGGTGGGAGTACGGTGCATTTCCAGCTACTGAAATGAATGACTGAGATTGAAATTGTTAAACCCGGTAGATGAAATTAATCGGATGTAAACCAGACAGATTAGCTTCGGTTGTCGCTGGTTATCAAAGTGGAAAATGGGAAAAATTGTTGAAAAAGAAGACTTTCACTTCAAATAACCCCTTTCCAATCACTTTTCGTCATCTTAGTTAGCAATCATAAATTCCGTCTCCGAAATTTATTTCACAGGATCTAGAGAAAACGAAGCTTGCAAAGAGCTAAATTTTTTTTTTTTTAGGGTCGAGAAAATTGCCTTTCCTTGTTCAACACAAACTGTCAACTGGTATAGTTTTTCATTTAAGTTTATTTGAACGAATACGATGATTCAGGCAATTTATTTCCTTCTTTTGTCTGTAATAGAACAATTTTAGGCGTTATTAATTTTGTGAAAAAAATTGCTTTTGAAGAAGCAAGATTGGAATGGCTCATTTTTTCCCTCTTTGCTTTTGTGGTATATCTTTAACGCCCATTATACTTTTTATGCAAGCCATTCCTAGTAAATGAGAAGCCAGTGTAGTAACTCGACGTACACTCATTTAAATACGTGCCTCTTTGTAAACTGCTGTCTTAAAGTCCAAGTCAAAATTGACAAGAGACAATTTCAAATGTTTTGTGACATCCGTCACTTAAATTGGCGAAAGTAGGAACTAAGGAGAAGAAATGAAAATTTAGTCAAATGAGATTGTAAAATGCAGCTTACAAGCAAGGTCTCCCTGATAATTACCATCGAGATTTACCAACTCAATCAATCTGTTTAATGAAGATCTCCCACAGAGTTCTACAAAATTTGTATTCTGACCGTTTAGGTGAATCTTCTTATTGAACGGGAAGAAAAAAGTCGGCCAAATGACTAGGTCACGTGACATTAGCAAGCAAAGATGGGATTCAAGTATTCACTCAATTTGAGTTTCATAAGTCAGTTGTGAAAGAGAAGGAGTATAGAGAGGATGTATGACGGTTATTAACTCGTCAGTTTGGTTCTGGTTAGACGCTGGATCTCAAAGTGGAAAATCGAAAAAGTTACAAAAAAAAGTAAAACGAAACACGAAACCTTTTACTTAAAATTGATCTCTTCGCGACGTTTCTACACGGACTCAAAACGGAAATCATGTCGGTTAACGAAACGGATTTGAACAGTTTTCGAGACTTTAAAAAGTATACGATCGAGCGAGTAGACGTGGTTTTTGCTGTTCTGTATTCGTTGCTGTTGATTGTCGGGTTCACGGGAAACTGTCTCGTTATAACTGTGGTTCGCAAAACAAAAAGTATGCACACGACCACAAATATTCTTCTCGTCAACTTAGCTGTCAGCGATATTGTCATTCTACTTTGGTGCCCAAGAACCTACAGCTTTGTTTTTTACCCCATACATCCTTCAGGAAAAACTGGCGATTATATTTGCAAAATGTTCACAGGCAATGCTATCATAAGTGTGGCAATAGCCAGCTCTGTCCTAACACTCTCCGTTCTGGCCATAGAACGCTACCACGCACTGATGAAGCCCTTGAGGACGGGACTTCGACTAACCATTGAACATGTTAAATACGTTGTCTTTTTTATTTGGATCGGAGCGATCTCAATAAGCTTTCCGGATTTTTCAGAAAACAAGTACAGTCAACGATATGGAAGGTGCATATGTCCATTCAGTTTGGAGGCCGCTTCTTTACTTCGCACTCATGTTATTTGTACTGTTGTATTTTTGGGTTTCGTACCGTTTGTCGTTTTTGCGTACTGTTATTTCCAGATCATCCGAGGGTTGTTTTTAGGCCACACTGTCTGTGCGGAGGCGCCGTCGGGAAATGGAGATGATCGTACCAAACAGCGGCTAGCTAAACTCTTAATAAGCGTAACAGTTGCGTTTTACGTTTGTTTTATTCCGTACGGCGCCTTTATTCTATACATCGCGCTGGAAGACCGCCGCAAACTTATCTCTAACCAGGAAACTCTGTCTCTTCTCTTACGTGTGTTTGAGTTTTTGCTGACCTGCAGTTCCTGCTTAAATCCAGTTCTTTACGCGTTCCGCAGCTCAAATTACCGGAATGGTTTCAAGGCAGTTTTTACCAAATACCCTGCTGTCCACTCCAGTAGATTCGCATCTGTACATGTTGTGCGCAACCGCGACAATCCTGAATCTGGATTAGATGTTTAAGACTTGCGAAGTATTTACCAGCGAATTCGAAGTTAATTTGTTTCATTTGAAGGTATGATCATGCATGACAGCCTCTTCAACAAAAAAGATACGAAGGATTTTTTAGATTGGTCAATATTTCCTGCCGACCCACACAAAACAAGAACTTCAATTGTAAAGCACCTAGAACTAATTTATCTTCCAACCGATAAACAGGAAAAAAGACATAATTTTGTTTATTATTGGGTATTTAAGACCTTTTTGCATTTTCTTTTCTTTTTCTGTTTTTTTATGAGTTTTTATTATATGGCTTGTGTTTGTAGCCGATATAACGCCCGCTCTGATTGGCTAATTGTGACTGAATTGTAGGGCATTATTCTCCCTTATTATATGGTTCTGTCTCACAAGGACTGGGAACTACCAAGTTCACGAATTTGATTTGCTGAAATCGATATTGACCACGGTCTAGATTTTCCCATCTAGACCGGCATCTAGTCCGGTAGTGTTTTGCGGTGAAAAGATGCAAACTAAAATGCAAAAATATTGAGTATTTTCTTCTACCAATATTTATTTATGGAAGTGCCCAACAGCATGATGACAAAAGAGAGGATGGCGAGCAAACTTTGACAGAATTAAGTTCAGCTCATCGCCACTCATCGCCGTTCGCAAGCAAAATGTCAGTTAGTACAAACCAGTTACATTAAACGAATTAAATTGTTCTAGTTTGCCATATAATAAACATCTTATTAACCGAGCTTAGTCAGTCTGTATGGGAGAATCTTGACCGAGGTCGTGAGTACAGACCGAACGCAGTGAGGTCTGTACACACGACCGAGGTCAAGATTCTCCCATACAGACCTCCTGCTCTGTTAATAAGAGCTAAGTAATGCCCACGGGCCGATTACGGGCTTGCAAGAACAAAGCAAAAGGTAATTAAAAAGCCATATAATAAACTACTTACTAACCGAGCTAGCTCGAGCCGTACTGGGGAATATTGGCCCTCGGTCGTTTTTGTACGGACCTCGCTGCGCTCCGTCCGTACTGCCACGACCTCGGGCCAATGTTCCCCAGTACGGCCCTCGCGCTCGGTTAGTAAGAAGTTATTATTAATTTCGTATCACGGTAGGTCATTAAATTGTACAAATTTACGTGTACATAATCATTATTTCAATCATCCTTGACGGTTTGAGTAAAGAAGGTTTTAGTTTGTATTTAGTGGGCTAACATCACTGGCACCGAGATTTCTTTATCAACGGTGATGAATTTATGTAACTTTCTACTTTCTATGTTTCAATCCGGCTTCAGTTGAGTTTGACTGTCAAAACGTTCAACATAAATCATGATAGTGACAAATTATTAATATTCCTTCCCCAATATATTTAATCAGTGAAACTAAAGTGGGCCGGCATTTGAAGCTTTCAATTAATGGGGAAGGAAAACTTAAGACTTTATAAAATAGTAGAAGGCGTTTTTTATCTAACTCGCATTTTAATTATATAATTATTCTTCATTGGACTGCTGCATCAATGGTCCTTGCCTTATTGTACGTTTGACAACAATTTCAAGTGCTGGGTTTAGTTCAGAGCGATAGTGTCTTAAGCAAAGAGCCTAACAAAAAATACTGGATATTTTAAACTCCACGATGTTACTTAAGGTGTATGCACGATAGTGCCAATATTCTGCAGAGCAGGCGTTTTTTGGCAGGCGGACGCTTGTTCATGGTCTAAAGCTCGTAATGGACCGCCATTTTGAAAGCACACAGCCGGTAGAGGATTGAGACCTTCATACTGTCCTCCTCTCACTGAGTGCAATTTTTTTGCCTGGCTTCAGGCCTCTGTTAGTCTTGCTATCCAAGATGTCGATCAATAGTTCTTACTAATACAAAAATACGCCTGCTTTGCAGGCTATGGTGTCTATAGATATGGGTTATTGACCAAGCGTGAGGTCAAGATGGCTGAATATTGGCCAACTTCTTTTTTTGCGTGTTTATGGTCGAGGTCCATAAACACGCAAAAAACGAAGGAGGCCAATATCCAGCCATCTTGACAGAACAAGCTCGGTCAATAAAGGATTTATTATATGACTTAAAACACCAAAAAATGATCTTTGATCTTGCGGGAGCAAGCGAGAAATCCCGAGTGGGAAAGATAGCTCCATCTTGCCCGCTAGGGTAGCCAATCACAGTGCGGGATTTGGTTCATCTTGCCTGCTAACGGAGCTAGTCATATAATAAATGTAAATAATACTCGCGTTAACGTTTGTTGTCCGCTTAGAGATAGAAAAAATAATGCTGAGTGGGAATTATGGGATCTAGGTTTTTATTCATGGATTGAAAATAGTGGGTTGGGAGGGGATTAGTCTTCAACCTTTGGTTTGAAGGAAACATGGGTTTATGGGACACTGACATGTCAAGATATTTTTAGGGAACTAGTTTAAAACACAGCGAATTTTGACGCTTATTACTAATAATTAGTATTTTGGATCAGATTAATATATTTCTTCTTAACTTTTAATTCACTAAGAGTTAGGTGTCCCCAATGAGTTTACGTATATGTAAGCTAGATCTACCTGACATATTAATAAAGTGATTGATTGATTAATTGATTGATGGAAGCGAGGAAGCTGAGGAAGTCTTTTGTGTAAGCTCCGAGGTGATGTAACCTGCCATCACAGATAATGTTTGCCTGACGTCTGTGTTCGCAGGGTAGAAATGGTGGTGTTGCGTGTGAATGGAACATAAGACCCCAGAGGCACCGGCCGAGAAGAACGACCTCTGGGCAGTTTGGAAGCATTCGTAGTAGGGTCAATTTCTCTAATCAGCTATTTCTAGTATTTGAAATTTTTGAGATGGTACGGAAGAACTGAAAGTCTATGATTGAAAGACTTCCTTCTTCTTTTCGCCAACGGGAAAGAATTGCATTGTATTCTATGGAGACGATAATGACATTGAAATTAACTAGTCAGTGAGTAGGCTGACTTGTTTGGGACATCGAACGAGTGATTTGGCGGCGGAGCTACCAGCGGGCGAGATGAATGGGGCCATACTCGCTCCCTGGCGGCTCCACCTCCAAATTATTCGCTCGATGCCCCAAACAAGTCAGCCTGCTTGCAGGCTAACATTGATAAGGGTATATTAGTTCACGAGGGGTTTCTTTTCAAACTTTTCCGGTTCGCAACATGATGGCTCAAAATGTGCTTTTGAAGTGCAACTAAACTCAAATATTTTTTGTTCCTAATATAAATCTCCCATACAAAGCAAACATATGTCACCATTGTCACCCACAATTTCGCTTTTTCTGTGCCGTGCAAGCCACGTAAACTTAGCAGAACAAGCAGTAATTTGGACCAACGACCATGATGTGAGAGGCCTAGGTCTATTCTCGATTTTACGTCACAAACTGCTTTGCATTCCTGTTTCAAGGAAATTTTGTGGGCCAAATTACTGCTAGTTTTGATAACTTTGCGCGTCTTGCCCGGCAGATAAAAGATGCCCGCGGCAGAGTTTGAGGTAAGAATGGCAAAACATGTTTACTTTTGGTGGGCAATTTAATATTGTAGACGAAAGATATTTGAGCCGTTTAGTTAACTTTAAGTTTGTCAAAACTTCTGCAATCAGGCAGAAAGTTTATTCCATCGGCCCAGGCTGACAAAACGTTTCCTTGGAGCTAGAAGCTGAATTTGGACGTATAACTGAATGCAACGTTAAAGCGATTTTCAATTGAGTATCGACAGTAATTAGCGAATTACTTTGGTTTATGATTACTTCACTCAGTCATTGGTTCAAATTTCTCGCGCCACTTTTTCAACCAATCCGAAGTGACACCAAAACCAATCGTGGCTCGCGTGTGCACACTTTCCCACGCTTTGTGTCGGCTACGTGTAATTACTTCGAATTTGGATTGGTTTACTGGATTTTCTCCGTCCTTTTTGATTGGCCAAAGTAATTACTTTGGTCTCATTTGAAAACCGCTCTACCTTCTTTTTAAATTGGGACCATATAGGAACACCTAGGAACTTTGGGTCCCCCTAATGAAGACACTGTAACTTTTTAAGCAATATTAAAAATATTGATCAAAACCAGAGTATCATCAAGCCATGTCTTATAATTACTGTGAATCCGAACTTTCGTTGGAGGTAATCTTTGTACCACATCAGCTGGCCCCAGTTGTTCAAACAATGGATATCACTATCCAGTGGATAAGAAATAGCGAAACCAATTGCACAATCCAATGGATAGTGATTTATTCGGTGGATAGCGATATCCATCTTTTGAACAACTGGGGCCAGATGTGTTGCATTGATCAAAAAAGGAGCAAAATTTTGTTTCATGGAGAGTAATCGCGAGATCGTAGGTTCGACTCCTGCAAAGGAGAACTCGGATTCATTTCGTGAGTCAGCATCGAATAAAAAATAAGAACTCTTGGCCACTTTAAGCCACTTTTGGTTTCCCGCTAAATTGATCGAAGGCGCGCTCACCCAAGCTGACGATGCAAGGTGAGGGTGTGCAATGCATAACTTTAGTGGACTTCGCACTTTGTTTCTAATTATAAACAGCTGAAAAATTCAGGTCTTTTCAACGGGATTTAAACTCATGACCTTTGCGATGCCGGTGCAATGTTCTACCAACTGAACTATGACGCCACTCATTGAAGGACTTATGAATAAAGCGACATTTGGGTAAATTGTCTAGCAAAGTGCGAGGATCACTTGGCTCTTTCGTCTAATATATAGAGTTAGCCAAGCCTTAAAAGCGGAGCTCCCGGGTTATTTATTCTTACTGGCCTTACTTAAACAATGAATTAACGATTTTTTTTGTTCAGCCTTGGCGAAGAGCAATCAAATAAAGAAAACCAAACAAAACAAAATAATCTAAAACGAATTCTTTCGTTTCTGCTCTTCTTTTATAGGTAGTCCAGGCATCATGCGACTTTTGATATCAGATGCAAAATTAAAAATCTTCTAAAGATATGGCAAAAAATGCAATACAGAGCAAGATGCATCTCTAAATTAAATTAAAAATGATGATGTTAGATCCAAACGCCTGCTCATTAGCGGGGTTGCATTCCTCTCTTAGGGATGCAGTTGTCAGTCTTTTAGGTCGTTCTCTTAGAGGTATTTAAGGGTTAATTTAGTCATTTCTAGGGTTCTCGATCAGTCATTTTCGCTTGTGAGTAGTTCTTGTAGTTTCGCTTTCTGCAGTTTGTTACTTTCTTCGCTTCAAGCAGTCAATATTCAGTTACCAGCCCGTAACAAATGTAAGTGTATCTTTTCGTCGAGTTTCTGTTTACGATTAGTTCATTTTACTAAGTAATTTTTGTATCTGTTTGTTTTCTAGTCTTAACCGCTTTTCGCTTTCACCGCATGGGTTGAGTTCGCGCCGTCATAGGCAGTTGAATGAAGAATAAAGCGTGTTTGAATTTTTATCGCTGGAGTTTTGTAGTCGTAAGAAGATCACATCGTTAAGAATTTGTCCTGAGTTTGCCGAGATTTGATGGCGGCGAAAGAAGATGGTCCTGGTGGTGGTGATGTTGTCTTTGGCGCTGCTAGCTCGGCACTACATCAAGTTATTTCACTCGAAGACCTTCGGCGGCTGAAGAATTCTAGATCTGGATATCTCTCGGTAGTTACAATTAGAAGGAATGAAATTCAAGTGTTGCTGTCCCGCGAAGGGAACGCCTCTCGCGTTAAAGAGAAAATGTCAGAGTTTGTCGCTGCATTCGCTGCTTTCCAGGAAGCTCATGTTGTATATATGTCGTACCTGTCTGACGAGTCGAGCGTTTTGAGGTGCCATGAATCTTTCGAACGTGAGTCTGTTCGCAAGGATGACTTTATCCATGAAGTTCAAGGTTGGATTAAAAGAAGTGAGGAAGTGGCGCGTTTAGACTCTCAGTTGCAACCAGAAGGCTCTGCAAGTCAGATCGTGTCGAGAACCTCAGCCTCCAGACTTTCTAGTAGAAAATCTCATCGTTCTTCTCGCAGTGGTTCGCGTGGAAGTAATGTATCTTCATTGTCCGTGGCCAGAGCTAAAGAATCTGCACGCGTAGCAGAGTTAAAAGCGGAAGAGGCGGTTCTTCAGAAGAGACAGCTACTAGAGAAACAGAAGTTTCACCTTCAACTGGAAGAAGAACGCTTAAGAAGAAGAGTGGCACCATCCCCCCTTGCCTATTAACAACGAAAGGGCTGTTTCAGAGTCGTCCGAAGTGTTTTCTTCGCCAAGCGAAAGGGCTTTTCACGAAATGTTAGGACTCCATCAGCAACAGAACGCTCTGCAACAGCAACAAAATAAAATTGTGGAGATGCTTGAAATACAACAGAAGAAAAGTGCTCTCCCTTAGCCTCGTGTCCCTATCTTCAACGGAGACCCTATGGAATATGAACCCTTCGTAAGAGCGTTTGAGAGTATAATCGTGTCCAAGACGTCAAGCAGTAGCGAAAGGCTCTATTACCTTGAGCACTTTACTGGTGGAGATGTGAGAGAGCTCGTGCGATCGTGCCATTATCTCCCACCTGAAAATGGTTATCAAGAAGCTCAACGACTCATCAGGAAGAAGTTTGGTGATAATTACCACGTTGTAGCTGCATATGAAACCAAGGCACTGAATTTGCCTGATGTGAAAGTAGAGGACGGCCAAGCCCTAAGTCGATTTGCCATTTTCCTAATGAGGTGCAAGAATGCCATGCAGATTAGTAGGAACCTAACCAAGCTTGAACAACCCGAAACCATTAAGAAGTTATCTCTGAAGTTGCCGTTCAGTTTAAGAGTAAGATGGCGGCGCTTGGTAGATGAAATCATGGAGGATCAAGAAAGGGCTATCCGGTTTAATGACCTCGCTGAGTTTGTCGACCACGAAGCTCGCGTAGCGACCAACCCTCTCTTCGGGAAGATTGTCGAAGACTCTAGGCCTAGACCTGATACACGTCGAGATCTCTTGAATAAAGGATCCCACGAGAAAACGAAAGAAAGACGTAGTTTTGCTTCGCATGTTAACAATTGCCTGACCTCACCTGCCACCAGGGAATTGCCAAGTTCAGACTTACCTACAATAGAAGAAGTCTCTTGCCTTTATTGCAACGATCATCACGCCCTAGAGAGCTGCAAATCTCTTAGGAGTCGCCCCTACGGGGAACGAATCGAGTTTATGAATTCTAAGCGTCTTTGCTTCGGTTGTTTGTCCACTGAGCATATAGCAAGGAATTGTCCGAAGCGGAAAACGTGTGCAATTGTCAATTGCACAAGAAAACATCCAACAGTTCTCCACACGAATTCTGTTGCACGTTGCCCAGAAGCTAACAATGCCACAGCACGTACTTCGTCTCGCGAGGAGGTTCTGCGTGTTCAAAGTGCTATGGTCAATACAGGCGAAAGAATTAGTCCCTTTGTTGGGACAGACACCTCGAGGACAGCTATGGCCATTGTTCCAATTAAAGTATGGCCTAAAGGAAATGGGACACCTGTAATCACTTACGCCTTCTTGGATAGCGGCAGTTCTTCCACGTTTTGTACTGAAGCCCTAATGAGATAGTTAGGAGTAAATGGCCAAAGAACTTTGATTTCTTTAACAACGTTGGACAGAAAGAACAGCCTCATTGACAGTTTCGTTCTGCAAGATCTGGCTATTTCCGACCTGGAGGAGAACGTGTTTGTCAAATTGCCTCCCTTGTACACAAGACCCGAGATTCCCGTATCAAAGGAGGATATCCCAAACCAGGTTGATGTTGACAAATGGCCACATTTGAGTGGAGTGTATTTGCCGGATGTAGAAGCAGAAGTCGGTCCCCTAATAGCTAGTGACGTCCCGCAGATCCTCGATCCTCTAGAAGTGAGGCATTGTCAAGATGGCGGCCCTTACGCGTCCCGTACAATTGTAGGTTGGGTTGTATATGGTCCCTTAGGGTGTCGTAGTCACCGCTCACGCATATTCAGTTTCTTTTCTAAGGCTGACCACGATCTCAACCAGATGCTGAAGGACTACTACAATGGTGACTTCCCCGAATCCAGTGCAGATGATAAACCTGAGATGTCCCAAGAGGAGCTGCGTTTCTTAAAGGTGCTAAATAGTACGGCAGTTCTGAAAGAAGGTCGTTACGAGATGGCTTTGCCATTCAGAGATCGTGAAGTCGCGGTGCCGAACAATCGGGTACAAGCTGAACAGCGAGCGCTATGGCTGAAGCGGAAGCTCCATGGTAACAAGAACCTGTATGCTGACTACAAGGTCTTTATGGCTGAGACTCTAGAGAAGGGCTACGCCCGTAAAGTTCCCATGCACACGCAAGCGTTAAACTGTGTAAAGTGGTATATCCCGCACCACGGCATCTACCATCCTCGCAAGCCTGGTAAAATACGAGTCGTTTTCGACTGTTCTGCGAAGTTTCAGGGAAAGTCGCGCAATGATCTATTGCTCAAGGGTCCAGACTTAACGAACACGTTGTTCGGTGTATTGATGAGGTTTTGCCAAGAAAGGATAGCAATCATGGCGGATATTGAAGCGATGTTTTACCAAGTTAGAGTAGCCGAAGAAAACCGAACCTTTCTCCGTTTCCTGTGGTGGCCTGAGGGTAACCTGGACGAAAATCTCGAAGAGTATCAGATGGTTGTGCATTTGTTGGGAGCAGCTTCATCTCCAGCATGTTCCAACTTTGCCCGGCGAAAGGCGGCAGAGGACAACAGCGACCACTTTCCAAGGGAAGTTGTAAGCTCGGTTAACAAGAACTTTTATGTAGACGATTGCCTGAAATCTTTACCATCAACTGAAGAAGCTTTACAACATGCAAGTGATTTGAAATGTTTGCTGTCAAGAGGTGGATTTCATCTGACCAAATGGGTTAGTAATAGTCGCAGAGTCCTTGATGCCAACCCTGAAGCAGAGCGCGCCAAAGAAGTAAAGAACTTGGACCTTAGTAAAGAAAATCTACCATTCGAAAGAGCCCTTGGAGTTTGATGGTGCATAGAAACGGATATTTTGGGTTCAAGATAGACCTGAAACATAGCCCACTCACACGAAGAGGTATCCTTTCGGTTGCGAGTTCAGTTTATGATCTTCTTGATCTCGCTGCACCGTTCGTGTTGCCAGCCAAACGCTTGCTTCAAGATTTATGCCGGGCGAAGCTAGGATGGGATGATGCGATCCCCTTCAAAGTTCGAGGTTTCTTGGGAACGATGGTTGGCAGATTTACCCAAATTGTCTAAATTCTCTGTCGAACGCTGCCTGAAGCCAGATGGTTTTGGTGTCATTACGTCCAGTCAGCTACATCATTTTGCTGATGCATCTGAAATCGGTTATGGGTCAGTTAGTTATCTTCGTCTTGTCAATGCCCACAATGAAGGCCATTGCTCTTTTCTCTGCGCGAAGTCACGTGTCACTCCGTTGAAGATGATAACGATCCCTCGTCTGGAATTGTCTGCGGCGGTGACAGCTGTTAAGCAAGACAGATTATTGAAGAGAGAGTTGGAGATCTCAGTCAATGCAAGGTCGGTCATCTGGACGGACAGTGCCGCAGTTCTGCGCTACGTCAAGAATGAAACAAACCGGTACCACAACTTTGTTGCCAATAGGGTGGCGATTATTCGTGACGGGTCCCAGCCTAATCAGTGGTTTCATGTCAATGGCGATAATGACCCTGCTGATGACGCCTTGCGTGGTTTGACGGCAGATATTTTCCTTCGTCAAAGTATTTGGTTAACGGGGCCGGCATCCCTTTGGAAGCATGACAGCATGTGGCCAGCGCAAGATCAGCTATTTGGCGAGATTGCAAATAATGATCCTGAAGTGAAAAGAGAAGTTCGAGCCGGCGTGTCTTCTCTGAGCACCCCTAAAAGTCCATTATTGCAGTACACTAGCAGATGTTCCTCATGGTCTCTCCTGGTGAAAGTCGTTGCCTGGCTTTTCCGTTGCAGAAATAATCTCCTCAAGGCAAGTAAAGGAGACAAACCACGAAATGGCAGTCTTATGCTTATCACCCTTGAAGAAATCCAACGGGCAGAGGGAGAAATTCTAAAGCACGTCCAACGGCAATCCTTCCCGGAGGAAACGGCAAATCCTAAGAAGCAGATTAAGAAGAGTAGTCGCCTTTACAATTAAGCTCGACCCAATCTTTGTGAATAGTCTGTTGCGCGTGGGTGGTAGACCTTGCAACTCTACGTTGTCTTCAGAGTCAAAGAATCAGATTATTCTCCCGAAAGATGATCGCGTGAGAAGATTAATTATCGATCATTATCACAAGGCGTGTGGCCATTCCGGAAGAAAGCATGTTTTGTCCCTCATCCGCGAGAGATTTTGGATAACTCGGGGAAGTTCAGCAGTAAAGAGTGTTCTCGCAAAGTGCGTCATATGCCGACGTTCACAAGCATCTCTTTGTCGACAGAAAATGGCTGACTTGCCAGAAGATCGCGTTCGACCTGACAGACCACCGTTCACGTCAGTTGGCTTAGATTTCTTTGGTCCCTTCCAAGTTCGTCGTGGTCGTAGTCTCGTTAAGAGATACGGTGTAAATTTCACCTGCTTAGCTATCCGCGCTGTGAATATAGAAGTTGCTTTCAGCCTCGAGACAGACTCCTTTCTGTTGGCTCTTCGAAGATTTATTGCGAGAAGAGGTCAAGTAAAGGAAATCTATTCAGACAATGGCACCAATTTCACAAGTGGTGAGCGAGAGCTCCGCGATGCTATTTCAGAGTGGAACCAAGAGAAAATCCACAATTCTCTTTTGCAGAAAACTATCAAGTGGACCTTCAGCCCCCCTTACGGTTCCGATTTTGGAGGAATCTGGGAAAGATGCATACGAACCATCAGGAAGATTCTTCGGTCCTTACTGAGGGAACAAATAACGGATGATGAAAGTCTACCCACGCTAATGTGCGAGGTCGAGAGCATCCTTAACAGTCGACCCATCTCGGCCGTATCCAGCGACCCCTGCGACTTGGAGGCCTTGACTCCTAATCATTTGCTTTTACTAAAATCTGAAGCCCCCTTGCCTCCTGGTCTATTCCAGCACAAAGATCTACTTTCAAGACGCCGTTGGAGGCAAGTGCAGTATCTCGCGGATGTGTTTTGGAGAAGATGGTGCAAGTAATTTCTTCCCCTTTTACAGATTCGTCAAAAATGGGTTCGTCCAAGGAGAAATCTGGCAGTTGAAGACATCGTCTTAGTCGAAATGAAAGTTTACACCGTAATTCGTGGCCTTTAGGGAAAATCGTTGAGGTGTTCCCCGACAAGAGAGGATTTGCTCGCCGTGCGAAAGTGAGCATGAAATAAGGTGTTTTTGAAAGACCTATTGATAAACTCTGCCTTCTGGTTGAAGGAGAAGAATGAAGTGATCCAAGATGCCAATTTTGAACGTTGTTTGACTTTAAGACTCAATTTCCAGATTGAAAACGTTGCTTTAAATTTCTAGTTCAATATTTTCCGCCGGGGATAAGTTTCTTAGTGTGCACTTAGTATAATGCAAAACTGTACTTAACGCTCCTATGGACTGGCACGCGTAGTTTCTGTTTAGATCTGTTTCATGTAAGTGACTCGACTTAAGCTGTCTCACACTTAGGGGCCGGTGTTAGATCCAAACGCCTGCTCATTAGCGGGGTTGCATTCCTCTCTTAGGAATGCAGTTGTCAGTCTTTTTAATCAGGAATTTAGTGCTTAATTTATTCGTTCTCCTAGAGGTATTTAAGGGTTAATTTAGTCATTTCTAGGGTTCTCGATCAGTCATTTTCGCTTGTGAGTAGTTCTAACTTGTAAATTCGCTTTCTGCGGTGTGTTACTTTCTTCGCTTCAAGCAGTCAATATTCAGTTACCAGCTCGTAACAAATGTAAGTGTATCTTTTCGTCGAGTTTCTGTTTACGATTAGTTCATTTTACTAAGTAATTTATGTATTTGTTTGTTTTCTAGTCTTAACCGCTTTTCGCTTTCACCGCATGGGTTGAGTTCGCGCCGTCATAGGCAGTTGAATGCAGAATAAAGCGTGTTTGAATTTTTATCGCTGGAGTTTTGTAGTAGTAAGAAGATCACACTGGTGACCAGTACTGCCTGATGTCCGTGCATCAACTTGAGGTGGCTATATTTCTCCATTTCCTCTTCAGTTCAAACTTTTCCACAGTTCTGTTCCTTCCAAAGAGCTTAGCATATTTTCTCTTTTTCTTGATAGCTTCTTTCCATTCCTGAGTCATGAAAGGAACATCTTTTTTATCTAACTTTCATTTGCTTCTTTGGAAGATGCTTGTCTAGTGTTTTTTGAAATAGTGTCTCGCAGATGAAATCTTTGTCATTTATATCATCGAAAAATTTCACAGACGTGCGAAGAAGCTGTTTCAAGTCTTCATTTAACTTTTTCACATCCAGTGTATTTGCACTTCGAAAAGTAATGATTTTGCTTTGGTGTTGGTGGACTCTTCTCTCATCAGGCCATAGACCAGGATCGCTATTAATTTTTCTGGAAAAACCACACCGTTTTGTTCGAACAAGTCTGGGTTGTTTGTTAGAATAGCATCTATCAATGTCTCTGTTGAGTTTGTATGAAAAAATGTGGGTAGGATCAATGATTAAACATTCAAGTCCGTGCATCTCGTCCAGATCTGTCAAAATCTTACTGGTATATTCCCTCTGATTGGGCTACATTCTATCAAGATACAGGTCACCAGTAAATCCAGTTAATGTGAGATCTTCTTTCCTTGATAATTTGGTATAACCCTATACTTTAATGCTAAAAAGGATGTATCTCAGAACTGAATGATTTGTGGCCGCCATCTTTGCCAGTACCAATCCCCAATATTTTAACATGTATTACAGGTAGAATATATAGGAGAAACGAATTTTGATAGAGAGAGGGTGTATGTGTGTCTCAAGAGAGCACAGTAAACTAGTTATTTTGAGGGTTTAGAGCCCTAGAGTGGATAAAAAGTGACAGATGGTTCCAAAAGTACAAACCAAAATATTCATCCCAGTAAGGGAATGTAAATTTGCTGAGAAGCGGTACTAAAGACAGCGTAGAAGTGTTGGTCTGTCATTTACCTTATTTTGAAGTCTTACAACATAAATAGGATCATAACAAGTATATATCCCCACAGCATAGAAACATATGTGAAATGAGACTAGAAAAAAGAGTAATACATATTAACTATAACTAATATTATTTATTATTACTGCCTTTATTAATGTTTCCCTAGACAAAAATTTATTTCCTTATGTCAAAATATTAATTTTGTTTCCAACGGTATGTTGGAGTTTTAATGTACTCTATGTGATCATGCCAGGATAGATGACAATATCGATGACTAAACCAAGGTATTTTTCATTAAAGGAGTAATCTTCAGCTTGACCAGCTAAGGTTAAAGAGGGAGTATCACAGTATTGCCCATGTTCTAGCCATAACGAATGTCATCATTTATGAGCCAATCGGAAGCGATGTTATAATTCATGTGGAAAATTTACACGTACGTGTAGAAATTTCTCGACTATTAAACAATAATTATTGCCTTTTATCAAATGTACGTGCAAATTTCCCACATTAATAAATATTGTTGTAACGTTGCTTCCAATTGGCTGACAAATGTTGACATTCACTATGGCTAGTACATGCGCACTACCGTGATACTCTCCCTTTGAAGGAAAAAGTTTAACTTTTGTCTTGACTGGAAAAATCATGCATATAGTTTTACCCTGGCTCAATGTAAGTTTACTTGCACATAACCAGTCATATACATTAGAACGTTTGGTATTACCCTGACAAAGTAAATTATCAAGGTCTTTGCCAAATGCAGTTAATGAGCGTGGTACCAGCAAAAAGATGTACTTTAAATAGTTTGTTTCACACTGGTACAATCACTTCAATAATACCAGAGAGTTAATACAAGAGAGCAACTTAAGTAAGCAGTTGCAAAAAAAATCAGAACCTGGCTTCATATCAGAAGAGCCTTGCAGATTCTCAGGATTTTAAAGAGCATAATTATTACTTGGTGTGGGACAGTTGTTTGTTCCAATCGTTCCAATCAACAAATTCTAAATTCTATCAAGATTTGAAGATTTTTTTGTTACAAGGAATGAATAGGCTTCTTTATTGCCATATTATTAGTACAAAGCAATACATCATAATTATTTTGTTTTTTTCAAATTATTAAAAGTGGGGTTGCCTGTGAACTTAAGAACTTAAAAGTGCACTTCCACTATAAACAGAGCATTTTACATTTTTTTTACATTGGTTGAATGCTTTTTAATTTTATACAGTATTTGAAATATCGTAAAAATTAATAGTTTTACTCTAATTCTTAGTTTACAAGCAATATGTAAAAATCCTTGTTGATAGTCAAATATGTAGAGTTGACTACATGTAAATGTGAAAACGTTATTTGAAATGAGTGAATCATTCTTTTGCTGTCAAGTACACTCCATGAAATAAAAGTGGGAAAGATCAGCGCAGTTGGACGATGAAGTTAAGCAATTCCCAGCAAGCTTGAAAAAATCCAGGCCCCAATTGTTCAAAAGGTGGATAACGCTATCCACTGGATAAATCACTCTCCAATGGATAGAGCAATTGAATTCGATATTAGGTATCCACTGGATAGTGATTTATCCAGCGGATAGCGCTATCCATCGTTTCAACAACTGGGGCCAGGCTTCAAAAGGGCTCGAACCCATTACGACTTGATTTGTGCTGCACTGCGCTGCGAACTGAAGTATCAACCCCATTGGGAGGGTGCCAGTTGGAAGGGATGACCTGACAGGATTTTCTTCCGGTCTGTGGTGGCTACAAGTGGCAATAATTATGGTCTCTTGGGTTTGGTGCACCATGTGCTCAAGAAGTACTTTGGAGTCCTCCCTAGACCCATTGGAAGCTGGTTGATTGCGAATTGAAGTTCTTGCTCAACGATTGCTGGAAGCTGCTTTTAGTTGTTCATCTCAGTATGATCTCTTCTATTAATTATTATTGTTAATTCCTAATTTGCTTTTAATTTACTATTATTAATTTAGGACACTGTGTCCCAAGAGTTGTAGTAGCAGAGAAAATAAGGAAATAAAATTCATATCCGTGGATTGGTTTCAACTCTAGAGAATGGGTTGCTCCTCTAACTGTGTAACCTCGTTCCCAGGATCTCTCCATTTGGAGAGGAGAAGAGATACCCTGGAAATGATGTCGCAAACTGTGGTGATCATGAGGAGCTTAAGCCGACTCAGGAATTCTCGGCTGGACGTCTCCTGACGGTGTA
>NC_090873.1:23150127-23177627 GCF_036669935.1 Montipora foliosa
TGTTTAAATTAACAAATATACCAATACATCACTAACGTTTCATGTTTGACCGGAGCCGATGATTAGAGAAGCAGATGTTCGAAGGTGTAATAGCTGTTGACTTTTATTCCTCAGTTATCGAGTTCCATAAGTATAAAACTTAAAAATGGATTGCTTTAAAATCAGAAAAGAACCAATTCACCGTTACTGTGTTTAAATTAACAAATATAAAATACATCTCTAACGTTTCATGTTTAACCGGAGAATTAAGGAGACAGATTATGTTCGAAGGTGTAAATATTAGCTGTTGAGTTTTATTCCTCAGTTATCGTGTTCCATAAGTATAAAACTTAAAAATGGATTGCTTTAAAATCAGAAAAGAGCCAATTCACTTTTGCTGTTGAGAAAAGTGTATGCCAGGCAAAACAAGTTGCATCTCGGTAGCCTGAAAGTTAACTGACAAAATAATTTCCCTGTGTTTAAATTAACAAATATACCCGGGGGGGGGGGGGGGTACTCGATGTATCCCTGGTTGGGAAGGTGCGGCGCGGCTCCTCATACCCTGCCCTGTTTAAGACAAATATCGCTGATTTTCCTACCCATTTTAAGACAGAATTCCGATTTTTGATACCGTGTTTAAGACATTTAACCCAGTTTAAGACAAAAATTGATAAATCGATACCCTGATTACGACAAAAAATGATAAATTCGATACCCTGTTCAAGACAAAAATCCCGAAAAACATACCCTGGCTGGCCGGCCGCACGTCCCCATTAAGCCCTTATAAGGGAGTATTCCCCCCCCCCCCCCTAGGGCAAATATACTAAGACGTCACTAACGTTTCATGTTTAACCGGAGGCGATGATTAAAGTAGCAGATGTTCGAAGGTGTAATAGCTGTTGAGTTTTATTCCTCAGTTATCGAGTTCCATAAGTATAAAACTTAAAAATGGATTGCTTTAAAATCAGAAAAGAACCAATTCACCGTTGCTGTTGAGAAAAGTGTATCCCAGGCAAAACAAGTTGCATCTTAGTAGCCTGAAAGTAAACTGACAAAATAATTTGCCTGAGTTTAAATTAACAAATATACCGATGCGTCACTAACGTTTCATGTTTAACCGGAGAATTAGGGGGGCAGATCATGTTCGAAGGTGTAAATATTAGCTGTTGAGTTTTATTCCTCAGTTATCGAGTTCCCGCATAAGTATAAAACTTAAAAATGGATTGGTTTACAATCAGAAAAGAACCAATTCACCGTTGCTGTTGAGAAAAGTGTATGCCAGGCAAAACAAGTTGCATCTTGGTAGCCTGAAAGTTAACTCGGTCAAAATAATTTGCCTGTCTTTAAAGGGAACCTCCACTAAAACAACAAAATAACTTTAAACCACAGAACATAATGTTTACAATTGGAATTGCTCAATCTTTTTCCAATGAAAGCGTTTGTATTCGAGAAAAATAAATTCCAAAAACGCTTATTTTGGCTTTCAAATTTCCCGGGCGCCGCCATCTTGAATAATTGTGACGTAACTTGGTTGCTTTATTGTTCTGATACAAAGAGCGATTGTTCTGGAACAAAAGGCCAACCAAGTTACGTCACAATTATTCAAGATGGCGGCGCCCGGGAAATTTGAAAGCCAAAATAAGCGTTTTTGGAATTTATTTTTCTCGAATACAAACGCTTTCATTGGAAAAAGATTGAGCAATTCCAATTGTAAACATTATGTTCTGTGGTTTAAAGTTATTTTGTTGTTTTAGTGGAGGTTCCCTTTAAATTAACAACTATACCAATACATCACTAGCCTGCGAACGCAGACGTATTTCCGGCGGTCGTTTCTCTCCCCCGCCGGAAATACGTCTGCGTTCGCAGGATAATACATCACTAGCGTTTCATGTTTAACCGGAGGCGATGATTATAGTAGCAGATGTTCGAAGGTGTAATAGCTTTTGAGTTTTATTCCTCATTCCTCAGTTATCGAGTTCCATAAGTATAAAACTTAAAATGGATTGCTTTAAAATCAGAAAAGAGCCAATTCACCGTTGCTGTTGAGAAAAGTGTATGCCAGGCAAAACAAATTGCATCTCGGTAGCCTGAAAGTTAACTGACAAAATAATTTGCCTGTGCTTAAATTAACAACTATACCAATACATCACTAACGTTTCATGTTTAACCGGAGGCGATGATTAGAGTAGCAGATGTTCGAAGGTGTTATAGCTGTTGAGTTTTATTCCTCAGTTATCGAGTTCCATAAGTATAAAACTTGAAAATGGATTGCTTTAAAATCAGAAAAGAACCAATTCACCGTTGCTGTTAAGAAAAGTGTATGCCAGGCAAAACAAGTTGCATCTCGGTAGCCTGAAAGTTAACTGACAAAATAATTTGCCTGTGTTTAAATTAACAAATATACCAATACATCACTAACGTTCACGGCGAAAAAAGTAGCGTTCACCCGCTAGGAAAACGATCGGTGAATATTGCAAAATGCGGCATTTTTCCAACATTTGCTTGCGTTTTCCGAACGTAAAATCCAAGGTTTTCTGTTTGTTTTCCAGCCGGTGAACTCGAGTTTTCGTTCCATTATCCGACAGTTTTCCATCAGGGTGAACAACAGGAAAACAAGCTGTTTTCCAGGTGTTTACCGCCTGGTTAACGCTGTGAAAACAGATTGTTTTTCGTTGTTTTACTGGCGTTTTCCAGTCACAAAACAGCGTGTTAACTGGTGTTTACTGGAGTTTTCTCTCATTGTCCTGGTGTTCACCGCGCGGTTAACGCTGTGAAAACAGATTGTTTCCAGTTGTTTACCGGCGTTTTCCAGTCGCAAAACAGCGTGTTAACTGGAGTTTACTCGGAGTTTTCTCTCATTGCCCTGGTGTTCACCGCGAGGTTAACGCACGCTAACAGGTTGTTTTCCATTGTTCACTGGTGTTTTCCAGTTTCAAAACAACGCGTTCAGTGGAGTTTTCAGCGAGTTTTCTTGCATTTTCGCGAACAGTGAATGCACGGAGAACACCAAAAAACCGCTTGTTCTTCAGCGTTCACTAGTTGGTTAACGCTTAAAAACAAGGTGTTTGCCTTGAGGGAAAACGCGGTGTTGTCACACGAATGCACCTATTTTTCTGCATTTGCGGCTTCTCCTTTTCGCTGGTATTTTACATGCACTTTCAAATCAGTTGGGTGGCGTAGCTTGAAAATTTGGCTGTATTTACGTTTTCATCGACTCTGAGTTCGTAGCTGTGACGCTACTTTCACAATGAAATTCAAATGATTCAATGTTGTTGGCAGAAGAACTTGACTCCCTCCCTGATTATGTCCCCAGAAATAAAATATGATACATGTATACCTTACACTGTTTTATTATCAATGACTCAAACAGACACTTGCCTATTTCTATTATGTACAACAATACCAAAACATTTATTTATACTATATACAAACTGATAGCTACACTCTTTTAACACATGATAGTGTTTTCTTGGTGCAAGCTAGCTTAAAATATTAAGTAACAAATTATATGGAGATGTTTTCCTATCACTGGTACAAATACTGTACCCTGCATATACATTTTATCATTTTTATCATGAAAGTAAAAAAAGGTGAACAAGGATGTCAGCCAAATGTTTTGAATGTGTGAACTGCACGACAAAAGAACAAAAAGGCACAGAACAGTGTAACCTCAATATAATTGTGTTGTACCAAAATGCCTATTATAAAACATACTAGTCTCTATGTGGGATTGTATAATTATTATACAGTCCCAGGTAGTAAACACAACACACTACCATTAATTCAATTTGCTGTGGACTCATAGGTGCAGCCTAGTTTGATTACTGTCACAGTGATGACTGAGGGTGCGTTCGATGGGAAAAAGATCTCACTAATTGACCCTGACAACGATTTCCCACAATTGAAATCCGTGACAAAATCTGTTTTATGTTGTGTTGGATTGGAAATCCGAAAGATCCAGATTTTAAGATCTAAATTTGGATTTCCCAATCGAAAGCACCGTAATATCATCCTTGATAAAAATACAGACTTAGGAAAAAATATTTACAATTTAATGGCCCAGAAAAGTTTCTCTGGGACTTCATTATGTCTTCTGTCGCTGGGAGGGCCAACCCTCCTGTTTACACACTGCCTCCTCTGCTGGTTTAACAATCTTTCTTTGCGGCACAATTCCAAACCATGAAAGAAAGTGGATACCTCCTCTGCTCTCCAGACAAGAGGCCTTGTAACCAGTGTGTCTTGCTCTTCATCTGATTCATTGGATGAAATCAGGTAGGAATGCAGAGCTTCAAACTTCTCCAGTTACTGTGGAACAAAGAAATTTTGTCAATAAACTTTGGTCTGTATAAAGACTGAGGTAATACAAAGCCACACGAAATGTATGAGAGAATTGTTCTTAGTGGTGAAAGCCATCATGACTACATGTGTTGCTTAAAGTAACATACTGGGGTACAACAAGCATTCTCCAAATTGAAAAACTGAAGGATCATACTGTGCATTGAAACTGATTTTTTTTCTGGCCATACTTTTCTGATTCTAAGGAATCCGAATGTAACATAAAATACTTCTCAAGCAAGCTGCTGGTGTACATAAAACTACTTTTACTACATTGTGTATGCACCAAATCATTACCGGTATTTTAGAAAAATCAACAGTGATTATGAATTGACCTCTTGCCCTCCAAAAAGGATGAAGACATGATACGAAATGGTTCTCATTAACCATTATTTTACTGTTTACTTTTTTGAAACAGCAGGCAAGTGAAATCTCACCCTTTTAGTTCTTTGCCTTCTTTTCTGCTCCTGCTGGTACTGCTCATATGTACTGCTGTCCATCTGTTTCCTCTTCTATTTGTTGGAGGCAAAGTTTCAGAAATGGCATCTAAAAAATCAAAAGTTTAATCACAGCTTAAACATTGTAGCTACAAATATTACTACATAATATATAGGAGGATATTACAATGTACATGGCTGTGCAGAGATATGACATTTCTCACGGAGTGTTGAAAAATATTTCACGAGTGAGTGCAGCAACACAAGTGAAATATTTTTCAACACGAGAAGACGAATTTCGTCTCTCCAAGTAGCCATGTAATATTTTATTTATCATAACATAAACACCAATGAAACACTAAATCATTTCACAAAAGGCATCGAAAGACCCAATTTTCATATGTAACCACAGCCACAGTAATCTTTTCATGTGTGAAGATATCATGTTTTTGCACGAAAGCTCACTTGGTATTTGTTTTCATTCATTCCACTTTATTATTACATATCAGACTCTAGTAAATGAGAGCAGCCAAAGCCGGCGGCTTAAATGGCATATGGTCAGCAGACAGAATTTGAAGAATTTACATTAATAAAAGAAGGCAATACAATACTACTTAAACAACTAATTATGATTACTAAATTTACAAGCACACAAGATAATATAATCCAATAAATCACATAAATAAGTACTCCTAGAACAATTGTTTGACCCATAAAGTATACAAAATTGGGGACAGGAGACCAGATTAAACTACATTGTTTATAAAATTAAATACTGAACAGGCCATACTTAACACTTAATTATTAAATAATGACTACAAAAAACTAGAGACACTCAGCAGTGTAATCCTGTAAAGCATACATCATACAGCATACAGTATTTCATTGGTATTTATATAACAAGTTATAGTATGCAACAAAAAATTCAATGTGACCACTGTCAGGTACCACTTAAGTTGCAATTTGTACACATGCACCAAAAAAGAGCAATTTTAAATTTAAGCTTGACTAGTTCTTGACTAAGGGAATATTTACTACTTCTGGTGAAGTACTGTCACATACAAATATACAATGTACTCCAACTAGAAGAAAACAAATAGTACTTTGCTTCTGTTTCTTCTCGTTGTTTTGTTGCTACTTCATGGACTTACCCATTCTCAAAAATATTTTGTAATGTGGAACATCAATATTGAGAAAAAATGTGGTACTTCCTAATGAGAAGCTTCATACTAATGTACCACCCATCACCTTATTATCCAGTTTCCACTCCTTTATCTGCCAAGTGTGTATTAGTGTATTGACAAACCTTAAAGATGATCTCAATCAAGTGTATTACTTATTTAAGTGTGTTATGTCTTTCCTGAGATAAATTAGAATATATAAACTCAAAACACAATTCATCCATCTGGACAAATTTTCCAGTACACCATGATACACAGACTGTCAGTTAAAAATAGTCAAAACATAAGCTTGCCCTTACCCTCATACTTATACAATGACAGTATTATAATTGTGAATAACTTACTTCTTATCAGTACACCACGAAAGTCCCGGTCAATCCATCTTGGAACGGACGTAGTGCTGTTGGTGATCAACAGTAGAAACAAAAAAAGAATTTTACTTAGCTCTAGCTCACAACAGATCACGAAGTATTTTTAAGTTTCTATTGCTTTTCCTCAAGTGTATTACATGGTCTTTAACCCTTCAAAAAAGTTCTTGAAATACAAATGACAATATCTTCAGAAAGAAATTGTTTTCACACTGTGACAGCTATTGACTCACCAACTTATTTAGAATTCTCTCACGGAAAGCTCTGCTTAACAGAAGCAACCAATCAAAAGGTGTGATAAAAATGAGCACGAAATTTGAAAACGGCCCTAGATTTTACCTTCGTTTGCACGTGTCTACACAGAAGTCATTCCATGAAAAAAATAATAATAATCAAGCTTCTGTGGTTAACACTGACAATGACAACGCATAAAAAGGTAAAATTATTCCGCTAAGTTTCTTACCGAAAAATCGGGATGGCGAGATATTTTTCTTTTTCTCGCAGAGCTCGGTAATGTCAACGCCACTTCGCTTCCAGTTGATCCCTCGACTCTCTAACGGCTTTTCATTTTGGCTTCCAGTGAATAAATACGCTCTTCCGTAGCTCTGAAGCCATCCTGTATGGCAGTCCGGTCCAAGGTTTTCCTGAGAACTGTATCTGAAAAGTCCGTCTGATTTCCTTCTATTATGCTGAGGGAGTTGTTAATGTCCGACAATTTGCTCGCAAGACTCTATTGATCGGATCTTTCCAACTGTTCTTGGACTTCTTTAAGTCTACTCAAGATCTGACGGAATTCAGAGGCATTCGAAGATCTTTTCACTGACATTTTCCCTTACAGGATTCAATCAAAGCGATCGCGAAGTCAAAGTGTTGTGTGAAGCACGTTTTCTCTGCATGCATTCTATTATCAAACCTACGGTAATGATTGTCAGCGGCTTGCTAAGTCTCAGAACGTATTGCATGTAACAACAAATAATTTTTGAGAAGTTTCGAACACTATTCTAGTCAGTAGACGCCCTCCACCTGAAAAAAAAATCGACGGAATACGATGTGGTGATGTCCGACCAGGAAAGATTCGTTCATTTTTTCGCCACTGCGTGAAGGTTAAATCATTCCAGTCTCATTTGCAAGACAGGCGATAGGTATTTTTCATTGCGAGGGTCAACTGGTATTCAGTGCATCCTAAGCGCCATTCATTTGGAATGCCAGTTTTTTTTTTTTTTTTTTTTTTTTTTTGTTGAAGTGTTTGGACCAGCCTGTTTTATTCCAGTCCAGAGAATCAACTGCAGTTGTTAAGTGGGGGAGATATACTTTGAGGACGAAAATGTTCTGGGAGTAACCAGTTTGGCTCATTTGGTGTACAGAACTTGATGTTTTTGGACCAGCTTGTTTTTATACCAGTTCAAAGGACAAAGTCACTTTGTGCTTGTGGTCAACAAATTTGTGAAAGAGAAACTGCTCTGGCTGTCATCGGCTAAAATGACAAACGTAGTGTGTAAAAATTATTATATTACATTATTTTAGGGTTTTCTTAAAATGGGATGTGACAATTACTGAGCAAAGTAGGACCGTGAACCATGTAAGTTATTTACCAATTATACTTGTATCCGGCAAGGGCTACGGGTCAATAGCTCATGAGGCAAAGCCGAATGGGGTATTTACAAAAGCAAGCATCAGGCTTTTTGTTACTCGAGGACTCAATAGTCCTCTAGTAGCAAAGCCAATTAAAATGCAGGATTTGCATTAGTCCACTAGTTGGGTGATACTAATGATTTATTATGATTATCTTTTCCTTTAAAGTCATAACCAGATTGCCTGATTCGACATCATGAAAAATGTAAATAAGGGCCTCCATTCATTAAGAAGAGATGTTTGGTTTTATGGTGCTGTCATGCACTTAATAAAATAGTTCTATATTGTTTGATTTGGTATAATTTTTTCAACTATGTTTACCTTATCCCAAAGTCATTTTTAATTACTTCCCTTTAAAAATATCAGAACACCATCCCCCACTACAGATGTCAATAACAGGCAAAAAGGAACCGAAAAAAATAACATTACTTCTGAAATATACAGGAAATATGAAATGCTTTTACTTGGTAAGTTATGTGAAAATGCATGATGATGTTAAGTTAAGGGCACAGCAGTGACAAGGTGCTTTTTTTTTCAGCAGAATTAAAAAAGTTGGGTCATATTATCACTTCTGACTTTATTTATATTATTTTAGAGGTAGTTCATGGTGGATTTCATGTGGTTATTCATCTCTCATATATCCCTTCCCTCACTTAATATGCTACATTGTGTAGATAGCAGTGCTTTTGTTAGAAATTGTCAGAGTGAGTCCCTGGCACTCACCCCATAAAAAGTAATGAGTCCTAGACCAAACCAATATGTCCCTTTTTTTTTTTTAAGGAAAATGTCACAGGGACAACCTCTTGTTTCTCCTTTTCAAGATGTATTTTGTATCTGATTTTATTTCACAGCATCTTGAATAAACACATTATGTTATGTCCCTCAACAAGAGTGCTCGATCTCGTTAAAATAATACAAAGCTAGTAACAAAACACAGTTTGTAGTTAAGAAATACTACCCAAAAAAGCTTACATACATCTTAGCGGAATCATGAACCGCTAATTCATTTTATTTATTCCGTTTAAAATGATCACTTAAACCCATTTGAGACATTCAGTATAATAATACAGCTTCACCTTTGAAGTTCAATACCATTTAGTTTACAAAGTCGACTCTGAGGCTTAAGAAATTGGCTTAATTCATGTTGAGCACACTCTTGTTTTACTTAGGGCAAACATCACAATACATGAAGTGTTTTCCCTTCATCGTACCGGAGCCATCCGTACGTTTAGTTACGTTTATAAATTTACTTTTTTCCTTCTGTGTACTATCATTGTCAACAGTAACGCTATCGATATCGACACCGTCTACTAGCAGCAAAAGCCGGTGACAACGCTCGGCCCAACAAGCTTTATAAGACAAGGGAAGCACATACAAACAAATTTTAAAAAATGGCTTTTAAATGAAAGAATGTTATCAAACCAAAAACTCTAGAATCAGCCCTAGTGTTCTCTCAGAGGCCTACATTGGAGGCGCAACTCACCATTTGCAAAGCGTAAGACAGCAGAAGGGCCCTAGCGTCTCGACAGGACGTAAGATTACAGATTCTGGGATCGGTTGCATGTGAGGACTCGCACCGAGCACAAACCCATGAACGCTGCCGCGTATTGATGCAAACCTTGTACCCTCTGGCCGATCTTATTGTTGCAATTTGAACGAGAACTTATATATTTGCGTCTTGACTCTCTCTCTTTTCATTGTGGTTTAGCTGCAAACGAATCAATCACATTTCGCGCACGCGCAACAGGCAAGGTTACTGCACGGCCCACTGTACGAGTTCAGACTGAAATCAAACACGGGATGACACGAAAGTTAAAGTGTGTTGTCGTTTATAGATTCGGTACTAATGAAACTTGAATTCCTCTACAGCATAGGTGGCGTAAAACGTGCGTAGATGCCACTGCGAGACTCAAGCGTTGGCGACCTGTGTTTGGTAGTATGGCGCTCTTCTCGTGTTATCTCAATTTCGTGTTATCTCGTTCGTGTTATCTCAATTTACAACTCATTTAAAACCTCTGCTGGCGAAACATCTGAATTTTTTACGTCGTTAGCTCTCATTGGAAAATTCTCTGCAACATCATGTTAACACTCATTTGGTCTGTGGGAATTCGAAAGTGCTCAGCCATGCCGGCCGTTCATCGGAAAATTGACATTTTGACGGTGTTTTCTCAGCCTGAGTTCAAAAAACACTTGCAAAATACCGTGTTAGATTGCTACCGAAAACGGGGGAAAACACTCAGGAAAACAGCGTGTTTGTCGGTGAAACACTCCTGTAGCAAAATGGACGTTGAACATCGCGTTTTCACTACGTTTTCCCAAACCTAAAAACACTTGAAAAATACCATGTTAGAACGCTCCGGAAAACAGGGGAAAACACTCAGCAAAATAGCATGTTTTCCGGTGTAATTCTCCTGTAGGAAAACCATTGTGGAATGCTATGTTTTCATTACGTTTACAACTTCAGGAAAACATACAATGAACGTCTCGTTTTCTCGCTCCGGATAACTGGGGTAAAATGTGCTGGAAAACACACTGTTAAAACCTATTTTCCTTGGGCAGGAAAATTAGGTGAGAACAACTTATTTTACCTCTGTTAACCAATAGTGAACACCGAGTTTTCCGCGCGTTTTCAAAAACAGGAAAACGAGCTATGAACGCGGCATTTTCCTGTCATTCACCGTTTAGTAAAATCACCAGAAAACAAGGGCTTTATTGCCGTGGTTTCATGTTTAACCGGAGAATTAGGGAGGCAGATCATGTTCAAAGGTGTAAATATTTGCTGTTGAGTTTTATTCCTCAGTTATCGAGTTCCCGCATAAGTATAAAACTTAAAAATGGATTGCTTTAAAATCAGAAAAGAACCAATCCACCGTTGCTGTTGAGAAAAGTGTATGCCAGGCAAAACAAGTTGCATCTCGGTAGCCTGAAAGTTAACTGACAAAATAATTTGCTTGTGTTTAAATTAACAAATATACCAATACATCACTAACGTTTCATGTTTAACCGGAGAATTAGGGAGGCAGATCATGTTCAAAGGTGTAAATATTTGCTGTTGAGTTTTATTCCTCAGTTATCGAGTTCCCGCATAAGTATAAAACTTAAAAATGGATTGCTTTAAAATCAGAAAAGAACCAATTCACCGTTGCTGTTGCGAAAAGTGTATGCCAGGCAAAACAAGTTGCATCTCGGTAGCCTGAAAGTGACAAAATGATTTGCCTGTGTTTAAATTAACAAATGTACCAATACATCACTAACGTTTCATATTTAACCGGAGGCGATGATTATAGTAGCAGATGTTCGAAGGTGTAATAGCTGTTGAGTTTTATTCCTCATTCCTCAGTTATCGAGTTCCATAAGTATAAAACTTAAAAATGGTTGCTTTAAAATCAGAAAAGAATTAATTCACCGTTGCTGTTGAGAAAAGTGTATGCCAGGCAAAACAAGTTGCATCTTGGTAGCCTGAAAGTTAACTGACAAAATAATTTGCCCGTGTTTAAATTAACAAATATACCAATGCATCACTAACGTTTCATGTTTAAC
The DNA here is from genome assembly GCF_036669935.1 of Montipora foliosa. Classification (NCBI taxonomy): domain Eukaryota; kingdom Metazoa; phylum Cnidaria; class Anthozoa; order Scleractinia; family Acroporidae; genus Montipora; species Montipora foliosa. Next base: position 23,161,600 of record NC_090873.1, read on the forward strand.
CGGAGAATTAGGGAGGCAGATCATGTTCGAAGGTGTAAATATTAGCTGTTGAGTTTTATTCCTCAGTTATCGAGTTCTCGCATAAGTATAAAACTTAAAAATGGATTGGTTTAAAATCAGAAAAGAACCAATTCACCGTTCAGGGGCACCCAACGAGAATATAGTTCAAACCCACTTAAACATAGCATTGTTAAACGTATTTTAGTATTTAAACGGTAGATATAGGCATATTTTTATCCCCTAAAAATTTTCCATCTGTTTGGATTCCCTAGCTGAAAGTCTAGTGATCCGAAAATTATAGGGATCAAAACTTACCTTTTCGAAAATTTCAGCCAGAAAAAAGTCTCCCGAAAATTCTAGTTGACGTTTTTAGGTAAAAATCCGTTAAAAATGGGCAATTATACCATTTTTTAGATGTTCGAAAATCCCAGGACAGGCAGACAAGCAAGAAATTTTACAACAAATGTTGCGAAAATTCTAGATCTCAAATAGTCTTCCGAACAGATATTTTCCGAAAATTGACGTTGGGTGCCCATGACCGTTGCTGTTGAGAAAAGTGTATGCCAGGCAAAACAAGTTGCATCTCGGTAGCCTGAAAGTTAACTGACAAAATAATTTGCCTGTGTTTAAATTAACAAATATACCAATGCACCACTAACGTTTTATGTTTAACCGGAGAATTAGGGAAGCAGTTGTTCGATGGTGTAGTAGCTGTTAAGTTTTATTCCTCAGTTATGGAGTTCCATAAGTATAAAACTTAAAAATGGATTGCTTTAAAATCAGAAAAGAACCAATTCACCGTTGCTGTTGAGAAAAGTGTATGCCAGGCAAAACAAGTTGCATCTTGGCGTAGCCTGAAACTTAAGACATAATTTGCATTTTTTAATTGCATGATGCTGGCCGTTGCAAACCGTGTTTTAGAAAATATTTCAAATTGATTTATTGTGCCTCTGAACTATTTTGACACGTCACTCAAAATTAATTTAAAGTAATTTGAGATATTTGTCGTCATTAAAACTTTATGACGAAGTCGGCCCAACAAATGTGTCGAGACTAACACCTCTCTCTCCCTTTGTCTCTCTCTGTGCCTTTTTAGTGTGAGTCTTGTTACAACTCCCATTGAGATTTAGGTTATTTTTTTTTTTTTACCCAAACAGCGGGGACCTCATTCCTGACCCAAGTTAAGCTCCTCATGTTGTCGATACGGATTGTCAGATGCTAGTTAGTTTGTCATTTAAATGGTTATAAACACGTGCAATTTATTCCTCTCTTTTGTTCGTAGTAGAGCAAGTTTAGACATCATCAACATTGCATTTTACGAAGCAAAATAGGACTTCCATGATTTTTGAGACCTGAAATATTTAGGCGGCTTTAACAGGATATCAGTGCAAGAGTTCTGCGATTTATCAAAGCGATCATAACTGAGCCATGCTTGGAATCGAGCATTGTGATTGGCTTATTCCCCCCCCCCCCCCCTCTGCTTCCGACTCCGACAATGCAGTTTTCGCTGGATCGTATCGCTCTGCGCTTCTGAGTACTATTACGACTGCATCACTAGTGAAAACCAGCCTTTTAATTCTCTATCACTTGCCATGAGCACAAAGGTGACAATATTGGTATCCGCTTAATTTGCGTTTCATTCAGTTGTACAGTCGAACCTCGATTATCCGGACTCCTTGGGACTAGACGAAATAGTTCGGATAATCGAGAATATGAATATTAATGAGGAACAAAAACTGATGAAATTAAGAAAGCGATAATTAATCGTGAAACAAAACATTTACAAATCGTTTGCAATACAATATGGTCTACATCTTCACTGTCCGTTGAAAATACCTTTACACGTGTTGGCAAACTTTATGATCTAAAGAAAGGGAGTATATTCTAAACACAGCTTCGTTCGAACCACTTTTTTAATAAAATCTTCCAGGCCCCAGTTGTTCAAAAGGTGGATAAAGCTATTCACTGGATAAATCACTATCCATTGGATAGCGCAATTGATTTCGCTATTACTTATCCACTGGAGAGTGTCTTATCCGGCGGATAGCGCTATCCATCGTTTGAACAAGTGGGGCCAGGTGAAGAATGATGATATTCTTTTTCAATAGTGACTCGGGAATTCTCGGGAAAAATCCGAGTGCTCCTTTGCAGGAATATATCCAAACTCCGAACTCCCGATTACCGATTACTAGTTCGAATGTTGTACCGCTGAGCTATGGGAGACTCGTGTGAACTAGGCCATGATTATTTAATGATTTCGATGGTGATTCGGGGATACTCGGAAAGTATCCGAGTGCTCCTCGGCAGGAGTTGAACCTACGACAGCCTTCCGATGACTAGCTCGGATGCTTTACCACCGAGCTTTAGGAGACTGGTGAGAGCACGGTGCATTTCTAGCTACTGAAATGAGTGACTGAGATTGAAATTGTTAACCCCGATAGATGAAATTGATCGGATGTAAACTTGACAGATTAGCTTCGTTTGTCCCTGGTTATGAAAGTGGAAAATGGAAAAAATTGTTGAAAAAGAAGACTTTCACTTCAAATAATCCCTTTCGAATCACTTTTCGTCATCTTAGTTAGCAATCATAAATTCCGTCTCCGAAATTTATTTCACAGGATCTAGAGAAAAGGAAGCTTGCAAAGAGCTGAAACTTTTTTTTTTCAGGTTCGAGAAAATTGCCTTTCCTTGTTCAATACAAACTGTCAACTGCTATAGTTTTTCATTTAATTAAGTTTACGATGATTCAGGCAATTAATTCCTTTCTTTTGTCTATAATAGAACAATTTTAGGCGTTATTAATTTTGTGAAAAAAATTGCTTTTGAAGAAGCAAGATTGGAATGGCTCATTTTTTCCCTCTTTGCTTTTGTGGTATATCTTTAGCGCCCATTATACTCTTTATGCAAGCCATTCCTAGTAAATAAGAAGCCAGTGTAGTAACTCGACGTACACACATTTAAATTTAAATACGCACCTCTATGTAAACTGCTGTCTTAAAGTCGGTCAAATTTGACAAGAGACAATTTCAAATGTTTTGTGACATCCGTCACTTAAATTGGCGAAAGTAGGAACAAAGGAGAAGAAATGAAACTTTAGTCAAATGACATTGTTAAATGCAGCTTACAAGCAAGGTCTACCTGATAATTACCATTGCGATTTACCAACTCAATCAATCTGTTTAATGAAGATCTCCCACAGAGTTCTACAAAATTTGTATTCTGACCGTTTAGGAGCTGAGAATCTTCTTATTAAACGGGAAGAAAAATGTCGGCCAAATGACAAGGTCACGTGACATAGCAAGCAAATATTCGCTCAATTTGAGTTTCAAAAGTCAGTTGTGAAAGAGAAGGAGTATAGAGAGGATATATGACGGTTATTAACTCGTCAGTTTGGTTCTGGTTAGACGCTGGATCTCGAAGTGGAAAATCGAAGAAGTTACAAAAAAAAAAAAGCAAAACAAAACGTTAAATTGATCTCTTCGCGACGTTTCTACACGGACTCAAAACGGAAATCATGTCGGTTAACGAAACGGATTTGAACAGTTTTCGAGACTTTAAAAAGTATACGATCGAGCGAGTAGACGTGGTTTTTGCTGTTCTGTATTCGTTGCTGTTGATTGTCGGGTTCACAGGAAACTGTCTCGTTATAACTGTGGTTCGCAAAACAAAAAGTATGCACACGACCACAAATATTCTTCTCGTCAACTTAGCTGTTAGCGATATTGTCATTCTACTTTGGTGCCCAAGAACCTACAGCTTTGTTTTTTACCCTATACATCCTTCAGGAAAAACTGGCGATTATATTTGCAAAATGTTCACAGGCAATGTTATCATAATTGTGGCAATAGCCAGCTCTGTCCTAACACTCTCCGTTCTGGCCATAGAACGCTACCACGCACTGATGAAGCCCATGAGGACGGAACTTCGACTAACCATTGAACATGTTAAATACGTTGTCTTTTTTATTTGGATCGCAGCGATCTCAATAAGCTTTCCGAATTTTTCAGAAAGCAAGTACAGTCAACGATATGGAAGGTGTGTATGTCCATTCAGTTTGGAGTGTGCTTCTTTACTTCGCACTCATGTTATTTGTACTGTTGTATTTTTGGGTTTCGGACCGGTTGTCATTTTTGCGTACTGTTATTTCCAGATCATCCGAGGGTTATTTTTCGGTCACACTGTCTGTGCGGAGGCGCCTTCGGGCAGCGGAGATGATCGTACCAAACAGCGGCTAACTAAACTCTTAATAAGCGTAACAGCCGCGTTTTACGTTTGTTTTTTTCCGTACGGCTCCTTTATTCTATACATCGCGCTAGAAGACCGCAGCAAACTTATCTCTAACCAGGAAACGCTGTCTCTTCTCTTACGTGTGTTTGAGTTTTTGATGTTCTGCAGTTCCTGCTTAAACCCAGTTCTTTACGCGTTCCGCAGCTCAAATTACCGGGATGGTTTCAAGGCAGTTTTCACCAAACACACTGCCATCCACTCCAGTAGATTCGCATCTGTACATGTTGTGCGCAACCGCGACAATCCTGGAACTGGATTAGATGTTTAAGACTTGCGAAGTATTTAGCAGCGAATTCGAAGTTAGTTTGTTTCATTTGAAGGTATGATCATGCATGACAGCCTCTTCAACAAAAAAGACACGAAGGATTTTTTAGATTGGTCAATATTTCCTGCCCACGTACCCGCACAAAAGAAGTACTTCAATTGTAAAGCACCTAGAGCTTATTTGCCTTCCAACCGATACACAGGAAAAAAGACATAATTTTGTTTATTATTGGGTATTTGAGAGAATGTTTAACACATATTAAATGAAAGGTGTTACAATTGAACCCACTGGGAACTTGGAAAAATCCGAGCCCCAGATGGGATTCGAACCCGCGATTCGTGGGTTCGAATCCCATCTGCGGCTCGGATTTTTCCGAGTTCCCAGTGGGTTCAATTGTAACACTTTTCATTTAATATGTATTGGGTATTTAAAAGTTTTTGCTTTTTCTTTTCTTTTTCTGTTTTTTTATGAGTTTTTGTTAATTTCGTATCACGATAGGTCATTAAATTGTACAAATTTATGTGTAAAGAAGGTTTTAGTTTGCATTTAGTGGGCTAACATCACTGGCACCGAGGTTTCTTTATCAACGGTGATGAATTTATGTAACTTTCTACTTTCTATGTTTTAATCCGGCTTCAGTTGAGTTTGACTGTGAAAACGTTCAACATAAATCATGATAGTGACAAATTATTAATATTCCTTCCCCAATATATTTAATCAGTGAAACTAAAGTGGGCCGGCATTTGAAGCTTTCAATTAAAGCGGAAGGAAAAATTAAGACTTTATAAAATCGTAGAAGGCGTTTTTCATCTAACACGCATTTCAATTATATAGTTCTTCATCGGACTCCTGCATCAACGCTTCTTGCCTTATTGTACGTTTGACAACAATTTCAATTGCTGGGTTTAGTTCAGAGCGATAGTGTCTTAAGCAAAGAACCTAACAAAAAATACTGGATATTTTAAACTCCACGATGTTACTAAAGGTGTATGCACGTTTTTGTCAATAGCCAGTAGAGCAGGCGTTTTTTGGCAGGCGGACGCTTGTTCAAGGTCTAAAGCTCGTAATGGGCCACCATTTTGAAAGCACACAGCCGGTAGAGGATTGAGACGTTCATACTGTCCACCTCTCACTGAGTGCAGTTTTTTTGACTGGCCTCAGGCCTCTGTTAGTCTTGCTATCCAAGATGTCGACCAATAGTTCTTACTAAAACAAAAATACGCCTGCTTTGCAGGCTATAGTGTCTATAAATATGGGTTATTGACCAAGCGTGAGGTCAAGATGGCTGGATATTGTCCAAGTTCGTCTCGCTTCATAAACACGCAAAAAAAGAACGAGGCCAATATCCAGCCATCTTGACAGAACAAGCTCGGTCAATAAAGGATTTATTATATGACTTAAAACACCAAAAAATGATCTTTGATCTTGCGGGAGCAAGCGACAAATCCCGTGTGGGCGAGATAGCTCCATCTTGCCCGTTCGGGTAGCCAATCACAGCGCGGGATTTGGTTCATCTTGTCCGCTCACGGAGCTAGTCATGTAATAAATGTAAATAATACTCGCGTTAACGTTTGTTGTCCACTTAGAGATAGAAAAAATAATGCTGAGTGGGAATTATGGGATCTAGGTTCTTATTCATGGATTGAAAATAGTGGGCTGGGAGGGGATTAGTCTTCAACCTTTGGTTTGAAGGAAACATTGGTAAATGGGACACTGACATGTCAAGATATTTTTAGGGAACTAGTTTAAAACACAGCGAATTTCAACGCTTATTACTAATAATTAGTATTTTGGATCAGATTAATATATTTCTTCTTAACTTTTAATTCACTCAGAGTTAGGTGTCCCCAATTAGTTTACGTATATGTAAGCTAGATCTACCTGACATATTAATAAAGTTATTGATTGATTGATTGATTGATGGAAGTGAGGAAGCCGAGGAGGTCTTTTGTGTAAGCTCGGAGGTGATGTAACCTGCCATCACAGATAATGTTTGCCTGACGTCTGTGTTTGCAGGGTAGAAATGGTGGTGTTGCGTGTGAATGGAACATAAGCCCTCAGAGGCAACGGCCGAGAAGAACGACCTCTGGGCAGTTTGGAAGCATTCGTAGTAGGGCCAATTTCTCTAATCGGCTATTTCTAGTATTTGAAATTTTTGAGATGGCACGGACGGAAGAACTATGATTGAAGAAGAAGTCTATGATTCAAGGACTTCCTTCTTCTTTTCGCCAACGGGAAAGAATTGCATTATATTCTATGAAGACGATAATGACATTGAAATTATATAGCAGGCTGACTTGTTTGGGACATCGAACGAGTGATTTGGCGGCGGAGCTACCAGCAGGCGAGATGAATGGGGCCAGACTCGCTCCCTGGCGGCTCCACCTCCAAATTACTCCCTCGATGCCCCAAACAAGTCAGCCTGCTTGCAAGCAAACATTGATAAGGGTATATTTGTTCACGAGGGATTTCTTTGCGTGAGTTTCTGAGTTTTCTTCAAACTTTTCCAGTTCGCAACATGATGGCTTAAAATCTGATTTTAAAGTGCAACTAAACTCAAATATTTTTTTGTCCCTAATATAAATCTCCCATCCAAAGCAAACATATGTCACCATTGTCACCCAGAATGTCGCTTTTTCTGTGCCGTGCAAGCTACGCAAACTTGGAAGAACAAGCAGTAATTTAATTGGACTCACGACCATGATGTGGGAGGCCTGGGTCTATTCTCTATTTTACGTCACAAACTGCTTTGCATTCCTGTTTCAAGGAAATTTTGTGGGCCAAATTACTGCTAGTTTTGAAAACTTTGCGCGTCTTGCCCGGCAGATAAAAGATGCCCGGAAGAGTTTGAGGTAAGAATGGCATAACATGTTTACTTTTGGTGGGAAATTTAATATAGTAGACGAAAAATATTTGAGCCGTTTAGGTTAACTTTAAGTTTGTCAAAACTTCTGCAATCAGGCAGAAAGTTTATTCCATCGGCCCAGGCTGACAAAACGTTTCCTTGGAGCTAGAAGCTGAATTTGGACGTATCACTGAATGCATCGTTAGAGCGATTTTCAATTGAGTATCGACAGTAATTAGCGAATTACTTTGGTTAATGATTACTTCACTCAGTGATTGGTTCAAATTTTTCGCGCCACTTTTTCAACCAATCCGAAGTGATACCAAAACCAATCGTGGCTCGCGCGTGCACACTTTCCCGCGCTTTGTGTCGGCTACGAGTAATTACTTCGAATTTGGATTGGTTTGCTGGATTGTCTCCGTCCTTTTTTTGGCGAAAGCAATTACTTTGGTCTCATTTGAAAACCGCTCTACCTTCTTTTTAAATTAATTGGGACCATATAAGAACACCTACGAACTTTGGGTCCCCCTGATGAAGACACTGTAACTTTTTAAGCAATATTAAAAATATTGATCAAAACCAGAGTATCATCAAGCCATGTCTTATAATTACTGTCAACCTGGTTGCAATGTGAACCCGAACTTTCGTTGGAGGTAATCTTTGTACCACATCAGCTGGCCCCAGTTGTTCAAACAATGAATAGCGCTATCCACCAGATAAATCACTCTCCAGTGGATAAGAAATAGCGAAACCAATTGCACAATCCAATGGATAGTGATTTATCCGGTGGATAGCGTTATCCATCTTTTGAACAACTGGGGCCAGATGTGTTGCATTGATCAAAAAAGGAGCAAAATTTTGTCTCGTGGAGAGTAATCGCAACATCGTAGGTTCGACTCCTGCAAAGGAGAACTCGAATTCATTTCGTGAGTCAGCATCGAATAAAAAATAAGAACTCTTGGCCACTTTAAGCCACTTTTGGTTTTCCGCTAAATTGATCGAAAGCGCGCTTACCCAAGCTGATGATGCAAGGTAAGGGTGTGCAATGCACAACTTTAGTGGACTTCGCACTTTGTTTCTAATTATAAACAGCTGAAAAATTCAGGTCTTTTCAACGGGATTTAAACTCATGACCTTTGCGATGCCGGTGCAATGTTCTACCAACTGAACTATGACGCCACTCACTGAAGGACTTGAATAAAGCGACATTTGGGTAAATTGTCTAGCAAAGTGCGAGGATCACTTGTCTCTTTCGTGTAATATATAGAGTTAGCCAAGCCTAAAAGCGGAGCTCCCGGGTTATTTATTCTTACTTGCCTTACTTATACAGCAACAAAATAAAATTGTGGAGATGCTTACAATACAACAGAAGAAAAGTGCTCTCCCTCAGCCTCGTGTCCCTATCTTCAACGGAGATCCTATGGAATATGAACCCTTCGTAAGATCGTTTGAGAGTATAATCGAGTCCAAGACGTCAAGCAGTAGCGAAAGGCTCTATTACCTTGAGCAGTTTACTAGTGGAGATGTGAGAGATCGTGCGATCGTGCCATTATCTCCCACCTGAAAATGGTTATCAAGAAGCTCAACGACTGATCAGGAAGAAGTTTGGTGATAATTACCACGTTGTAGCTGCATATGAAACCAAGGCATTGAATTTGCCCGATGTGAAAGTAGAGGATGGCCAAGCCCTAAGTCGATTTGCCATTTTCCTAATGAGGTGCAAGAATGCCGTGGAGAGTAGTAGGAACCTAACCAAGCTTGAACAACCCGAAACCATTAAGAAGTTATCTCTGAAGTTGCCGTTCAGTTTAAGAGTAAGATGGCGGCGCTTGGTGGATGAAATCATGGAGGATCAAGGAAGGGCTATCCGGTTTAATGACCTCGCTGAGTTTGTCGACCATGAAGCTCGCGTAGCGACCAACCCTCTCTTCGGGAAGATTGTCGAAGACTCTAGGCCTAGACCCGATACACGTCGAGGTCTCTTGAATAAAGGATCCCACGAGAAAACGAAAGAAAGACGTAGTTTTGCTTCGCATGTTAACAATTGCCTGACCTCACCTGCCACCAGGGAATTGCCAAGTTCAGACTTACCTAGAGTAGAAGAAGTCTCTTGCCTTTATTGCAACGATCATCACGCCCTAGAGAGCTGCAAATCTCTTAGGAGTCGCCCCTACGGGGAACGAATCGAGTTTATGAAATCTAAGCGTCTTTGCTTCGTTTGTTTGTTCACTGAGCACATAGCAAGGAATTGTCCGAAGCGGAAAACGTGTGCAATTGTCAATTGCACAAGAAAACATCCAACAGTTCTCCACACGAATTCTGTTGCACGTTGCCCAGAAGCTAACAATGCCACAGCAAGTACTTCGTCTCGCGAGGAGGTTCTGCGTGTTCAAAGTTTCTATGGTCAATACAGGCGAAAGAATTAGTCCCTTTGTTGGGACAGACACCTCAAGGACAGCTATGGCCATTGTTCCAGTTAAAGTATGGCCTAAAGGAAATGGGACACCTGTGATCACTTACGCCTTCTTGGATAGCGGCAGTTCTTCCACGCTTTGTACTGAAGCCTTAATGAGACAGTTAGGAGTAAATGGCCAAAGAACTTTGATTTCTTTAACAACGTTGGACAGAAAGAAAAGCCTCATTGACAGTTTCGTTCTGCAAGATCTGGCTATTTCCGACCTGGAGGAGAACGTGTTTGTCAAATTGCCTTCCTTGTACACAAGACCAGAGATTCCCGTATCAAAGGAGGATATCCCAAACCAGGTTGATGTTGACAAATGGCCACATTTGAGTGGAGTGTATTTGCCGGATGTAGAAGCAGAAGTCGGTCTCCTAATAGCCAGTGACGTCCCGCAGATCCTCGATCCTCTAGAAGTGAGGCATTGTCAAGATGGCGGCCCTTACGCGTCCCGTACAATTGTAGGTTGGGTTGTGAATGGTCCCTTAGGGTGTCGTAGCCACCGCTCACGCATATCCAGTTTCTTTTCTAAGGCTGACCACGATCTCAACCAGATGCTGAAGGACTACTACAATGGTGATTTCCCCGAATCCAGTGCAGATGATAAACCTGAGATTTCCCAAGAGGAGCTGCGTTTCTTAAAGGTGCTAAATAGTACGGCAGTTCTGAAAGAAGGTCATTACCAGATGGCTTTGCCATTCAGAGATCGTGAGGTCGCGGTGCCGAACAATCGGGTACAAGCTGAACAGTGAGCGCTACGGCTGAAGCGGAAGCTCCATGGTAACAAGAACCTGTATGCTGACTGCAAGGTCTTTATGGCTGAGATTCTAGAGAAGGGCTACGCCCGTAAATTTCCCATGCACACGCAAGCGTTAAACTATGTAAAGTGGTATATCCCGCACCACGGCATCTACCATCCTCGCAAGCCTGGTAAAATACGAGTCGTTTTCGACTGTTCTGCGAAGTTTCAGGGAACGTCGCGCAATGATCTGTTGCTCAAGGGTCCAACTTAACGAACACGTTGTTCGGTGTATTGATGAGGTTTCGCCAAGAAAGGATAGCAATCAGTAAGTTTGATCACATAAGTGATACTCTAAAGGAGTTGCACTGGTTACTGGTGGAGCAAAGAATAATCTTTAAGATTAATCTTATTTGTTTTAAGATACTTAACAGTTTAGCTCCTGATTATTTGGTTGACCTAATCCATGTTTATGAACCTGCGAGGTACCTTCGTTTAGCTTCAGACAAGTGGCGTCTTGTCATTGAACCCTATAACTTAAAGACATACGGTTTAAGGGCTTTTTTAGTCATTGCCCCTATACTCTGGAACGATTTGCTTATTGACATCAGATCAATTGATGATGTAAATAAGTTTAAAGCTAAATTGAAGACCTTTCTGTTTAAGCGAGTTTATGAATTATCTTAGTATTCTCTGTAATTTGGTGATTATGTATTTTATATGTAATGATTTTAGGATTTTTATTTTTTAACCCTTGAAGCATTGTAAAGCGCTTAGCACTGAAAAGTATAGGCGCTATATAAATATTTATTTATTATTATTATTTATTATGGCGGATATTGAAGCGATGTTTTACCAGGTTAGAGTAGCCGAAGAAGACCGAACCTTTCTCCGTTTCCTGTGGTGGCCTGAGGGTAACCAGGACGAAAATCTCGAAGAGTATCAGATGGTTGTGCATTTGTTAGGAGCAGCTTCATCTCCAGCATGTTCCAACTTTTCCCTGCGAAAGACGGCAGAGGACAACAACGGCCACTTTCCAAGGGAAGTTGTAAGCTCTGTTAACAAGAACTTTTATGTAGACGATTGCCTGAAATCTTTACCATCAACTGAAGAAGCTTTACAACATGCAAGTGATTTGAAATGTTTGCTGTCAAGAGGTGGATTTCATCTGACCAAATGGGTTAGTAATAGTCGCAGAGTTCTTGATGCCATCCCTGAAGCCGAGCGCGCCAAAGAAGTAAAGAACTTGGACCTTAGTAAAGAAAATCTACCATTCGAAAGAGCCCTTGGAGTTCGATGGTGCATAGAAACGGATACTTTTGTGCTCAAGATAGACCTAAAACATAGCCCACCCACACGAAGAGGTATCCTTTCGGTTGTGAGTTCAGTTTATGATCCTCTTGATCTCGCTGCACCATTCGTGTTGCCAGCCAAACGCTTGTTTCAAGATTTATGCCGGGAGAAGCTAGGATGGGATGATGCGATCCCCTCAAAGTACGAGGTTTCTGGGGAACGATGGTTGGCAGATTTACCCAATTTGTCTAAATTTTCTGTCGAACGCTGCCTGAAGCGAGATGGTTTTGGTGTCATTACGTCTAGTCAGCTAAATCATTTTGCTGATGCATCTGAAATCGGTTATGGGTCAGTTAGTTATCTTCGTCTTGTCAATTCCCACAATGAAGGCCATTGCTCTTTTCTCTGCGCGAAGTCACGTGATGATAACGATCCCTCGTCTGGAATTGTCTGCGGCGGTAACAGCTGTTAAGCAAGACAGATTATTGAAGAGAGAGTTGGAGATCTCAGTCAATGCAAGGTCGGTCTTCTGGACGGACAGTACCGCAGTTCTGCGCTACGTCAAGAATGAAACAAACCGGTACCACAACTTTGTTTCCAATAGGGTGGCGATTATTCGTGACGGGTCCCAGCCTAATCAGTGGTTTCATGTCAATGGCGATAATAACCCTGCTGATGACGCCTCGCGTGGTTTGACGGCAGATATTTTCCTTCGTCAAAGTCGTTGGTTAACGGGGCCGGCATTCCTTTGGAAGCATGACAGCATGTGGCCAGCGCAAGATCAGCTATTTGGCGAGATTGCAAATAATGATCCTGAAGTGAAAAGAGAAGTTCGAGCCGGCGTGTCTTCTCTGAGCACCCCTAAAAGTCCATTATTGCAGTACGCTAGCAGATGTTCCCCATGGTCTCTCCTGGTGAAAGTCGTTGCCTGGCTTTTCCGTTACAGAAATAATCCCCTCAAGGCAAGTAAAGGAGACAAACCACGAAATGGCAGTCTTATGCTTATCACCCTTGAAGAAATCCAACGGGCAGAGGGAGAAATTCTAAAGCACGTCCAACGGCAATCCTTCCCGGAGGAAACGGCAAATCCTAAGAAGCAGATTAAGAAGAGTAGTCGCCTTTACAAGCTCGACCCAATCTTTGTGAATGGTCTGTTGCGCGTGGGTGGTAGACTTCGCAACTCTACGTTGTCTTCAGAGTCAAAGAATCAGATTATTCTCCCGAAAGATGATCGCGTGAGCAGATCAATTGTCGATCATTATCACAAGGCGCGTGGCCATTCTGGAAGAAAGCATGTTTTGTCCCTCATCAGCGAAAGATTTTGGATAACTCGGGGAAGTTCAGCCGTAAAGAGTGTTCTCGCAAAGTGCGTCATATGCCGACGTTCACAAGCATCTCTTTGTCGACAGAAAATGGCTGACTTGCCAGAAGATCGCGTTCGACCTGACAGACCCGTTCACGTCAGTTGGCTTAGATTTCTTTGGTCCCTTCCAAGTTCGTCGTGGTCGTAGTCTCGTTAAGAGATACGGTGTAAATTTCACCTGCTTAGCTATCCGCGCTGTGCATATAGAAGTTGCTTTCAGCCTCGACACAGACTCCTTTCTGTTGGCTCTTCGAAGATTCATTGCGAGAAGAGGTCAAGTAAAGGAAATCTATTCAGACAATGGCACCAATTTCACAAGTGGTGAGCGAGAGCTCTGCGATGCTATTTCAGAGTGGAACCAACAGAAAATCCACAATTCTCTTTTGCAGAAAAATATCAAGTGGACCTTCAGCCCCCCTTACGGTTCCCATTTTGGAGGTATCTGGGAAAGATGCATACGAACCATCAAGAAGATTCTTCGGTCCTTACTGAGGGAACAAATAACGGATGATGAAAGTCTACCCACGTTAATGTGCGAGGTTGAGAGCATCCTTAACAGTCGACCCATCTCGGCCGTATCCAGCGACCCCTGCGACTTGGAGGCCTTGACTCCTAATCATTTGCTTTTACTAAAATTTGAAGCCCCCTTGCCTCCTGGTCTATTCCAGCACAAAGATCTACTTTCAAGACGCCGTTGGAGGCAAGTGCAGTATCTCGCGGATGTGTTTTGGAGAAGATGGTGCAAGGAATTTCTTCCCCTTTTACAGATTCGTCAAAAATGGGTTCGTCCAAGGAGAAATCTGGCAGTTGAAGACATCGTCTTAGTCGAAATGAAAGTTTACACCGTAATTCGTGGCCTTTAGGGAAAATCGTTGAGGTGTTCCCCGACAAGAGAGGATTTGTTCGCCGTGCGAAAGTGAGCAAGAAATCAGGTGTTTTTGAAAGACCTTTTGATAAACTCTGCCTTCTGGTTGAAGGAGAAGAATGAAGTGATCCAAGATGCCAATTTTGAACATTGTTTGACTTTAAGACTCAATTTCCAGATTGAAAACGTTGTTTTAAATTTCTAGTTCAATATTTTCCGCCGGGGATAAGTTTCTTAGTGTGCACTCAGTATAATGCAAAACTGTACTTAACGCTCCTATGGACTGGCACGCGTAGTTTCTGTTTAGATCTGTTTCATGTAAGTGACTCGACTTAAGCTGTCTCACACTTAGGGGCCGGTGATAGATCCAAACGCCTGCTCATTAGCGGGGTTGCATTCCTCTCTTAGGAATGCAGTTGTCAGTCTTTTTAATCAGGAATTTAGTGCTTAATTTATTCGTTCTCTTAGAGGTATTTAAGGCTTAATTTAGTCATTTCTAGGGTTCTCGATCAGTCATTTTCGCTTGTGAGTAGTTCTTGTAGTTTCGCTTTTTGCAGTTTGTTACTTTCTTCGCTTCAAGCAGTCAATATTCAGTTACCAGCTTCTAACAAATGTAAGTGTATCTTTTCGTCGAGTTTCTGTTTACGATTAGTTCATTTTACTAAGTAATTTTTGTATCTGTTTGTTTTCTAGTCTTAACCGCTTTTCGCTTTCACCGCATGGGTTGAGTTCGCGCCGTCATAGGCAGTTGAATGAAGACTAAAGCGCCGTGTTTGAGTTTTTATCGCTGGAGTTTTGTAGTCGTAAGAAGATCACACTGGTGACCAGTACTGCCTGATGTCCGTGCATCAACTTGAGGTGCCGGCTTTATTTCTCCATTTCCTCTTCAGTTCAAACTTTTCCACAGTTCTGTTTCTTCCAAAGAGCTTAGCATATTTTCTCTTTTTCTTGATAGCTTCTTTCCATTCCTGAGTCATGAAAGGAACATCTTTTTTTATCTAACTTTCATTTGCTTCTTTGGAAGATGATTGTCTAGTGTTTTTTGAAATAGTGTCTTGCAGATGAAATCTTTGTCATTTATATCATCGAAAAATTTCACAGACGTGCGAAGGAGCTGTTTCAAGTCTTCATTTAACTTTTTCACATCCAGTGTATTTGTACTTCGAAAAGTAATGATTTTGCTTTGGTGTTGGTGGACTGTTCTCTCATCAGGCCATCGACCAGGATCGCTATTAATTTTTCTGAAAAAAACCACTCCGTTTTGTTCGAACAAGTCTGGGTTGTTTGTTATCATAGCATCTATCAATGTCTCTGTTGAGTTTGTATGAAAAAATGCGGGTAGGATCCATGATTAAACATTCAAGTCCGTGCACCTCTTCCAGATCTGTCAAAATCTTACTGGTATATTCCCTCTGATTGGGCTACATTCTATCAAGATACAGGTCACCAGTAAATCCAGTTAATGTGAGATCCTCTTTCCTTGATAATTTGGTATAACCCTATACTTTAATGCTAAAAAGGATGTATCTCAGAACTGAATGATTTGTGGCCGCCATCTTTGCCAGTACCAATCCCCAATATTTTAACATGTATTACAGGTAGAGTATATAGGAGAAACGAATTTTGATAGAGAGAGGGTGTATGTGTGTCTCAAGAGAGCACAGTAAACCAGTTATTTTGAGGCTTTAGAGCCCTAGAGTGGATAAAAAGTGACAGATGGTTCCAAAAGTACAAACCAAAATATTCATCCCAGTAAGGGAATGTAAATTTGCTGAGAAGCGGTAATAAAGACAGCATGGAAGTGTTGGTCTGTCATTTACCTTATTTTGAAGTCTTACAACATAAATAGGATCATAACAAGTATATATCCCCACAGCATAGAAACATATGTGAAATGAGACTAGAAAAAAGAG
>NC_090873.1:23182627-23200127 GCF_036669935.1 Montipora foliosa
CAGTTGTTCGAAGGTGTAATAGCTGTTAAGTTTTATTTCTCAGTTATCGAGTTCCATAAGTATAAAACTTAAAAATGGATTGCTTTAAAATCAGAAAAGAACCAATTCACCGTTGCTGTTGAGAAAAGTGTATGTCAGGCAAAACAAGTTGCATCTTGGTAGCCTGAAAGTTAAGACATAATTTGCCTGTGTTTAAATTAACTTGAAATAAAGAGAATAAAGAAATAATTTTCCATTTTTTAATTGCATGATGCTGGCCGTTGCAAACCGTGTTTTAGAAAATATTTCAAATTGATTTATTGTGCCTCTGGACTATTTTTACGCTTCACTCAAAATTAATTTAAAGTAATTTGAGATATTTGTCGTCATAAAAACTTTATGAAGAAGTCGGCCCAACAAATGTGTCGAGATTAACACCTCTCTCTCCCTTTATCTCTCGCTCTGCTTTTTTAGTGTGAGTCTTGTTACAACTCCCATTGAGATTTAGGTAATTTTTTTTTTACCTAAACAGCGGGGACCCACATTCCTGACCCAAGTTAAGCTCCTCATGTTGTCGATACGGATTGTCAGATGCTAGCTAGTTTGTCATTTCAGTGGAAATAAACACGTGCAATTTATTCCTCTCTTTTGTTCGTAGTAGAGCAAGTTTGGACATCATCAACATTGCATTTTACGAAGCAAAATAGGACTTGCATGATTTTTGAGACCTGAAATATTTAGGCGGCTTTAACAGGATATCAGCGCACGAGTTCTGCGATTTATCAAAGCGATCATAACTGAGCCATGAATAAGCCACAGCTCTTTAGTGACTATAAAGAGTATTAAATTTGATTTTGATTTAAGGCAAACGTGAACAAACTGCAATAAAACAAGGTGTTCTTAGGAAATGTCCTAGTCAATAACCGAAATCAAGATCATTTGATGATTTGCTTCCGTTTTCTTACTCTTCCAAAAAAAAAAAATGGAATTCATTCAAGTCAACAAAACTTGTCATCATGTGCAAATATCTCAACCTCAATTTTCATGAAAGATTTCCTAATACTAATCTGTACAGTGACCGTTTAGGAGAATGTGAGTATTGAACAGAGGGCATAAAATTAAGGCTGGTTTTCACTAGCGTCGGAGTCGTAGTCGGAAGAGCTCTTATGACCTAGTAAAAACCTAGTAAAACCTAGTAAAGATCGGACTCTTAATAAGCGGAGTCATAAGCTCGACGGAACCGAAGTCGGAAGAATTAGAACGTTCTCATTTTCTTCCGACTCCGCTTATGACTCTGTCACTTATGATTCAGGGAAAACTGTAGATTGTTGGAGTCGCGAGCAGAAGCGGAAGAACCAACCAATCGCAATGCTTGGAATCGAGCATTGTGATTGGCTTATCCCCCCCCCCCCCCCCCCCCTAGAGAAAACGAAGCTTGCAAAGAGCTGAAACTTTCTTTTTTTCAGGTTCGAGAAAATTGCCTTTCTTTGTTCAATGCAAACTGTCAACTGTTATAGTTTTTCATTTTAGTTTACGATGATTCAGGCAATTAATTCCTTTCTTTTGTCTGTAATAGAACAATTTTAGGCGTTATTAATTTTGTGAAAAAAATTGCTTTTGAAGAAGCAAGATTGGAATGGCTCATTTTTTCCCTCTTTGCTTTTGTGGTATATCTTTAACGCCCATTATACTTTTTATCCAAGCCATTCCTAGTAAATGAGAAGCCAGTGTAGTAACTCGAGGTACACACATTTAAATACGTGCCTCTTTGTAAACTGCTGTCTTAAAGTCGGTCAAATTTGACAAGAGACAATTTCAAATGTTTTGTGACATCCGTCACTTAAATTGGCGAAAGTAGGAAAAAAGCAGAAGAAATGAAACTTTAGTCAAATGAGATTGTTAAATGCAGCTTACAAGCAAGGTCTACCTGATAATTACCATTGCGATTTACCAACTCAATCAATCTGTTTAATGAAGATCTCCCACAGAGTTCTACAAAATTTGTATTCTGACCGTTTAGGAGCTGAGAATCTTCTTATCGAACGAGAAGAAAAAAGTCGGCCAAATGACAAGTGACATAGCAAGCAAATATTCGCTCCATTTGAGTTTCATAAGTCAGTTGTGAAAGAGAAGGAGTATAGAGAGGATGTATGACGGTTATTAACTCTTCAGTTTGGTTCTGGTTAGACGCTGGATCTCGAAGTGGAAAACCGAAGAAGTTACAAAAAAAAAAAGCAAAACAAAACATTAAATTGATCTCTTCGCGACGTTTCTACACGGGCTCAAAACGGAAATCATGTCGGTTAACGAAACGGATTTGAACAGTTTTCGAGACTTTAAAAAGTATACGATCGAGCGAGTACACGTGGTTTTTGCTGTTCTGTATTCGTTGCTGTTAATTGTCGGGTTTACAGGAAACTGTCTCGTTATAACTGTGGTTCGCAAAACAAAAAGTATGCACACGACCACAAATATTCTTCTCGTCAACTTAGCTGTCAGCGATATTGTCATTCTACTTTGGTGCCCAAGAACCTACAGCTTTGTTTTTTACCCCATACATCCTTCAGGAAAAACTGGCGATTATATTTGCAAAATGTTCACAGGCAATGCTATCATAACTGTGGCAATAGCCAGCTCTGTCCTAACACTCTCCGTTCTGGCCATAGAACGCTACCACGCACTGATGAAGCCCATGAGGACGGAACTTCGACTAACCATTGAACATGTTAAATACGTTGTCTTTTTTATTTGGATCGGAGCGATCTCAATAAGCTTTCCGAATTTTTCAGAAAGCAAGTACAGTCAACGATATGGAAGGTGCGTATGTCCATTCAGTTTGGAGTTAGCTTCTTCACTTCGCACTCATGTTATTTGTACTGTTGTATTTTGGGGTTTCGTACCGTTTGTCGTTTTTGCGTACTGTTATTTCCAGATCATCCGAGGGTTGTTTTTAGGCCACACTGTCTGTGCGGAGGCGCCGTCGGGCAATGGAGATGATCGTACCAAACAGCGGCTAGCTAAACTCTTAATAAGCGTAACAGTTGCGTTTTACGTTTGTTTTATTCCGTACTGCGCCTTTTTTCTATACATCGCGCTGGAACACCGCCGCAAACTTATCTCTAACCAGGAAACGCTGTCTCTTCTCTTACGTGTGTTTGAGTTTTTGATGTACTGCAGTTCCTGCTTAAACCCAGTTCTTTACGCGTTCCGCAGCTCAAATTACCGGGATGGTTTCAAGGCAGTTTTCACCAAACACACTGCCATCCACTCCAGTAGATTCGCATCTGTACATGTTGTGCGCAACCGCGACAATCCTGAATCTGGATTAGATGTTTAAGACTTGCGAAGTATTTATTAATTCGAAGTTAGTTTGTTTCATTTGAAGGTATGATCATGCATGACAGCCTCTTCAACAAAAAAAGACACGAAGGATTTTTTAGATTGGTCAATATTTCCTACCCACGTACCCGCACAAAAGAAGAACTTCAATTGTAAAGCACCTAGAGCTTATTTGCCTTCCAACCGATACACAGGAAACAAGACATAATTTTGTTTATTATTGGGTATTTGAGAGAATGTTTAACACATATTAAATGAAAGGTGTTACAATTGAACCCACTGGGAACTTGGAAAAATCCGAGCCCCAGATGGGATTCGAACCCGCGATTCGTGGGTTCGAATCCCATCTGGGGCTCGGATTTTTCCGAGTTCCCAGTGGGTTCAATTGTAACACTTTTCATTTAATATGTATTGGGTATTTAAAAGTTTTTTGCTTTTTCTTTTCTTTTTCTGTTTTTTTTATGAGTTTTTGTTAATTTCGTATCACGGTAGGTCATTAAATTGTACAAATTTATGTGTAAAGAAGGTTTTAGTTTGCATTTAGTGGGCTAACATCACTGGCACCGAGATTTCTTTATCAACGGTGATGAATTTATGTAACTTTCTACTTTCTATGTTTCAATCCGGCTTCAGTTGAGTTTGACTGTGAAAACGTTCAACATAAATCATGATAGTGACAAATTATTAATATTCCTTCCCCAATATATTTAATCAGTGAAACTAAAGTGGGCCGGCATTTGAAGCTTTCAATTAAAGCGGAAGGAAAAATCGTAGAAGGCGTTTATCATCCAACAGGCATTTCAATTATATAGTTCTTCATCGGACTCCTGCATCAACGCTTCTTGCCTTATTGTACGTTTGACAACAATTTCAATTGCTGGGTTTAGTTCAGAGCGATAGTGTCTTAAGCAAAGAGCCTAACAAAAAATACTGGATATTTTAAACTCCACGATGTTACTAAAGGTGTATGCACGATTTTGTCAATAGCCAGTAGAGCAGGCGGTCTAAAGCTCGTAATGAGCCGCCATTTTGAAAGCACACAGCCGGTAGAGGATTGAGACGTTCATACTGTCCACCTCTCACTGAGTGCAGTTTTTTTGACTGGCCTCAGGCCTGTGTTAGTCTTGCTATCCAAGATGTCGACCAATAGTTCTTACTAAAACAAAAGTACGCCTGCTTTGCAGGCTATAGTGTCTATAAATATGGGTTATTGACCAAGCGTGAGGTTAAGATGGCTGGATATTGGCCAAGTTCGTCTCGCTCCATAAACACGCAAAAAAAGAACGAGGCCAATATCCAGCCATCTTGACAGAACAAGCTCGGTCAATAAAGGATTTATTATATGACTTAAAACACCAAAAAATGATCTTTGATCTCGCGGGAGCAAGCGACAAATCCCGTGTGGGCGAGATAGCTCCATCTTGCCCTTTCGGGTAGCCAATCACAGCGCGGGATTTGGTTCATCTTGTCCGCTCACGGAGCTAGTCACGTAATAAATGTAAATAACACTCGCGTTAACGTTTGTTGTCCACTTAGAGATAGAAAAAATAATGCTGAGTGGGAATTATGGGATCTAGGTTCTTATTCATGGATTGAAAATAGTGGGCTGGGAGAGGATTAGTCTTCAACCTTTGGTTTGAAGGAAACATGGGTAAATGGGACACTGACATGTCAAGATATTTTTAGGGAACTAGTTTAAAACACAGCGAATTTTAACGCTTATTACTAATAATTAGTATTTTGGATCAGATTAATATATTTCTTCTTAACTTTTAATTCACTCAGAGTTAGGTGTCCCCAATTAGTTTACGTATATGTAAGCTAGATCTACCTGACATATTAATAAAGTTATTGATCGATTGATTGATTGATTGATTGATGGAAGTGAGGAAGCTGAGGAAGTCTTTTGTGTAAGCTCGGAGGTGATGTAACCTGCCATCACAGATAATGTTTGCCTGACGTCTGTGTTCGCAGGGTAGAAATGGTGGTGTTGCGTGTGAATGGAACATAAGCCCCCAGAGGCAACAGCCGAGAAGAACGACCTCTGGGCAGTTTGGAAGCATTCGTAGTAAGGTCAATTTCTCTAATCGGCTATTTCTAGTATTTGAAATTTTTGAGATGGCACGGACGGAAGAACTATGATTGAAGAAGAAGTCTATGATTGAAGGACTTCCTTCTTCGTGGCGCCAACGGGAAAGAATTGCATTATATTCTATGAAGACGATAATGACATTGAAATTATATAGTCAGTGAGCAGGCTGACTTGTTTGGGACATCGAACGAGTGATTTGGCGGCGGAGCTACCAGCAGGCGAGATGAATGGGGCCAGACTCGCTCCCTGGCGGCTCCACCTCCAAATTACTCCCTCGATGCCCCAAACAAGTCAGCCTGCTTGCAAGCAAACATTGATAAGGGTATATTTGTTCACGAGGGATTTCTTTGGGTGAGTTTCTTCAAATTTTTCCACTTCGCAACATGGTGGCTTAAAATCTGATTTTAAAGTGCAACTAAACTCAAATATTTTTTTGTCCCTAATATAAATCTCCCATCCAAAGCAAACATATGTCACCATTGTCACCCAGAATGTCGCTTTTTCTGTGCCGTGCAAGCTACGCAAACTTGGAAGAACAAGCAGTAATTTAATTGGACCCACGACCATGATGTGGGAGGCCTGGGTCTATTCTCGATTTTACGTCACAAACTGCTTTGCATTCCTGTTTCAAGGAAATTTTGTGGGCCAAATTACTGCTAGTTTTGATAACTTTGCGCGTCTTGCCCGGCAGATAAAAGATGCCCGAAAGAGTTTGAGGTAAAAATGGCAAAACATGTTTACTTTTGGTGGGAAATTTAATATAGTAGACGAAAAATATTTGAGCCGTTTAGGTTAACTTTAAGTTTGTCAAAACTTCTGCAATCAGGCAGAAAGTTTATTCCATCGGCCCAGGCTGACAAAACGTTTCCTTGGAGCTAGAAGCTGAATTTGGACGTATAACTGAATGCATCGTTAGAGCGATTTTCAATTGAGTATCGACAGTAATTAGCGAATTACTTTGGTTTATGATTACTTCACTCAGTGATTGGTTTAAATTTTTCGCGCCACTTTTTCAACCAATCCGAAGTGACACCAAAACCAATCGTGGCTCGCGCGTGCACACTTTCCCGCGCTTTGTGTCGGCTACGAGTAATTACTTCGAATTTGGATTGGTTTGCTGGATTGTCTCCGTCCTTTTTTTGGCGAAAGCAATTACTTTGGTCTCATTTGAAAACCGCTCTACCTTCTTTTTAAATTAATTGGGACCATATAAGAACACCTACGAACTTTGGGTCCCCCTGATGAAGACACTGTAACTTTTTAAGCAATATTAAAAATATTGATCAAAACCAGAGTATCATCAAGCCATGTCTTATAATTACTGTCAACCTGGTTGCAATGTGAACCCGAACTTTCGTTGGAGGTAATCTTTGTACCACATCAGCTGGCCCCAGTTGTTCAAACAATGAATAGCGCTATCCACCAGATAAATCACTCTCCAGTGGATAAGAAATAGCGAAATCAATTGCACAATCCAATGGATAGTGATTTATCCTGTGGATAGCGATATCCATCTTTTGAACAACTGGGGCCAGATGTGTTGCATTGATCAAAAAAGGAGCAAAATTTTGTCTCGTGGAGAGTAATCGAGAGTAATCGCAAGATCGTAGGTTCGACTCCTGCAAAGGAGAACTCGGATTCATTTCGTGAGTCAGTATCGAATAAGAAATAAGCCCTCTTGGCCACTTTAAGCCACTTTTGGTCTCCTGCTAAATTGAGCGAAAGCGCGCTCACCCAAGCTGATGATGCAAGGTAAGGGTGTGCAATGCATAACTGTAGTGGACTTCGCACTTTGTTTCTAATTATAAAACAGCTGAAAAATTTAGGTCTTTTCAACGGGATTTAAACTCATGACCTTTGCGATGCCGGTGCAATGTTCTACCAACTGAACTATGAAGCCACTCACTGAAGGACTTATGAATAAAGCGACATTTGGGTAAATTGTCTAGCAAAGTGCGAGGATCACTTGTCTCTTTCGTCTAATATATAGAGTTAGCCAAGCCTAAAAGCGGAGCTCCCGGGTTATTTATTCTTACTGGCCTTACTTAAACAATGAATTAACGATTTTTTTTGTTCAGCCTTGGCGAAGAGCAATCAAATAAAGAAAACCAAACAAAACAAAACAATCTAAAACGAATTCTTTCGTTTCTGCTCTTCTTTCATAGGTAGTCCAGGCATCATGCGACTTTTGATATCAGATTCAAAATTAAAAATCTTCTAAATCTATGGCAACAAATGCAATACAGAGCAAGATGCATCTCTAAAACAATTAAAACTGATGATGTTAGATCCAAACGCCTGCTCATTAGCGGGGTTGCATTTCTCTCTTAGGGATGCAGTTGTCAGTCTTTTAATTAGGAATTTAATTCTTAATTTATTCGTTTTCTTAGAGGTATTTAAGGCTTAATTTAGTCATTTCTAGGGTTCTCGATCAGTCATTTTCGCTTGTGAGTAGTTCTTGTAGTTTCGCTTTCTGCAGTTTGTTACTTTCTTCGCTTCAAGCAGTCAATATTCAGTTACCAGTCCTAACAAATGTCAGTGTATCTTTTCGTCGAGTTTCTGTTTACGATTAGTTCATTTTACTAAGTAATTTTTGTATCTGTTTGTTTTCTAGTCTTAACCGCTTTTCGCTTTCACCGCATGGGTTGAGTTCGCGCCGTCATAGGCAGTTGAATGAAGAATAAAGCGTGTTTGAATTTTTATCGCTGGAGTTTTGTAGTCGTAAGAAGATCACATCGTTAAGAATTTGTCCTGAGTTTGCCGAGATTTGATGGCGGCGAAAGAAGATGGTCCCGGTGGTGGTGATGTTGTCTTTCGCGCTGCTAGCTCGGCACTAGATCAAGTTATTTCACTCGAAGACCTTCGGCGGCTGAAGAATTCCAGATCTGGATATCTCTCCGTAGTTACAATTAAAAGGAATGAAATTCAAGTGTTGCTGTCCCGCGAAGGGAACGCCTCTCGCGTTAAAGAGAAAATGTCAGAGTTTGTCGCTGCATTCGCTGCTTTCTAGGAAGCTCATGTTGTATATATGTCGTACCTGTCTGACGAGTCGAGCATTTTGAGGTGCCATGAATCTTTCGAACGTGAGTCTGTTCGAAAGGATGACTTTATCCACGAAGTTCAAGGTTGGATTAAAAGAACTGAGGAAGTGGCGCGTTTAGACTCTCAGTTGCAACCAGAAGACTCTGCAAGTCAGATCGTGTCGAGAACCTCAGCCTCCAGACTTTCTAGTAGAAAATCTCATCGTTCTTCTCGCAGTGGTTCGCGTGGAAGTAATGTATCTTCACTGTCCGTGGCCAGAGCTAAAGAAGTTGCACGTGTAGCAGAGTTAAAAGCGGAAGAGGCGGTTCTTCAGAAGAGACAGCTACTAGAGAAACAGAAGTTTCACCTTTAACTGGAAGAAGAACGCTTAAGAAGAAGAGTGGCACCATCCCCCCTTGCCTATTAACAACGAAAGGGCTATTTCAAAGTCCTCCGAAGTGCTTTCTTCGCCAAGCGAAAGGGCTTTTCACGAAATGTTAGGACTCCATCAGCAACAGAACGCTCTGCAACAGCAACAAAATAAAATTGTGGAGATGCTGGCAATACAACAGAAGAAAAGTTCTCTCCCTCAGCCTCGTGTCCCTATCTTCAACGGAGACCCTATGGAAAATGAACCCTTCGTAAGAGCGTTTGAGAGTATAATCGAGTCCAAGACGTCAAGCAGTAGCGAAAGGCTCTATTACCTTGAGCAGTTTACTAGTGGAGATGTGAGAGAGCTCGTGCGATCGTGCCATTATCTCCCACCCGAAAATGGTTATCAAGAAGCTCAACGACTGATCAGGAAGAAGTTCGGTGATAATTACCACGTTGTAGCTGCATATGAAACCAAGGCATTGAATTTGCCCGATGTGAAAGTAGAGGATGGCCAAGCCCTAAGTCGATTTGCCATTTTCCTAATGAGGTGCAAGAATGCCATGGAGAGTAGTAGGAACCTAACCAAGCTTGAACAACCCGAAACCATTAAGAAGTTATCTCTGAAGTTGCCGTTCAGTTTAAGAGTAAGATGGCGGCGCTTGGTAGATGAAATCATGGAGGATCAAGGAAGGGCTATCCGGTTTAATGACCTCGCTGAGTTTGTCGACCATGAAGCTCGCGTAGCGACCAACCCTCTCTTCGGGAAGATTGTCGAAGACTCTAGGCCTAGACCCGATACACGTCGAGGTCTCTTGAATAAAGGATCCCACGAGAAAACGAAAGAAAGACGTAGTTTTGCTTCGCATGTTAACAATTGCCTGACCTCACCTGCCACCAGGGAATTGCCAAGTTCAGACTTACCTACAGTAGAAGAAGTCTCTTGCCTTTATTGCAACGATCATCACGCCCTGGAGAGCTGCAAATCTCTTAGGAGTCGCCCCTAGGGGGAACGAATCGAGTTTATAAAGTCTAAGCGTCTTTGCTTCGTTTGTTTGTCCACTGAGCACATAGCAAGGAATTGTCCGAAGCGGAAAACGTGTGCAATTGTCAATTGCACACGAAAACATCCAACAGTTCTCCACACGAATTCTGTTGCACGTTGCCCAGAAGCTAACAATGCCACAGCAAGTACTTCGTCTCGCGAGGAGGTTCTGCGTGTTCAAAGTGCTATGGTCAATACAGGCGGAAGAATTAGTCCCTTTGTTGGGACAGACACCTCGAGGACAGCTATGGCCATTGTTCCAGTTAAAGTATGGCCTAAAGGAAATAGGACACCTGTAATCACTTACGCCTTCTTGGATAGCGGCAGTTCTTCCACGTTTTGTACTGAAGCCCTAATGAGACAATTAGGAGTAAATGGCCAAAGAACTTTGATTTCTTTAACAACGTTGGACAGAAAGAACAGCCTCATTGACAGTTTCGTTCTGCAAGATCTGGCTATTTCCGACCTGGAGGAGAACGTGTTTGTCAAATTGCCTCCCTTGTACACAAGACCCGAGATTCCCGTATCAAAGGAGGATATCCCAAACCAGGTTGATGTTGACAAATGGCCACATTTGAGTGGAGTGTATTTGCCGGATGTAGAAGCAGAAGTCGGCCTCCTAATAGCCAGTGACGTCCCGCAGATCCTCGATCCTCTAGAAGTGAGGCATTGTCAAGATGGCGGCCCTTACGCGTCCCGTACAATTGTAGGTTGGGTTGTGAATGGTCCCTTAGGGTGTCGTAGCCACCGCTCACGCATATCCAGTTTCTTTTCTAAGGCTGATCACGATCTCAACCAGATGCTGAAGGACTACTACAATGGTGATTTCCCCGAATCCAGTGCAGATGATAAACCTGAGATGTCCCAAGAGGAGCTGCGTTTCTTAAGGATGCTAAATAGTACGGCAGTTCTGAAAGAAGGTCATTACGAGATGGCTTTGCCATTCAGAGATCGTGAAGTCGCGGTGCCGAACAATTGGGTACAAGCTGAACAGCGAGTGCTATGGCTGAAGCGGAAGCTCCATGGTAACAAGAACCTGTATGCTGACTGCAAGGTCTTTATGGCTGAGATTCTAGAGAAGGGCTACGCCCGTAAAGTTCCCATGCACACGCAAGCGTTAAACTGTGTAAAGTGGTAGATCCCGCACCACAGCATCTACCATCCTCGCAAGCCTAGTAAAATACGAGTCGTTTTCGACTGTTCTGCGAAGTTTCAGGGAAAGTCGCGCAATGATCTATTGCTCAAGGGCCCAGACTTAACGAACACGTTGTTCGGTGTATTGATGAGGTTTGGCCAAGAAAGGGTAGCAATCAGTAAGTTTAATCACATAAGTGATACTCTAAAGGAGTTGCACTGGTTACTGGTGGAGCAAAGAATAATCTTAAAGATTAATCTTATTAGTTTTAAGATACTTAACAATTTAGCTCCTGATTATTTGGTTGACCTAATCCATGTTTATGAACCTGCGAGGTACCTTCGTTCAGCTTCAGACAAGTGGCGTCTTGTCATTGAACCCTATAGCTTAAAGACATACGGTTTAAGGGCTTTTTCAGTCATTGCCCCTATACTCTGGAACGATTTGCCTATTGACATCAGATCAATTGATGATGTAAATAAGTTTAAATCTAAATTGAAGACCTTTCTGTTTAAGCGAGTTTATGAATTATCTTAGTATTCTCTGTAATTTGGTGATTATGTATTTTATATGTAATGATTTTAGGATTTTTATTTTTTAACCCTTGAAGCATTGTAAAGCGCTTAGCACTGAAAAGTATAGGCGCTATATAAATATTTATTTATTATTATTATTTATTATGGCGGATATTGAAGCGATGTTTTACCAGGTTAGAGTAGCCGAAGAAGACCGAACCTTTCTCCGTTTCCTGTGGTTGCCTGAGGGTAACCTGGACGAAAATCTCGAAGAGTATCAGATGGTTGTGCATTTGTTGGGAGCAGATTCATCTCCAGCATGTTCCAACTTTGCCCTGCGAAAGACGGCAGAGGACAACAGCGACCACTTTCCAAGGGAAGTTGTAAGCTCGGTTAACAAGAACTTTTATGTAGACGATTGCCTGAAATCTTTACCATCAACTGAAGAAGCTTTACAACACGCAAGTGATTTGAAATGTTTGCTGTCAAGAGGTGGATTTCATCTGACCAAATGGGTTAGTAATAGTCGCAGAGTCCTTGATGCCATCCCTGAAGCCGAGCGCGCCAAAGAAGTAAAGAACTTGGGCCTTAGTAAAGAAAATCTACCATTCGAAAGAGCCCTTGGAGTTCGATGGTGCACAGAAACGGATACTTTTGGGTTCAAGATAGACCTGAAACATCGTCCACCCACACGAAGAAGTATCCTTTCGGTTGTGAGTTCAGTTTATGATCCTCTTGATCTCGCTGCACCGTTCGTGTTGCCAGCCAAACGCTTGCTTCAAGATTTATGCCGGGAGAAGCTAGGATGGGATGATGCGATCCCCTCAAAGTACGAGGTTTCTGGGGAAAAATGGTTGGCAGATTTACCCAAATTGTCTAAATTATCTGTCGAACGCTGCCTGAAGCCAGATGGTTTTGGTGTCATTACGTCCAGTCAGCTACATCATTTTGCTGATGCATCTGAAATCGGTTATGGGTCAGTGTGGCCATTCTGGAAGAAAGCATGTTTTGTCCCTCATCCGCGAAAGATTTTGGATAACTCGGGGAAGTTCAGCCGTAAAGAGTGTTCTCGCAAAGTGCGTCATATGCCGACGTTCACAAGCATCTCTTTGTCGACAGAAAATGGCTGACTTGCCAGAAGATCGCGTTCGACCTGACAGACCCGTTCACGTCAGTTGGCTTAGATTTCTTTGGTCCCTTCCAAGTTCGTCGTGGTCGTAGTCTCGTTAAGAGATACGGTGTAATTTTCACCTGCTTAGCTATCCGCGCTGTGCATATAGAAGTTGCTTTCAGCCTCGACACGGACTCCTTTCTGTTGGCTCTTCGAAGATTTATTGCGAGAAGAGGTCAAGTAAGGGAAATCTATTCAGACAATGGCACCAATTTCACAAGTGGTGAGCGAGAGCTCCGCGATGCTATTTCAGAGTGGAACCAAGAGAAAATCCACAATTCTCTTTTCCAGAAAAATATCAAGTGGACCTTCAGCCCCCCTTACGGTTCCCATTTTGGAGGTATCTGGGAAAGATGCATACGAACCATCAGGAAGATTCTTCGGTCCTTACTGAGGGAACAAATAACGGATGATGAAAGTCTACCCACGGTAATATGCGAGGTCGAGAGCATCCTTAACAGTCGACCCATCTCGGCCGTATCCAGCGACCCCTGCGACTTGGAGGCCTTGACTCCTAATCATTTGCTTTTACTAAAATCTGAAGCCCCCTTGCTTCCTGGTCTATTCCAGCACAAAGATCTACTTTCAAGACGCCGTTGGAGGCAAGTGCAGTATCTCGCGGATGTGTTTTGGAGAAGATGGTGCAAGGAATTTCTTCCCCTTTTACAGATTCGTCAAAAATGGGTTCGTCCTCTTTCACACCGTAATTCGTGGCCTTTAGGGAAAATCGTTGAGGTGTTCCCCGACAAGAGAGGATTTGTTCGCCGTGCGAAAGTGAGCATGAAATCAGGTGTTTTTGAAAGACCTATTGATAAACTCTGCCTTCTGGTTGAAGGAGACGAATGAAGTGATCCAAGATGCCAATTTTGAACCTTGTTTGACTTAAGACTCAATTTCCAGATTGAAAACGTTGTTTTAAATTTCTAGTTCAATATTTTCCGCCGGGGATAAGTTTCTTAGTGTGCACTTAGTATAATGCAAAACTGTACTTAACGCTCCTATGGACTGGCACGCGTAGTTTCTGTTTAGATCTGTTTCATGTAAGTGACTCGACTTAAGCTGTCTCACACTTAGGAGCCGGTGATAGATCCAAACGCCTGCTCATTAGCGGGGTTGCATTCCTCTCTTAGGAATGCAGTTGTCAGTCTTTTTAATCAGGAATTTAGTGCTTAATTTATTCGTTCTCTTAGAGGTATTTAAGGCTTAATTTAGTCATTTCTAGGGTTCTCGATCAGTCATTTTCGCTTGTGAGTAGTTCTTGTAGTTTCGCTTTCTGCAGTGTGTTACTTTCTTCGCTTCAAGCAGTCAATATTCAGTTACCAGCTCCTAACAAATGTAAGTGTATCTTTTCGTCGAGTTTCTGTTTACGATTAGTTCATTTTACTAAGTAATTTATGTATCTGTTTGTTTTCTAGTCATAACCGCTTTTCGCTTTCACCGCATGGGTTGAGTTCGCACCGTCATAGGCAGTTGAATAAAGACTAAAGCGTGTTTGAATTTTTATCGCTGGAGTTTTGTAGTCGTAAGAAGATCACACTGGTGACCAGTACTGCCTGATGTCCTTGCATCAACTTGAGGTGGCTATATTTCTCCATTTCCTCTTCAGTTCAAACTTTTCCACAGTTCTGTTTCTTCCAAAGAGCTTAGCATATTTTCTCTTTTTCTTGATAGCTTCTTTCCATTCCTGAGTCATGAAAGGAACATCTTTTTTATCTAACTTTCATTTGCTTCTTTGGAAGATGCTTGTCTAGTGTTTTTTGAAATAGCGTCTTGCAGATGAAATCTTTGTCATTTATATCATCGAAAAATTTCACAGACGTGCGAAGGAGCTGTTTCAAGTCTTCATTTAACTTTTTCACATCCAGTGTATTTGTACTTCGAAAAGTAATGATTTTGCTTTGGTGTTGGTGGACTGTTCTCTCATCAGGCCATAGACCAGGATCGCTATTAATTTTTCTGGAAAAACCACTCCGTTTTGTTCGAACAAGTCTGGGTTGTTTGTTAGAATAGCATCTATCAATGTCCCTGTTGAGTTTGTATGAAAAAATGTGGGTAGGATCAATGATTAAACATTCAAGTCCGTGCACCTCTTCCAGATCTGTCAAAATCTTACTGGTATATTCCCTCTGATTGGGCTACATTCTATCAAGATACAGGTCACCAGTAAATCCAGTTAATGTGAGATTCTCTTTCCTTGATAATTTGGTATAACCCTATACTTTAATGCTAAAAAGGATGTATCTCAGAACTGAATGATTTGTGGCCGCCATCTTTGCCAGTACCAATCCCCAATATTTTAACATGTATTACAGGTAGAGTATGTAAGAGAAACGAATTTTGATAGAGAGAGGGTGTGTGTGTGTCTCAAGAGAGCACAGTAAACCAGTTATTTTGAGGCTTTAGAGCCCTAGAGTGGATAAAAAGTGACAGATGGTTCCAAAAGTACAAACGAAAATATTCATCCCAGTAAGGGAATGTAAATTTGCTGAAAAGCGGTACTAAAGACAGCGTAGAAGTGTTGGTCTGTCATTTACCTTATTTTGAAGTCTTACAACATAAATAGGATCATAACAAGTATATATCCCCACAGCATAGAAACATATGTGAAATGAGACTAGAAAAAAGAGTAATACATATCAACTATAACTAATATCATTTATTATTACTTCATTCATGTGGACAATTCACACGTACGTGTAGAAATTTCTCGACTATTAAACAATAATTATTGCGTTTGATCAAATGTACGTGCAAATTTTCCACATTAATAAATATTGTTGTAACGTTGCTTCCAATTGGCTCACAAATGTTGACATTCACTATGGCTAGTACATGTGCACTACCGTAATACTCTCCCTCTGAAGGAAAAAGTTTAACTTTTGTCTTGACTGGAAAAATCATGCATATAGTTTTACCCTGGCTCAATGTAAGTTTACTTGCACATAACCAGTCATATTCATTAGAACGTTTGGTATTACCCTGACAAAGTAAATTATCAAGGTCTTTGCCAAATGCAGTTAATGAGCGTGGTAACAGCAAAAAGATGTACTTTAAATAGTTTGTTTCACACTGGTACGATCATTTTCCCAATAATACCAGAGAGTTAATACAAGAGAGCAACTTAAGTAAGCAGTTGCAAAAAAAAATCAGAACCTGGCTTCTTATCAGAAGAGCCTTGCAGATTCTTAGGATTTTAAAGAGCATAATTATTACTTGGTGTGGGACAGTTATTTGTTACAATCGTTCCAATCAACAAATTCTAAATTCTATCAAGATTTGAAGATTTTTTTGTTACAAGGAATAAATAGGCTTCTTTATTGCCATATTATTAGTACAAAGCAATACATCATAATTATTTTGTTTCTTTCAAATTGTTAAAAGTGGGGTTGCCTGTGAACTTAAGCCTAAGAGCTATATAAAAGTGCACTTCCACTATAAACAGAGCATTTTACATTTGTTTTACATTGGTTGAATGTTTTTTAATTTTATACAGTATTTGAAATATTGTAAAAATTAATAGTTTTACTCTAATTCTTAGTTTACAAGCAATATGTAAAAATCCTTTTTGATAGTCAAATATGTAGAGTTGACTACATGTAAATGTGAAAACGTTATTTGAAATGAGTGAATCATTCTTTTGCTGTCAAGTACACTCCATGAAATGAAAGTGGGAAAGATCAGCGCAGTTAGACGATGAAGTTAAGCAGTTCCCAGCAGGCTTGAAAAAATCCAGGCCCCAGTTGTTCGAAAGGTGGATAATGCTATCCACCGGATAAATTACTATCCAATGGATAGCGCAATTGAATTCGATATTACGTATCCACTGGATAGTGATTTATCCAGCGGATAGCGCTATCCATCGTTTGAACAACTGGGGCCAGGCTTCAAAAGGGCTCGAACCCATGACGACTTGATTTGTGCTGCACTGGGCTGCGAACTGAAGTATCAACTCCATTGGGAGGGTGCCAATTGGAAGGGATGACCTGACAGGATTTTCTTCCGGTCAGCAGTGGCTACAAGTGGCAATAATTATGGTCTCTTGGGTTTGGTGCACCATGTGCTCAAGAAGTACCTAGACCCATTGGAAGCTGGTTGAATGCGAGTTGAAGTTCTTGCTCAACGGTTGCTGGAAGCTGCTTTTAGTTGTTCATCTCAGTATGATCTCTTCTATTAATTATTATTGTTAATTCCTAATTTGCTTTTAATTTACTATTGTTAATTTAGGACACTGTGTCCCAAGAGTTGTAGTAGCAGAGAAAATAAGGAAATAAAATTCATATCCGTGGATTGGTTTCAACTCTAGAGAATGGGTTGCTCCTCTAACTGTGTAACCTCGTTCCCAGGATCTCTCCATTTGGAGAGGAGAAGAGAGACCCTGGAAATGATGTCGCAAACTGTGGTGATCATGAGGAGCTTAAGCCGACTCAGGAATTCTCGGCTGGACGTCTCCTGACGGTGTAGATATCCATCAACAGAGGCTAAAAACATAACACAAAAGGTGTTTCGTATTCAGAAAAGTGTTAAAGCATTCAGGATCGATCAGATTGTACTGTGAACTTACGTTAAGCAGAAAAAAAAGTTAATTTTTTATTGAATGACCATATTTAGGGGCGAGATGAATTTTGTGGGGAACACAAATCCATTTCAGTTCGTTTGCGCGCATCGACAGTGGCGGTTAGTGCTGGGACTCGGAACCATTTTTCGTTCTATAGGATTTATGGATTAACTCTCTCACCCGGGGAAAAATGGTACAGGTCGACGTCGTCTCTCGCCGACCAGCACAACTTCGACGCTCCTCGCCACTGGTGTGGTGGTGGTTTGTCTAAGGAAA
>NC_090873.1:23205127-23242627 GCF_036669935.1 Montipora foliosa
TGCGGGTTTAACAGGATATCAGCGCACGAGTTCTGCGATTTATCAAAGCGATCATAACTAAGCCATGAATAAGCCACAGCTCTTTAGTGACTATAAAGGGTATTAAATTTGATTTTGATTTAAGGCAAACGTGAACAAACTGCAATAAAACAAGGTGTTCTTAGGAAATGTCCTAGTCAATAACCGAAATCAAGATCATTTGATGATTTGCTTCCGTTTTCTTACTCTTCCAAAAAAAAAATGGAATTCATTCAAGTCAACAAAACTTGTCATCATGTGCAAATATCTCAACCTCAATTTTCATGAAAGATTTCCTAATACTAATCTGTACAGTGACCGTTTAGGAGAATGTGAGTATTGAACAGAGGGCATAAAATTAAGGCTGGTTTTCACTAGCGTCGGAGTCGTAGTCGGAAGAGCTCTTATGACCTAGTAAAAACCTAGTAAAACCTAGTAAAGATCGGACTCTTAATAAGCGGAGTCATAAGCTCGACGGAACCGAAGTCGGAAGAATCAGAACGTTCTCATTTTCTTCCGACTCCGCTTATGACTCTGTCACTTATGATTCAGGGAAAACTGTAGATTGTTGGAGTCGCTAGCAGAAGCGGAAGAACCAACCAATCGCAATGCTTGGAATCGAGCATTGTGATTGGCTTATCCCCCCCGCCCTCCCTTCTGCTTCCGACTCCGACAATGCAGTTTTCGCTGGATCGTATCGCTCTGCGCTTCTGAGTACTATTACGACTCCATCGCTAGTGAAAACCAGCCTTTTAATGCTCTATCACTTGACATGAGAACAAAGGTGACAATATTGGTATCCGCTTAATTTGCGTTTCATTCAGTTGTACAGTCGAACCTCGATTATCCGGACTCCTTGGGACTAGACGAAATAGTTCGGATAATCGAGAATATGAATATTAATGAGGAACAAAAACTGATGAAATTAAGAAAGCGACAATTAATCGTGAAACAAAACATTTACAAATCGTTTGCAATACAATATGGTCTACATCTTCACTGTCCGTTGAGAATACCTTTACACGTGTTGGCAAACTTCATGATCTAAAGAGAGGGAGTATATTCTAAACACAGCTTCCTTCAAACCACTTTTTTGATAATATATTCCAGGCCCCAGTTGTTCAAAAGGTGGATAAAGCTATCCACTGGATAAATCACTATCCATTGGATAGCGCAATTGGTTTCGCTATTACTTATCCACTGGAGAGTGACTTATCCGGCGGATAGCGCTATCCAAAATTTATTTCAGAGGATCTAGAGAAAACGAAGCTTGCAAAGAGCTGAAACTTTTTTTTTTTTTTCAGGTTCGAGAAAATTGCCTTTCTTTGTTCAATGCAAACTGTCAACTGTTATAGTTTTTCATTTAAGTTTACGATGATTCAGGCAATTAATTCCTTTCTTTTGTCTGTAATAGAACAATTTTAGGCGTTATTAATTTTGTGAAAAAAATTGCTTTTGAAGAAGCAAGATTGGAATGGCTCATTTTTTCCCTCTTTGCTTTTGTGGTATATCTTTAACGCCCATTATACTTTTTATCCAAGCCATTCCTAGTAAATGAGAAGCCAGTGTAGTAACTCGAGGTACACACATTTAAATACGTGCCTCTTTGTAAACTGCTGTCTTAAAGTCGGTCAAATTTGACCAGAGACAATTTCAAATGTTTTGTGACATCCGTCACTTAAATTGGCGAAAGTAGGAACAAAGGAGAAGAAATGAAACTTTAGTCAAATGAGATTGTTAAATGCAGCTTACAAGCAAGGTCTACCTGATAATTACCATTGCGATTTACCAACTCAATCAATCTGTTTAATGAAGATCTCCCACAGAGTTCTACAAAATTTGTATTCTGACCGTTTAGGAGCTGAGAATCTTCTTATCGAACGAGAAGAAAAAAGTCGGCCAAATGACAAGTGACATAGCAAGCAAATATTCGCTCCATTTGAGTTTCATAAGTCAGTTGTGAAAGAGAAGGAGTATAGAGAGGATGTATGACGGTTATTAACTCTTCAGTTTGGTTCTGGTTAGACGCTGGATCTCGAAGTGGAAAATCGAAGAAGTTACAAAAAAAAAAAGCAAAACAAAACATTAAATTGATCTCTTCGCGACGTTTCTACACGGGCTCAAAACGGAAATCATGTCGGTTAACGAAACGGATTTGAACAGTTTTCGAGACTTTAAAAAGTATACGATCGAGCGAGTAGACGTGGTTTTTGCTGTTCTGTATTCGTTGCTGTTAATTGTCGGGTTTACAGGAAACTGTCTCGTTATAACTGTGGTTCGCAAAACAAAAAGTATGCACACGACCACAAATATTCTTCTCGTCAACTTAGCTGTCAGCGATATTGTCATTCTACTTTGGTGCCCAAGAACCTACAGCTTTGTTTTTTACCCCATACATCCTTCAGGAAAAACTGGCGATTATATTTGCAAAATGTTCACAGGCAATGCTATCATAACTGTGGCAATAGCCAGCTCTGTCCTAACACTCTCCGTTCTGGCCATAGAACGCTACCACGCACTGATGAAGCCCATGAGGACGGAACTTCGACTAACCATTGAACATGTTAAATACGTTGTCTTTTTTATTTGGATCGGAGCGATCTCAATAAGCTTTCCGAATTTTTCAGAAAGCAAGTACAGTCAACGATATGGAAGGTGCGTATGTCCATTCAGTTTGGAGTTAGCTTCTTCACTTCGCACTCATGTTATTTGTACTGTTGTATTTTGGGGTTTCGTACCGTTTGTCGTTTTTGCGTACTGTTATTTCCAGATCATCCGAGGGTTGTTTTTAGGCCACACTGTCTGTGCGGAGGCGCCGTCGGGCAATGGAGATGATCGTACCAAACAGCGGCTAGCTAAACTCTTAATAAGCGTAACAGTTGCGTTTTACGTTTGTTTTATTCCGTACTGCGCCTTTTTTCTATACATCGCGCTGGAACACCGCCGCAAACTTATCTCTAACCAGGAAACGCTGTCTCTTCTCTTACGTGTGTTTGAGTTTTTGATGTACTGCAGTTCCTGCTTAAACCCAGTTCTTTACGCGTTCCGCAGCTCAAATTACCGGGATGGTTTCAAGGCAGTTTTCACCAAACACACTGCCATCCACTCCAGTAGATTCGCATCTGTACATGTTGTGCGCAACCGCGACAATCCTGAATCTGGATTAGATGTTTAAGACTTGCGAAGTATTTACCAGCGAATTCGAAGTTAGTTTGTTTCATTTGAAGGTATGATCATGCATGACAGCCTCTTCAACAAAAAAAGACACAAAGGATTTTTTAGATTGGTCAATATTTCCTGCCCACGTACCCGCACAAAAGAAGAACTTCAATTGTAAAGCACCTAGAGCTTATTTGCCTTCCAACCGATACACAGGAAACAAGACATAATTTTGTTTATTATTGGGTATTTGAGAGAATGTTTAACACATATTAAATGAAAGGTGTTACAATTGAACCCACTG
This sequence comes from Montipora foliosa, assembly GCF_036669935.1. NCBI lineage: Eukaryota > Metazoa > Cnidaria > Anthozoa > Scleractinia > Acroporidae > Montipora > Montipora foliosa. The sequence continues at coordinate 23,208,609 of NC_090873.1, forward strand.
GGAACTTGGAAAAATCCGAGCCCCAGATGGGATTCGAACCCGCGATTCGTGGGTTCGAATCCCATCTGGGGCTCGGATTTTTCCGAGTTCCCAGTGGGTTCAATTGTAACACTTTTCATTTAATATGTATTGGGTATTTAAAAGTTTTTTGCTTTTTCTTTTCTTTTTCTGTTTTTTTTATGAGTTTTTGTTAATTTCGTATCACGGTAGGTCATTAAATTGTACAAATTTATGTGTAAAGAAGGTTTTAGTTTGCATTTAGTGGGCTAACATCACTGGCACCGAGATTTCTTTATCAACGGTGATGAATTTATGTAACTTTCTACTTTCTATGTTTCAATCCGGCTTCAGTTGAGTTTGACTGTGAAAACGTTCAACATAAATCATGATAGTGACAAATTATTAATATTCCTTCCCCAATATATTTAATCAGTGAAACTAAAGTGGGCCGGCATTTGAAGCTTTCAATTAAAGCGGAAGGAAAAATCGTAGAAGGCGTTTATCATCCAACAGGCATTTCAATTATATAGTTCTTCATCGGACTCCTGCATCAACGCTTCTTGCCTTATTGTACGTTTGACAACAATTTCAATTGCTGGGTTTAGTTCAGAGCGATAGTGTCTTAAGCAAAGAGCCTAACAAAAAATACTGGATATTTTAAACTCCACGATGTTACTAAAGGTGTATGCACGATTTTGTCAATAGCCAGTAGAGCAGGCGGTCTAAAGCTCGTAATGAGCCGCCATTTTGAAAGCACACAGCCGGTAGAGGATTGAGACGTTCATACTGTCCACCTCTCACTGAGTGCAGTTTTTTTGACTGGCCTCAGGCCTCTGTTAGTCTTGCTATCCAAGATGTCGACCAATAGTTCTTACTAAAACAAAAGTACGCCTGCTTTGCAGGCTATAGTGTCTATAAATATGGGTTATTGACCAAGCGTGAGGTTAAGATGGCTGGATATTGGCCAAGTTCGTCTCGCTCCATAAACACGCAAAAAAAGAACGAGGCCAATATCCAGCCATCTTGACAGAACAAGCTCGGTCAATAAAGGATTTATTATATGACTTAAAACACCAAAAAATGATCTTTGATCTTGCGGGAGCAAGCGACAAATCCCGTGTGGGCGAGATAGCTCCATCTTGCCCTTTCGGGTAGCCAATCACAGCGCGGGATTTGGTTCATCTTGTCCGCTCACGGAGCTAGTCACGTAATAAATGTAAATAATACTCGCGTTAACGTTTGTTGTCCACTTAGAGATAGAAAAAATAATGCTGAGTGGGAATTATGGGATCTAGGTTCTTATTCATGGATTGAAAATAGTGGGCTGGGAGAGGATTAGTCTTCAACCTTTGGTTTGAAGGAAACATGGGTAAATGGGACACTGACATGTCAAGATATTTTTAGGGAACTAGTTTAAAACACAGCGAATTTTAACGCTTATTACTAATAATTAGTATTTTGGATCAGATTAATATATTTCTTCTTAACTTTTAATTCACTCAGAGTTAGGTGTCCCCAATTAGTTTACGTATATGTAAGCTAGATCTACCTGACATATTAATAAAGTTATTGATCGATTGATTGATTGATTGATTGATGGAAGTGAGGAAGCTGAGGAAGTCTTTTGTGTAAGCTCGGAGGTGATGTAACCTGCCATCACAGATAATGTTTGCCTGACGTCTGTGTTCGCAGGGTAGAAATGGTGGTGTTGCGTGTGAATGGCAACAGCCGAGAAGAACGACCTCTGGGCAGTTTGGAAGCATTCGTAGTAAGGTCAATTTCTCTAATCGGCTATTTCTAGTATTTCAAATTTTTGAGATGGCACGGACGGAAGAACTATGATTGAAGAAGAAGTCTATGATTGAAGGACTTCCTTCTTCGTGGCGCCAACGGGAAAGAATTGCATTATATTCTATGAAGACGATAATGACATTGAAATTATATAGTCAGTGAGCAGGCTGACTTGTTTGGGACATCGAACGAGTGATTTGGCGGCGGAGCTACCAGCGGGCGAGATGAATGGGGCCAGACTCGCTCCCTGGCGGCTCCACCTCCAAATTACTCCCTCGATGCCCCAAACAAGTCAGCCTGCTTGCAAGCAAACATTGATAAGGGTATATTTGTTCACGAGGGATTTCTTTGGGTGAGTTTCTTCAAATTTTTCCACTTCGCAACATGGTGGCTTAAAATCTGATTTTAAAGTGCAACTAAACTCAAATATTTTTTTGTCCCTAATATAAATCTCCCATCCAAAGCAAACATATGTCACCATTGTCACCCAGAATGTCGCTTTTTCTGTGCCGTGCAAGCTACGCAAACTTGGAAGAACAAGCAGTAATTTAATTGGACCCACGACCATGATGTGGGAGGCCTGGGTCTATTCTCGATTTTACGTCACAAACTGCTTTGCATTCCTGTTTCAAGGAAATTTTGTGGGCCAAATTACTGCTAGTTTTGATAACTTTGCGCGTCTTGCCCGGCAGATAAAAGATGCCCGAAAGAGTTTGAGGTAAAAATGGCAAAACATGTTTACTTTTGGTGGGAAATTTAATATAGTAGACGAAAAATATTTGAGCCGTTTAGGTTAACTTTAAGTTTGTCAAAACTTCTGCAATTAGGCAGAAAGTTTATTCCATCGGCCCAGGCTGACAAAACGTTTCCTTGGAGCTAGAAGCTGAATTTGGACGTATAACTGAATGCATCGTTAGAGCGATTTTCAATTGAGTATCGACAGTAATTAGCGAATTACTTTGGTTTATGATTACTTCACTCAGTGATTGGTTCAAATTTTTCGCGCCACTTTTTCAACCAATCCGAAGTGACACCAAAACCAATCGTGGCTCGCGCGTGCACACTTTCCCGCGCTTTGTGTCGGCTACGAGTAATTACTTCGAATTTGGATTGGTTTGCTGGATTGTCTCCGTCCTTTTTTTGGCGAAAGCAATTACTTTGGTCTCATTTGAAAACCGCTCTACCTTCTTTTTAAATTAATTGGGACCATATAAGAACACCTACGAACTTTGGGTCCCCCTGATGAAGACACTGTAACTTTTTAAGCAATATTAAAAATATTGATCAAAACCAGAGTATCATCAAGCCATGTCTTATAATTACTGTCAACCTGGTTGCAATGTGAACCCGAACTTTGTTGGAGGTAATCTTTGTACCACATCAGCTGGCCCCAGTTGTTCAAACAATGAATAGCGCTATCCACCAGATAAATCACTCTCCAGTGGATAAGAAATAGCGAAATCAATTGCACAATCCAATGGATAGTGATTTATCCTGTGGATAGCGATATCCATCTTTTGAACAACTGGGGCCAGATGTGTTGCATTGATCAAAAAAGGAGCAAAATTTTGTCTCGTGGAGAGTAATCGAGAGTAATCGCAAGATCGTAGGTTCGACTCCTGCAAAGGAGAACTCGGATTCATTTCGTGAGTCAGCATCGAATAAAAAATAAGCCCTCTTGGCCACTTTAAGCCACTTTTGGTTTCCCGCTAAATTGAGCGAAAGCGCGCTCACCCAAGCTGATGATGCAAGGTAAGGGTGTGCAATGCATAACTGTAGTGGACTTCGCACTTTGTTTCTAATTATAAACAGCTGAAAAATTCAGGTCTTTTCAACGGGATTTAAACTCATGACCTTTGCGATGCCGGTGCAATGTTCTACCAACTGAACTATGATGCCACTCACTGAATGACTTGAATGAAGCGACATTTGGGTAAATTGTCTAGCAAAGTGCGAGGATCACTTGTCTCTTTCGTCTAATATTAAGAGTTAGCCAAGCCTAAAAGCGGAGCTCCCGGGTTATTTATTCTTACTTGCCTTACTTAAACAATGAATTAACGATTTTTTTTGTTCAGCCGTGGCGAAGAGCAATCCAATAAAGGAAACCAAACAAAACAAAACAATCTAAAACGAATTCTTTCGTTTTTGCTCTTCTTTCATAGGTAGTCCAGGCATCATGCGACTTTTGATATCAGATTCAAAATTAAAAATCTTCTAAATCTATGGCAACAAATGCAATACAGAGCAAGATGCATCTCTAAAACAATTAAAAGTGATAATGTTAGATCCAAACGCCTGCTCATTAGTGGGGTTGTATTCCTCTCTTAGGAATAGAGTTGTCAGCTATTTAAGGACGTTCGCGCTAATTGTTTGTGCGCAACGTTACTGCGCAGGTAACGCGACTATAATATGTCACGCATTACTTCGAGCGTTTGTGAAGTTGAGGTTTTAAAACCTTTGCAAAAACCGTGGACGATAAGTCTTGCACAGCGTTAGATCACAGAACATCTTAATCAGTCAAAACTGATTTAAAATATTTATGAAAGTCAAGTAGACTACTGCACGAATGATATTCGTGAGGTTTTATCAGTCGTGCACTAGTCTACTTGACTTTCACACAGATTTTTCAAGCATCAGTTAAAATAACATGGCGACAAAAACGTCGAGGAAAAAATTCCAGGCCGGCAATAGAATGGCACATTTATTTCCGAATCATCATGAAACTTCAAAGAGAAGTGAGCGGGAGGATGGAAAAGCTCTGGAAAAGGTAGCTGATCGAGTAGCCTAGTGGCTGAAAGTTTGGAAAACTCGAGGACGAACCGTTGCGTAAATTTAATGGGGCTGTTTCTTTTTAATGTTTTTATTACCCTACGAACTTAAGTTCAAAGTGAATGCATGTTTTTAAAGTTCTTTTCCTTTACTTTCGTGAAAATTGAGCGGTATTTTTGTCCTCGTCCGCTTGAATATTGCGGACCTGCGTGGAAACAATCAGCGATTGAATTTCACAAAAAACACACTCCAGAGGATGAGCATGACAGCAATGGAGAGATATTATACAAAACCCCAACCAAATGAAGATGACCCCTGCTTAAAACTTCGTTGCTATGCTCGAGAAAGGTTTTTTTTTCGGTGAAAACCTTTCATCTCTCCTCAACACGAGCGACCTCTTTTGGGTTCCAGTCCTTGCCCGACAAGTCACGCAAAAGCGTGACAAACGAACTTTTCCGAGAGCTTTGCAAAATCACATCGATTTTACTCGTTCAGATCATCGGTGACCCCTATTTTTTTAATCATGAATCACTTACTTTACTTGCTATCTACAAAATATGATGAAATGAAAAAATTCTCACCGTAACAAGTTATCTTTTTTTAACATTTTCCTTCCGCGAGCCATCCAATTCCGGTAGTGGTTGCAACGGATAGAGCTTACGAAAACGCTCGTCGAGGATGAACTCTACTGTTTACCACATCCCTAGCGGCATACAATTATCTAAAAATCTCACTCCTAAAAACCTATGCACGGAAACTTTCACTCCAACAGTTTATTTTTATGATTTTCGATGGATGAGCACATGAGCCTACATCTCGCTATTATGACCGATTTCTCGAAATTAAGGCATTTTTCCACTGCCATTTTCTCCGAAACAAAGTCGGTGACCTCCATTTTTTTTTTCATTTTTGGAGTAAGTACTTTATGACCTAACTCTAGGCGAGAAATGAAGAAAATCTCACCGTAGGAAGATTTTGGTGCGAACGTCCTTAAGGCTTAATTTAGTCATTTCTAGGGTTCTCGATCAGTCATTTTCGCTTGTGAGTAGTTCTTGTAGTTTCGCTTTCTGCAGTGTGTTACTTTCTTCGCTTCAAGCAGTCAATATTCAGTTACCAGCTCCTAACAAATGTAAGTGTATCTTTTCGTCGAGTTTCTGTTTACGATTAGTTCATTTTACTAAGTAATTTTTGTATTTGTTTGTTTTCTAGTCTTAACCGCTTTTCGCTTTCACCGCATGGGTTGAGTTCGCGCCGTCATAGGCAGTTGAATGAAGACTAAAGCGTGTTTGAATTTTTATCGCTGGAGTTTTGTAGTCGTCAGAAGATCACATCGTTAAGAATTTGTCCTGAGTTTGCCGAGATTTGATGGCGGCGAAAGAAGATGGTCCCGGTGGTGGTGATGTTGTCTTTGGCGCTGCTAGCGCGGCACTAGATCAAGTTATTTCACTCGAAGACCTTCGGCGGCTAAAGAATTCCAGATCTGGATATCTCTCGGTAGTTACAATTAAAAGGAATGAAATTTAAGTGTTGCTGTCCCGCGAAGGGAACGCCTCTCGCGTTAAAGAGAAAATGTCAGAGTTTGTCGCTGCATTCGCTGCTTTCCAGGAAGCTCATGTTGTATATATGTCGTACCTGTCTGACGAGTCGAGCGTTTTGAGGTGCCATGAATCTTTCGAACGTGAGTCTGTTCGCAAGGATAACTTTATCCATGAAGTTCAAGGTTGGATTAAAAGAACTGAGGAAGTGGCGCGTTTAGACTCTCAGTTGCAACCAGAAGGCTCTGCAAGTCAGATCGTGTCGAGAACCTCAGCCTCCAGACTTTCTAGTAGAAAATCTCATCGTTCTTCTCGCAGTGGTTCGCGTGGAAGTAATGTATCTTCATTGTCCGTGGCCACAGCTAAAGAATCTGCACGCGTAGCAGAGTTAAAAGCGGAAGAGGCGGTTCTTCAGAAGAGACAGCTACTAGAGAAACAGAAGTTTCACCTTCAACTGGAAGAAGAACGCTTAAGAAGAAGAGTGGCACCATCCCCCCTTGCCTATTAACAACGAAAGGGCTGTTTCAGAGTCCTCCGAAGTGCTTTCTTCGCCAAGCGAAAGGGCTTTTCACGAAATGTTAGGACTCCATCAACAACAGAACGCTCTGCAACAGCAACAAAATAAAATTGTGGAGATGCTTGCAATACAACAGAAGAAAAGTGCTTTCCCTTAGCCTCGTGTCCCTATCTTCAACGGAGACCCTATGGAATATGAACCCTTCGTAAGAGCGTTTGAGAGTATAATCGGGTCCAAGACGTCAAGCAGTAGCGAAAGGCTCTATTACCTTGAGCACTTTACTGGTGGAGATGTGAGAGAGCTCGTGCGATCGTTCCATTATCTCCCACCTAAAAATGGTTATCAAGAAGCTCAACGACTGATCAGGAAGAAGTTTGGTGATAATTACCACGTTGCAGCTGCATATGAAACCAAGACACTGAATCTGCCTAATGTGAAAGTAGAGGACGGCCAAGCCCTAAGTCGATTTGCCATTTTCCTAATGAGGTGCAAGAATGCCATGCAGATTAGTAGGAACCTAACCAAGCTTGAACAACCCGAAACCATTAAGAAGTTATCTCTGAAGTTGCCGTTCAGTTTAAGAGTAAGATGGCGGCGCTTGTTAGATGAAATCATGGAGGATCAAGGAAGGGCTATCCGGTTTAATGACCTTGCTGAGTTTGTCGACCATGAAGCTCGCGTAGCGACCAACCCTCTCTTCGGGAAGATTGTCGAAGACTCTAGGCCTAGACCTGATACACGTCGAGATCTCTTGAATAAAGGATCCCACGAGAAAACGAAAGAAAGACGTAGTTTTGCTTCGCATGTTAACAATTGCCTGACCTCACCTGCCACCAGGGAATTGTCAAGTTCAGACTTACCTACAGTAGAAGAAGTCTCTTGCCTTTATTGCAACGATCATCACGCCCTAGAGAGCTGCAAATCTCTTAGGAGTCGCCCCTAGGGGGAACGAATCGAGTTTATGAAGTTTAAGCGTCTTTGCTTAAGAAGCCAAAGAAGTAAAGAACTTGGACCTTAGTAAAGAAAATCTACCATTCGAAAGAGCCCTTGGAGTTCGATGGTGCATAGAAACGGATACTTTTGGGTTCAAGATAGACCTGAAACATAGCCCACCCACACGAAGAGGTATCCTTTCGGTTTTGAGTTCAGTTTATGATCCTCTTGATCTCGCTGCACCGTTCGTGTTGCCAGCCCAACGCTTGCTTCAAGATTTATGCCGGGAGAAGCTAGGATGTGATGATGCGATCCCCTCAAAGTACGAGGTTTCTTGGGAACGATGGTTGGCAGATGTACCCAAATTGTCTAAATTCTCTGTCGAACGCTACCTGAAGCCAGATGGTTTTGGTGTCATTACGTCCAGTCAGCTACATCATTTTGCTGATGCATCTGAAATCGGTAATGGGTCAGTTAGTTATCTTCGTCTTGTCAATGCCCACAATGAAGCCCATTGCTTTTTTCTCTGCGCGAAGTCACGTGTCACTCCGTCGAAGATGATAACGATCCCTCGTCTGGAATTGTCTGCGGCGGTGACAGCTGTTAAGCAAGACAGATTATTGAAGAGAGAGTTGGAGATCTCAGTCAATGCAAGGTCGGTCTTCTGGACGGACAGTACCGCAGTTCTGCGCTACGTCAAGAATGAAACAAACCGGTACCACAACTTTGTTGCCAATAGGGTGGCGATTATTCGTGACGGGTCCCAGCCTAATCAGTGGTTTCATGTCAATGGCGATAATAACCCTGCTGATGACGCCTCGCGTGGTTTGACGGCAGATATTTTCCTTCGTCAAAGTCGTTGGTTAACGGGGCCGGCATCCCTTTGGAAGCATGACAGCATGTGGCCAGCGCAAGATCAGCTATTTGGCGAGATTGCAAATAATGATCCTGAAGTGAAAAGAGAAGTTCGAGCCGGCGTGTCTTCTCTGAGCATCCCTAAAAGTCCATTATTGCAGTACGCTAGCAGATGTTCCTCATGGTCTCTCCTGGTGAAAGTCGTTGCCTGGCTTTTCCGTTACAGAGATAATCTCCTCAAGGCAAGTAAAGGAGACAAACCACGAAATGGCAGTCTTATGCTTATCACCCTTAAAGAAATCCAACGGGCAGAGGGAGAAATTCTAAAGCACGTCCAACGGCAATCCTTCCTGGAGGAAACGGCAAATCCTAAGAAGCAGGTTAAGAAGAGTAGTCGCCTTTACAATTAAGCTCGACCCAATCTTTGTGAATGGTCTGTTGCGCGTGGCTGGTAGACCTCGCAACTCTACGTTGTCTTCAGAATCAAAGAATCAGATTATTCTCCCGAAAGATGATCGCGTGAGGAGATTAATTATCGATCATTATCACAAGGCGTGTGGCCATTCTGGAAGAAAGCATGTTTTGTCCCTCATCCGCGAAAGATTTTGGATAACTGGGGGAAGTTCAGCCGTAAAGAGTGTTCTCGCAAAGTGCGTCATATGCCGACGTTCACAAGCATCTCTTTGTCGACAGAAAATGGCTGACTTGCCAGAAGATCGCGTTCGACCTGACAGACCACCGATCACGTCAGTTGGCTTAGATTTCTTTGGTCCCTTCCAAGTTTGTCGTGGTCGTAGTCTCGTTAAGAGATACGGTGTAAATTTCACCTGCTTAGCTATCCGCACTGTGCATATAGAAGTTGCTTTCAGCCTCGACACAGACTCCTTTCTGTTGGCTCTTCGAAGATTTATTGCGAGAAGAGGTCAAGTAAAGGAAATCTATTCAGACAATGGCACCAATTTCACAAGTGGTGAGCGAGAGCTCCGCGATGCTATTTCAGAGTGGAACCAAGAGAAAATCCACAATTCTCTTTTGCAGAAAAATATCAAGTGGACCTTCAGCCCCCCTTACGGTTCCCATTTTGGAGGTATCTGGGAAAGATGCATACGAACCATCAGGAAGATTCTTCGGTCCTTACTGAGGGAACAAATAACGGAGTATGAAAGTCTACCCACGCTAATGTGCGAAGTCGAGAGCATCCTTAACAGTCGACCCATCTCGGCCGTATCCAGCGACCCCTGCGACTTGGAGGCCTTGACTCCTAATCATTTGCTTTTACTAAAATCCGAAGCCCCCTTGCCTCCTGGTCTATTCCAGCACAAAGATCTACTTTCAAGACGCCGTTGGAGGCAAGTGCAGTATCTCGCGGATGTGTTTTGGAGAAGATGGTGCAAGGAATTTCTTCCCCTTTTACAGATTCGTCAAAAATGGGTTCGTCCAAGGAGAAATCTGGCAGTTGAAGACATCGTCTTAGTCGAAATAAAAGTTTACACCGTAATTCTTGGCCTTTAGGGAAAATCGTTGAGGTGTTCCCCGACAAGAGAGGATTTGTTCGCCGTGCTAAAGTGAGCATGAAATCAGGTGTTTTTGAAAGACCTATTGATAAACTCTGCCTTCTGGTTGAAGGAGAAGAATGAAGTGATCCAAGATGCCAATTTTGAACGTTGTTTGACTCTAAGACTCAATTTTCAGATTGAAAACGTTGTTTTAAATTTCTAGTTCAATATTTTCCGCCGGGGATAAGTTTCTTAGTGTGCACTTAGTATAATGCAAAACTATACTTAACGCTCCTATGGACTGGCACGCGTAGTTTCTGTTTAGATCTGTTTCATGTAAGTGACTCGACTTAAACTGTCTCACACTTAGGGGCCGGTGATAGATCCAAACGCCTGCTCATTAGTGGCGTTGCATTCCTCTCTTAGGAATGCAGTTGTCAGTCTTTTTAATCAGGAATTTAGTGCTTAATTTATTCGTTCTCTTAGAGGTATTTAAGGGTTAATTTAGTCATTTCTAGGGTTCTCGATCAGTCATTTTCGCTTGTGAGTAGTTCTTGTAGTTTCGCTTTCTGCAGTGTGTTACTTTCTTCGCTTCAAGCAGTCAATATTCGGTTACCAGCTCCTAACAGATGTAAATGTATCTTTTTGTCGAGTTTCTGTTTACGATTAGTTCATTTTACTAAGTAATTTTTGTATCTGTTTGTTTTCTAGTCTTAACCGCTTTTCGCTTTCACCGCATGGGTTGAGTTCGCGCCGTCATAGGCAGTTGAATGAAGAATAAAGCGTGTTTGAATTTTATCGCTGGAGTTTTGTAGTCGTAAGAAGATCACACTGGTGACCAGTACTGCCTGATGTCCGTGCATCAACTTGAGGTGGCTATATTTCTCCATTTCCTCTTCAGTTCAAACTTTTCCACAGTTCTGTTTCTTCCAAAGAGCTTAGCATATTTTCTCTTTTTCTTGATAGCTTCTTTCCATTCCTGAGCCATGAAAGGAACATCTTTTTTATCTAACTTTCATTTGCTTCTTTGGAAGATGCTTGTCTAGTGTTTTTTGACATAGTGTCTCGCAGATGAAATCTTTGTCATTTATATCATCGAAAAATTTCACAGACGTGCGAAGGAGCTGTTTCAAGTCTTCATTTAACTTTTTCACATCCAGTGTATTTGTACTTCGAAAAGTAATGATTTTGCTTTGGTGTTGGAGGACTGTTCTCTCATCAGGCCATAGACCAGGATCGCTATTAATTTTTCTGGAAAAACCACTCCGTTTTGTTCGAACAAGTCTGGGTTGTTTGTTAGAATAGCATCTATCAATGTCTCTGTTGAGTTTGTATGAAAAAATGTGGGTAGGATCCATGATTAAACTTTCAAGTCCGTGCACCTCTTCCAGATCTGTCAAAATCTTACTGGTATATTCCCTCTGATTGGGCTACATTCTATCAAGATACAGGTCACCAGTAAATCCAGTTAATGTGAGATCCTCTTTCCTTGATAATTTGGTATAACCCTATCCTTTAATGCTAAAAAGGATGTATCTCAGAACTGAATGATTTGTGGCCGCCATCTTTGCCAGTACCAATCCCCAATATTTTAACATGTATTACAGGTAGAGTATATAGGAGAAACGAATTTTGATAGAGAGAGGGTGTGTGTGTGTCTCAAGAGAGCACAGTAAACCAGTTATTTTGAGGCTTTAGAGCCCTAGAGTGGATAAAAAGTGACAGATGGTTCCAAAAGTACAAACCAAAATATTCATCCCAGTAAGGGAATGTAAATTTGCTGAGAAGCGGTACTAAAGACAGCGTAGAAGTGTTGGTCTGTCATTTACCTTATTTTGAAGTCTTACAACATAAATAGGATCATAACAAGTATATATCCCCACAGCATAGAAACATATGTGAAATGAGACTAGAAAAAAGAGTAATACATATCAACTGTAACTAATATTATTTATTATTACTTCCTTTATTAATGTTTCCCTAGACAGAAATTTCTTTCCTTATGTCAGAATATTAATTTTGTTTCCAACGGTATGTTGGAGTTTTAACGTACTCTATGTGATCATGCCAGGATAGATGACAATATCGATGACTAAACCAAGGTATTTTTCATTAAAGGAGTAATCTTCAGCTTGACCAGCTAAGGTTAAAGAGGGAGTATCACAGTATTGCACATGTTCTAGCCATAACAAATGTCATCATTTATGAGCCAATCGGAAGCGATGTTATAATTCATGTGGAAAATTCACACGTACGTGTAGAATTTTCTCGACTATTAAACAATAATTATTGCCTTTGATCAAATGTACGTGCAAATTTCCCACATTAATAAATATTGTTGTAACGTTGCTTCCAATTGGCTCACAAATGTTGACATTCACTATGGCTAGTACATGCGCACTACCGTGATACTCTCCCTTTGAAGGAAAAAGTTTAACTTTTGTCTTGACTGGAAAAATCATGCATATAGTTTTACCCTGGCTCAATGTAAGTTTACTTGCACATAACCAGTCAGATACATTAGAACGTTTGGTATTACCCTGACAAAGTAAATTATCAAGGTCTTTGCCAAATGCAGTTAATGAGCGTGGTACCAGCAAAAAGATGTACTTTAAATAGTTTGTTTCACACTGGTACAATCATTTTCAATAATACCAGAGAGTTAATACAAGAGAGCAACTTAAGTAAGCAGTTGCAAAAAAAAAATCAGAACCTGGTTTCATATCAGAAGAGCCTTGGAGATTCTTAGGATTCTAACTTGAGCATAATTATTACTTGGTGTGGGACAGTTATTTGTTCCAATCGTTCCAATCAACAAATTCTAAATTCTATCAAGATTTGAAGATTTTTTTGTTACAAGGAATGAATAGCCTTCTTTATTGCCATATTATTAGTACAAAGCAATACATCATAATTATTTTGTTTCTTTCAAATTATTAAAAGTGGGGTTGCCTGTGAACTTAAGCCTAATAGCTATATAAAAGTGCACTTCCTCTATAAACAGAGCATTTTACATTGGTTGAATGCCTTTTAATTTTATACAGTATTTGAAATATTGTAAAAATTAATAGTTTTACTCTAATTCTTAGTTTACAAGGAATATGTAAAAATCCTTGTTGATAGTCAAATATGTAGAGTTGACTTCATGTAAATGTGAAAACGTTATTTGAAATGAATGAATCATTCTTTTGCTGTCAAGTAGACTCCATGAAATGAAAGTGGGAAAGATCAGCGCAGTGAGACGATGAAGTTAAGCAGTTCCCAGCAAGCTTGAAAAAATCCAGGCCCCAGTTGTTCGAAAGGTGGATAACTCTATCCACGGGATAAATCACTATCCAATGGATAGAGCAATTAATTTCGCTATTACTTATACACTGGATAGTGATTTATCTAGCGGATAGCGCTATCCATCGTTTGAACAACTGGGGCCAGGCTTCAACAGGGCTCGAACCCATGACGATTTGATTTGTGCTGCACTGCGCTGCGAACTGAAGTATCAACCCCATTGGGAGGGTGTCAGTTAGAAGGGATGACCTGACAGGACTTTCTTCCGGTCAGCAGTGGCTGCAAGTGACAATAATTATGGTCTCTCAATTGGGTTTGGTGCACCGTGGGCTCAAGAAGTACTTTGGAGTCATCCCTAGACCCATTGGAAGCTGGTTGATTGTGAGTTCAAGTTACAGGTTCAAATCTCGCTCAACGGTTGCTGGAAGCTGCTTTTAGTTGCTCGTCTCAACATGATCTCTTCTAAATTAATGATTATTGTTAATTCCTAATTTGCTTTTAATTTACTATTATTAATTTAGGACACTGTGTCCCAGGAGTTGTGGTAGCAGAGAAAATAAGGAAATAAAATTCATATCCGTGGATTGGTTTCAACTCTTGAGAATGGGTTGCTCCTCTAACTGTGTAACCTCGTTCCCAGGATCTCTCCATTTGGAGAGGAGAAGAGAGACCCTGGAAATGAAGTCGCAAACTGTGATGATTTTTATGCCCATTCCCCATTTCAAATATATGAAATTTCAACGACGGTCTATCTCCCTGGAAATTTCCTGTGATCCCTGTACCGAGGACAATTTCATAAGCATCTACAAAGTGGAAAGTTAAGGGGTGTTCTTACCAGCAACAAAATGTAATGGTAAGTACAAGGGGTTATGTGTATGCAAACGTTGGCCGTGTAGCATTTATATTTCAACGGAATTAACCATGAGTGGGTGATGTGATGTGCTATTTTTTACCCATGTAAACCATGTGAGCATTAGCCCTACTAATGGAAATTGGCCCACTTACGGACAGAGAAAAACTCTGACCAGGGTGGGAATAGACCTCTTTAGCTTGTACGTTGTGTTTTCCCATTTCAGACCACGTGATGTTCTCAAGGGAATTTTCCTTTTGTTTTTTCATAAGTTATGCGTACATATTCACGTGCATAGGACGACGTTTGAAAGAACGTTTTACCTAGAGTAACATCACGTGGTCTGAAATGGGAAAACAAAATGTACAAGCTAAAGAGGTCTATTGAACCCACGACCTTTGGGTTAGATTACCGCTGCTCTACTGACTGAGCTACAAGGTCGGCAGAGCAGCGGTGATTTAGCCCGAAGGTCGTCGGTTCAATTCCCACCCTGGTCAGAGTTTTTCTCTGTCCGTGAGTGGGCCAATTTTCATTAGTAGGGCTAACGCTCACATGGTTTACATGGGTAAAAAATAGCACATCACATCACCCTCTCATAGTTAATTATTTTGTTATGGTAATACCAGTAATAATGACACTTCTCTCTCTCTCGAACGTCGGAAATTACACTTAAGTCAGTTGATTGTGGCTTATGTGAAACTCGCTTGTTGTCTTTTTCTTTACTTTATTTGCTTCGACCGCTGTACGCCACACTAATTCATGAAAAATATGTTACTTTCCTCCGTAGAGAATGAAGCAAAAATCACTGTTGCCAGAGAGCGTAAGTTGATGCGAGAAATTGGCTTGTCACGGTCGATATGAATTGTCAGCTGCTAGTTTGTCATTTAAATGTAAATAAACACGTGCAGTTTATTCCTCTCTCAATGCTCGTGGTAGAGCAAGTTTAGACATTAGCAACATTGCATTTTACGAAGCAAAATAGGACTTCCACGATTTTTGAGACCTGAAATATTTAGGCGGCTTTAACAGGATATCAGCGCACGAGTTCTGCGATTTATCAAAGCGATCATAACTGAGCCATGAATAAGCCACAGCTCTTTAGTGACTATATCAATAGGCCATTTCCGAATTCATGTCTGCCTCCTCTTCAGGGCGAGTCTAAGTGCGAAGTTTTTGTTATGAAAATTAGTTTTCTTTCATATGTAAAGTAGAACTAATTACCATCACAACAACTTCGCACTTGGACTCGCTTTGAAGAGGAGGCAGACATGAACTCGGAAATGGCCTATTATTTCAAAAAGTATTAAATTTGATTTAAGGCAAGCTTGAACGAACTGCAATAAAACTAGGTGTTAGGAAATGGCCTATTCAAAAACCGAAATCAAGATCATTTGATGATTTGCTTCCGTTTTCTTACTCTTCCAAAAAAATGGAATTCATTCAAGTCAACAAAACTTGTCATCATGTGCAAATATCTCAACCTCAATTTTCACGAAAGATTTCCTAATACGAATCTGTACAGTGACCGTTTAGGAGAATGTGAGTATTGAACAGAGGGCAAGGCTGGTTTTCACTAGCGTCGGAGTCGTAGTCGGAGTCGGAGTCGTAAGAGCTCTTATGACCTAGTAAAACCTAGTAAAGATCGGACTCTTAATAAGCGGAGTCATAAGCTCGACGGAACCGGAGTCGGAGGAATCAGAACGTTCTCATTTTCTTCCGACTCCGCTTATGACTCTGTCACTTATGATCCAGTAAAAACTGTAGATTGTCGGAGTCGCGAGCAGAAGCGGAAGAACCAACCAATCACAATGCTTGGAATCGAGCATTGTGATTGGTTTATCCCCCCCCCCTCCTCTGCTTCCGACTCTGACAATGCAGTTTTCGCTCTGCGCTTCTGATTACGATTACGACTCCGTCGCCAGTAAAAACCAGGCTTTCAATGCTCCATCACTTGACATGAGTACAAAGGTGACAATATTGGTATTCGCTTAATTTGCGTTTCATTCAGTTGTACAGTCGAACCTCGATTATCCGGACTCCTTGGGACTAGACGAAATAGTTCGGATAATCGAGAATATGAATATTAATGAGGAACAAAAACTGATGAAATTAAGAAAGTGACAATTAATCGTGAAACAAAACATTTACAAATCGTTTGCAATACAATATGGTCTACATCTTCACTGTCCGTTGAGAATACCTTTACACGTGTTGGCAAACTTCATGATCTAAAGAGAGGGAGTATATTCTAAACACATCTTCCTTCAAACCACTTTTCTAATAATATCTTCCAGGCCCCAGTTGTTCAAAAGGTGGATAAAGCTATCCACTGGATAAATCACTATCCATTGGATAGCGCAATTGATTTCGCTATTACTTATCCACTGGAGAGTGACTTATCCGGCGGATAGCGCTATCCATCGATTGAACAACTGGGGCCAGGTGAAGAATTATGATATTCTTATTCAATACTGACTCGGGGATTCTCGGGAAAAATCCGAGTGCTCCTTTGGAGGAATATATCCAAACTCCGACCTCCCGATTATCGATTACTAGTTCAAATGTTCTACCACTGAGCTATAGGAGACTCGTGTGAGCTAGGCCATGATTACTTAATGATGTCGATGGTGATTCGGGGATACTCGGAAAGTATCCGAGTGCTCCTCGGCAGGAGTCGAACCTACGACAGCCTTCCGATGACTAGCTCGGATGCTTTACCACTGAGCTTTAGGAGACTGGTGGGAGCACGGTGCATTTCCAGCTACTGAAATGAATGACTGAGATTGAAATTGTTAAACCCGGTAGATGAAATTAATCGGATGTAAACCTGACAGATTAGCTTCGGTTGTCGCTGGTTATCAAAGTGGAAAATGGGAAAAATTGTTAAAAAAGAAGACTTTCACTTCAAATAATTCCTTTCCAATCACTTTTCGTCATCGTAGTTAGCAATCATAAATTCCGTCTCCGAAATTTATTTCACAGGATCTAGAGAAAACAAAGCTTGCAAAGAGCTATTTTTTTTTTTTTTAGGGTCGAGAAAATTGCCTTTCCCTGTTCAACACAAACTGTCAACTGGTATAGTTTTTCATTTAAGTTTATTTGAACGAATACGATGATTCAGGCAATTTATTTCCTTCTTTTGTCTGTAATAGAACAATTTTAGGCGTTATTAATTTTGTGAAAAAAATTGCTTTTGAAGAAGCAAGATTGGAATGGCTCATTTTTTCCCTCTTTGCTTTTGTGGTATATCTTTAACGCCCATTATACTTTTTATGCAAGTAAATGAGAAGCCAGTGTAGTAACTCGACGTACACTCATTTAATTACGTGCCTCTTTGTAAACTGCTGTCTTAAAGTCCGAGTCAAATTTGACAAGAGACAATGTCAAATGTTTTGTGACATCCGTCACTTAAATTGGCGAAAGTAGGAACTAAGGAGAAGAAATGAAACTTTAGTCAAATGAGATTGTAAAATGCAGCTTACAAGCAAGGTCTCCCTGATAATTACCATCAAGATTTACCAACTCAATCAAACTGTTTAATGAAGATCTCCCACAGAGTTCTACAAAATTTGTATTCTGACCGTTTAGGTGAATCTTCTTATTGAACGGGAAGAAATAAGTCGGCCAAATGACCAGGTCACGTGACATTAGCAAGCAAAGATGGGATTCAAGTATTCACTCAATTTGAGTTTCATAAGTCAGTTGTGAAAGAGAAGGAGTATAGAGAGGATATATGACGGTTATTGACTCGTCAGTTTGGTTCTGGTTAGACGCTGGATCTCGAAGTTGAAAATCGAAAAAGTTACAGAAAAAAAGAGCAAAACGAAACAGGAAACCTTTTACTTAAAATTGATCTCTTCGCGACGTTTCTACACGGGCTCAAAACGGAAATCATGTCGGTTAACGAAACGGATTTGAACAGTTTTCGAGACTTTAAAAAGTATACGATCGAGCGAGTAGACGTGGTTTTTGCTGTTCTGTATTCGTTGCTGTTGATCGACGGGTTCCAGGAAACTGTCTCGTTATAACTGTGGTTCGCAAAACAAAAAGTATGCACACGACCACAAATATTCTTCTCGTCAACTTAGCTGTCAGCGATATTGTCATTCTACTTTGGTGCCCAAGAACCTACAGCTTTGTTTTTTACCCCATACATCCTTCAGGAAAAACTGGCGATTATATTTGCAAAATGTTCACAGGCAACGCTATCATAAGTGTGGCAATAGCCAGCTCTGTCCTAACACTCTCCGTTCTGGCCATAGAACGCTACCACGCACTGATGAAGCCCATGAGGACGGGACTTCGACTAACCATTGAACATGTTAAATACGTTGTCTTTTTTATTTGGATCGGAGCGATCTCAATAAGCTTTCCGGATTTTTCAGAAAACAAGTACAGTCAACGATATGGAAGGTGCATATGTCCATTCAGTTTGGAGGCCGCTTCTTTACTTCGCACTCATGTTATTTGTACTGTTGTATTTTTGGGTTTCGTACCGTTTGTCGTTTTTGCGTACTGTTATTTCCAAATCATCCGAGGGTTGTTTTTAGGCCACACTGTCTGTGCGGAGGCGCCGTCGGGCAATGGAGATGATCGTACCAAACAGTGGCTAGCTAAACTCTTAATAAGCGTAACAGTTGCGTTTTACGTTTGTTTTATTCCGTACGGCTCCTTTATTCTATACATCGCGCTGGAAGACCGCCGCAAACTTATCTCTAACCAGGAAACTCTGTCTCTTCTCTTACGTGTGTTTGAGTTTTTGGTGACCTGCAGTTCCTGCTTAAATCCAGTTCTTTACGCGTTCCGCAGCTCAAATTACCGGGATGGTTTCAAGGCAGTTTTTACCAAACACCCTGCTGTCCACTCCAGTAGATTTGCATCTGTAAATGTTGTGCGCAACCGTGACAATTCTGCAGCTGAATCAGATATTTAAGACTTGCGAAGTATTTACCAGCGAATTCGAAGTTAATTTGTTTCATTTGAAGGTATGATCATGCATGACAGCCTCTTCAACTAAAAAGATACGAAGGATTTTTTAGATTGGTCAATATTTCCTGCCGCCCCTCACAAAACAAGAACTTCAATTGTAAAGCACCTAGAACTTATTTATCTTCCAACCGATAAACAGGAAAGAAGACATAATTTTGTTTATTATTGGGTATTTAAGACCTTTTTGCATTTTCTTTTCTTTTTCTGTTTTTTATGAGTTTTTATTATATGGCTTGTGTTTGTAGCCGATATAACGCCCGCTCTGATTGGCTAATTGTGACTGAATTGTAGGGCATTATTCTCCCTTATTATATGGTTCTGTCTCACAAGGACTGGGAACTACCAAGTTCACGAATTTGATTGGCTGAAATCGATATTGACCGCGGTCTAGATTTTCCCATCTAGACCGGCATCTAGTCCGGTAGTGTTTTGCGGTGAAAAGATGCAAACTAAAATGCAAAAATATTGAGTATTTTCTTCTACCAATATTTATTTATGGAAGTGCCAAACAGCATGATGACAAAAGAGAGGATGGCGAGCAAACTTTGACAGAATTAAGTTCAGCTCATCGCCACTCATCGCCGTTCGCAAAAATGTCAGTTAGTACAAGCCAGTTACATTAAACGAATTAAATTGTTCT
Organism: Montipora foliosa; assembly: GCF_036669935.1. Taxonomy (NCBI): domain Eukaryota; kingdom Metazoa; phylum Cnidaria; class Anthozoa; order Scleractinia; family Acroporidae; genus Montipora; species Montipora foliosa. The sequence goes on from NC_090873.1 coordinate 23,228,269, forward strand.
AGTTTGCCATATAATAAACATCTTATTAACCGAGCTTAGTCAGTCTGTATGGGAGAATCTTGACCGAGGTCGTGAGTAGAGACCGAACGCAGTGAGGTCTGTACTCACGACCTCGGTCAAGATTCTCCCATACAGACCTCCTGCTCGGTTAATAAGAGCTAAGTAACGCCCACGGGCCGATTACGGGCTTGCAAGAACAAAGCAAAAGGTAATTAAAAAGCCATATAATAAACTACTTACTAACCAAGCTAGCTCGAGCCGTACTGGGGAATACTGGCCCTCGGTCGTTTTTGTACGGACCTCGCTGCGCTCCGTCCGTACTGCCACGACCTCGGGCCAATGTTCCCCAGTACGGCTCTCGCGCTCGGTTAGTAAGAAGTTATTATTAATTTCGTATCACGGTAGGTCATTAAATTGTACAAATTTACGTGTACATAATCATTATTTCAATCATCCTTGACGGTTTGAGTAAAGAAGGTTTTAGTTTGCATTTAGTGAGCTAACATCACTGGCACCGAGATTTCTTTATCAACGATGATGAATTTACGTAACTTTCTACTTTCTATGTTTCAATCCGTCTTCAGTTGAGTTTGACTGTCAAAACGTTCACCATAAATCATGATAGTGACAAATTATTAATATTCCTTCCCCAATATATTTAATCTGTGAAACTAAAGTGGGCCGGCATTTGAAGCTTTCAATTAAAGCGGAAGGCAAAATCGTAGAAGGCGTTTATCATCCAACAGGCATTTCAATTATATAGTTCTTCATCGGACTCCTGCATCAACGCTTCTTGCCTTATTGTACGTTTGACAACAATTTCAATTGCTGGGTTTAGTTCAGAGCGATAGTGTCTTAAGCAAAGAAACTAACAAAAAATACAGGATATTTTAAACTCCACGATGTTACTTAAGGTGTATGCACGATAGTGCCAATAGCCTGCAGAGCACGCGTTTTTTGGCAGGCGGACGCTTGTTCATGGTCTAAAGCTCGTAATGGGCCGTCATTTTGAAAGCATACAGCCGGTAGAGGATTGAGACGTTCATACTGTCCTCCTCTCACTGAGTGCAATTTTTTTGCCTGGCCTCAGGACTCTGTTAGTCATGCTATCCAAGATGTCGACCAATAGTTCTTACTAAAACAAAAATACGCCTGCTTTGCAGGCTATAGTGTCTATAAATATATGGGTTATTGACCAAGTGTGAGGTCAAGATGGCTGAATATTGGCCAAGTTTTTTTTTTGCGTGTTTATGGTCGAGGTCCATAAACACGCAAAAAACGAAGGAGGCCAATATCCAGCCATCTTGACAGAACAAGCTCGGTCAATAAAGGATTTACTACATGACTTAAAACACCAAAAAATGATCTTTGATCTTGCGGGAGCAAGCGAGAAATCCCGAGTGGGAAAGATAACTCCATCTTGCCCGCTAGGGTAGCCAATCACAGCGCGGGATTTGGCTCATCTTGCCTGCTCACGGAGCTAGTCTTATAATAAATGTAAATAATACTCGCGTTAACGTTTGTTGTCCGCTTAGAGATAGAAAAAATAATGCTGAGTGGGAATTATGGGATCTAGATTTTTATTCATGGATTGAAAATAGTGGGCTGGGAGAGGATTAGTCTTCAGCCTTTGGTTTGATTGAAACATGGGTTTATGGGACACTGACATGTCAAGATATTTTTAGGGAACTAGTTTAAAACACAGCGAATTTTGACGCTTATTACTAATAATTAGTATTTTGGATCAGATTAATATATTTCTTCTTAACTTTTAATTCACTAAGAGTTAGGTGTCCCCAATTAGTTTACGTATATGTAAGCTAGATCTACCTGACATATTAATAAAGTTATTGATTGATTGATTGATGGATGGAAGCGAGGAAGCTGAGGAAGTCTTTTGTGTAAGCTCGGAGGTGATGTAACCTGCCATCACAGATAATGTTTGCCTGACGTCTGTGTTCGCAGGGTAGAAATGGTGGTGTTGCGTGTGAATGGAACATAAGCCCCCAGAGGCAACGGCCGAGAAGAACGACCTCTGGGCAGTTTGGAAGCATTCGTAGTAGGGTCAATTTCTCTAATCGGCTATTTCTAGTATTTGAAATTTTTGAAATGGTACGGAAGAACTGAAAGTCTATGATTGAAGGACTTCCTTCTTATTTCGTCAACGGGAAAGAATTGCATTGTATTCTATGGAGACGATAATGACATTGAAATTAACTAGTCAGTGAGTAGGCTGACTTGTTTGGGACATCGAACGAGTGATTTGGCGGCGGAGCTACCAGCGGGCGAGATGAATGGGGCCATACTCGCTCCCTGGCGGCTCCAACTCCAAATTATTCGCTCAATGCCCCAAACAAGTCAGCCTGCTTGCAGGCTAACATTGATAAGGGTATATTTGTTCACGAGGGGTTTCTTTGGGTGAGTTTCTGAGTTTTTTCAAACTTTTCCGGTTCGCAACATGATGGCTCAAAATGTGCTTTTAAAGTGCAACTAAACTCAAATATTTTTTGTTCCTAATATAAATTTCCCATCCAAAGCAAACATATGTCACCATTGTCACCCACAATTTCGCTTTTTCTGTGCCGTGCAAGCCACGTAAACTTAGCAGAACAAGCAGTAATTTGGACCAACGACCATGATGTGAGAGGCCTGGGTCTATTCTCGATTTTACGTCACACACTGCTTTGCATTCCTGTTTCAAGGAAATTTTGTGGGCCAAATTACTGCTAGTTTTGATAACTTTGCGCGTCTTGCCCGGCAGATAAAAGATGCCCGCGGCAGAGTTTGAGGTAAGAATGGCAAAACATGTTTACTTTTGGTGGGCAATTTAATATTGTAGACGAAAAATATTTGAGCCGTTTAGGTTAACTTTAAGTTTGTCAAAACTTCTGCAATCAGGCAGAAAGTTTATTCCATCGGCCCAGGCTGACAAAACGTTTCCTTGGAGCTAGAAGCTGAATTTGGACGTATAACTGAATGCATCGTTAGAGCGATTTTCAATTGAGTATCGACAGTAATTAGCGAGTTACCTTGGTTTATGATTACTTCACTCAGTCATTGTTTCAAATTTCTCGCGCCACTTTTTCAACCAATCCGAAGCGACACCAAAACCAATCGTGGCTCGCGCGTGCACACTTTCCCGCGCTTTGTGTCGGCTACGAGTAATTACTTCGAATTTGGATTGGTTTGCTGGATTGTCTCCGTCCTTTTTTTGGCTAAAGCAATTACTTTGGTCTCATTTGAAATCCGCTCTACCTTCTTTTTAAATTAATTGGGACCATATAAGAACACCTACGAACTTTGGGTCCCCCTGATGAAGACACTGTAACTTTTTAAGCAATATTAAAAATATTGATCAAAACCAGAGTATCATCAAGCCATGTCTTATAATTACTGTCAACCTGGTTGCAATGTGAACCCGAACTTTCGTTGGAGGTAATCTTTGTACCACATCAGCTGGCCCCAGTTGTTCAAACAATGAATAGCGCTATCCACCAGATAAATCACTATCCAGTGGATAAGAAATAGCGAAACCAATTACGCAATCTAATGGATAGTGATTTATCCGGTGGATAGCGTTATCCATCTTTTGAACAACTGGGGCCAGATGTGTTGCATTGATCAAAAAAGGAGCAAAATTTTGTCTCGTGGAGAGTAATCGAGAGTAATCGCAAGATCGTAGGTTCGACTCCTGCAAAGGAGAACTCGGATTCATTTCGTGAGTCAGCATCGAATAAGTAATAAGCCCTCTTGGCCACTTTAAGCCACTTTTGGTTTCCCGCTAAATTGAGCGAAAGCGCGCTCACCCAAGCTGATGATTCAAGGTAAGGGTGTGCAATGCATAACTGTAGTGGACTTCGCACTTTGTTTCTAATTATAAACAGCTGAAAAATTCAGGTCTTTTCAACGGGATTTAAACTCATGACCTTTGCGATGCCGGTGCAATGTTCTACCAACTGAACTATGATGCCACTCACTGAATGACTTGAATGAAGCGACATTTGTGTAAATTGTCTAGCAAAGTGCGAGGATCACTTGTCTCTTTCGTCTAATATATAGAGTTAGCCAAGCCTAAAAGCGGAGCTCCCGGGTTATTTATTCTTACTTGCCTTACTTAAACAATGAATTAACGATTTTTTTTTTGTTCAGGCGTGGCGAAGAGCAATCAAATAAAGAAAACCAAACAAAACAAAACAATCTAAAACGAATTCTTTCGTTTCTGCTCTTCTTTCTTAGGTAGTCCAGGCATCATGCGACTTTTGATGTCAGATTCAAAATTAAAAATCTTCTAAAGATATGGCAACAAATGCAATACAGAGCAAGATGCATCTCTAAAAAAATTAAAAGTGATGATGTTAGATCCAAACGCCTGCTCATTAGCGGGGTTGTATTCCTCTCTTAGGAATGCAGTTGTCAGTCTTTTAATTAGGAATTTAATGCTTAATTTATTCGTTCTCTTAGAGGTATTTAAGGCTTAATTTAGTCATTTCTAGGGTTCTCGATCGGTCATTTTCGCTTGTGAGTAGTTCTTGTACTTTCGCTTTCTGCAGTTTGTTACTTTCTTCGCTTCAAGCAGTCGATATTCAGTTACCAGCTCCTAACAAATGTAAGTGTATCTTTTCGTCGAGTTTCTGTTCACGATTAGTTCATTTTACTAAGTAATTTTTGTATTTGTTTGTTTTCTAGTCTTAACCGCTTTTCGCTTTCACCGCATGGGTTGAGTTCGCGCCGTCATAGGCAGTTGAATGAAGAATAAAGCGTGTTTGAATTTTTATCGCTGGAGTTTTGTAGTCGTAAGAAGATCACATCGTTAAGAATTTGTCCTGAGTTTGCCGAGATTTGATGGCGGCAAAAGAAGATGGTCCCGGTGGTGGTGATGTTGTCTTTGGCGCTGCTAGCGCGGCACTAGATCAAGTTATTTCACTCGAAGACCTTCGGCGGCTGAAGAATTCCAGATCTGGATATCTCTCGGTAGTTACAATTAAAAGGAATGAAATTCAAGTGTTGCTGTCCCGCGAAGGGAACGCCTCTCGCGTTAAAGAGAAAATGTCAGAGTTTGTCGCTGCTTTCCAGGAAGCTCATGTTGTATATATGTCGTACCTGTCTGACGAGTCGAGCATTTTGAGGTGCCATGAATCTTTCGAACGTGAGTCTGTTCGAAAGGATGACTTTATCCACGAAGTTCAAGGTTGGATTAAAAGAACTGAGGAAGTGGCGCGTTTAGAGTCTCAGTTGCAACCAGAAGACTCTGCAAGTCAGATCGTGTCGAGAACCTCAGCCTCCAGACTTTCTAGTAGAAAATCTCATCGTTCTTCTCGCAGTGATTCGCGTGGAAGTAATGTATCTTCATTGTCCGTGGCCAGAGCTAAAGAAGCTGCACGTGTAGCAGAGTTAAAGCGGAAGAGGCGGTTCTTCAGAAGAGACAGCTACTAGAGAAACAGAAGTTTCACCTTCAACTGGAAGAAGAACGCTTAAGAAGAAGAGTGTCACCATCCCCCCTTGCCTATTAACAACTAAAGGGCTGTTTCAGAGTCGTCCGAAGTGCTTTCTTCGCCAAGCGAAAGGGCTTTTCACGAAATGCTAGGATTCCATCAGCAACAGAACGCTCTGCAACAGCAACAAAATAAAATTGTGGAGATGCTTGCAATACAACAGAAGAAAAGTTCTCTCCCTCAGCCTCGTGTCCCTATCTTCAACGGAGATCCTATGGAATATGAACCCTTCGTAAGAGCGTTTGAGAGTATAATCGAGTCCAAGACGTCAAGCAGTAGCGAAAGGCTCTATTACCTTGAGCAGTTTACTAGTGGAGATGTGAGAGAGCTCGTGCGATCGTGCCATTATCTCCCACCTGAAAATGGTTATCAAGAAGCTCAACGACTGATCAGGAAGAAGTTTGGTGATAATTACCACGTTGTAGCTGCATATAAAACCAAGGCATTGAATTTGCCCGATGTGAAAGTAGAGGATGGCCAAGCCCTAAGTCGATTTGCCATTTTCCTAATGAGGTGCAAGAATGCCGTGGAGAGTAGTAGGAACCTAACCAAGCTTGAACAACCCGAAACCATTAAGAAGTTATCTCTGAAGTTGCCGTTCAGTTTAAGAGTAAGATGGCGGCGCTTGGTGGATGAAATCATGGAGGATCAAGGAAGGGCTATCCGGTTTAATGACCTTGCTGAGTTTGTCGACCATGAAGCTCGCGTAGCGACCAACCCTCTCTTCGGGAAGATTGTCGAAGACTCTAGGCCTAGACTCGATACACGTCGAGTTCTGTTGAATAAAGGATCCCACGAGAAAACGAAAGAAAGACGTAGTTTTGCTTCGCATGTTAACAATTGCCTGACCTCACCTGCCACCAGGGAATTGCCAAGTTCAGACTTACCTACAGTAGAAGAAGTCTCTTGCCTTTATTGCAACGATCATCACGCCCTAGAGAGCTGCAAATCTCTTAGGAGTCGCCCCTACGGGGAACGAATCGAGTTTATGAAGTCTAAGCGTCTTTGCTTCCTTTGTTTGTCCACTGAGCACATAGCAAGGAATTGTCCGAAGCGGAAAACGTGTGCAATTGTCAATTGCACAAGTAAACATTCAACAGTTCTCCACACAAATTCTGTTGCACGTTGCCCAGAAGCTAACAGTGCCACAGCAAGTACTTCGTCTCGCGAGGAGGTTCTGCGTGTTCAAAGTGCTATGGTCAATACAGGCGGAAGAATTAGTCCCTTTGTTGGGACAGACACCTCGAGGACAGCTATGGCCATTGTTCCAGTTAAAGTATGGCCTAAAGGAAATGGGACACCTGTAATCACTTACGCCTTCTGGGTAGCGGCAGTTCTTCCACGTTTTGTACTGAAGCCCTAATGTGACAGTTAGGAGTAAATGGCCAAAGAACTTTGATTTCTTTAACAACGTTGGACAGAAAGAACAGCCTCATTGAAAGTTTCGTTCTGCAAGATCTGGCTATTTGCGACCTGGAGGAGAACGTGTTTGTCAAATTGCCTCCCTTGTACACAAGACCCGAGATTCCCGTATCAAAGGAGGATATCCCAAACCAGGTTGATGTTCACAAATGGCCACATTTGAGTGGAGTGTATTTGCCGGATGTAGAAGCAGAAGTCGGTCTCCTAATAGCCAGTGACGTCCTGCAGATCCTCGATCCTCTAGAAGTGAGGCATTGTCAAGATGGCGGCCCTTACGCGTCCCGTACAATTGTAGGTTGGGTTGTGAATGGTCCCTTAGGGCGTCGTAGCCACCGCTCACGCATATCCAGTTTCTTTTCTAAGGCTGACCACGATCTCAACCAGATGCTGAAGGACTACTACAATGGTGATTTCCCCGAATCCAGTGCAGATGATAAACCTGAGATGTCCCAAGAGGAGCTGCGTTTCTTAAGGATGCTAAATAGTACGGCAGTTCTGAAAGAAGGTCATTACAAGATGGCTTTGCCATTCAGAGATCGTGAAGTCGCGGTGCCGAACAATCGGGTACAAGCTGAACAGCGAGCGCTATGGCTGAAGCGGAAGCTCCATGGTAACAAGAACCTGTATGCTGACTGCAAGGTCTTTATGGCTGAGATTCTAGAGAAGGGCTACGCCCGTGAAGTTCCCATGCACACGCAAGCGTTAAACTGTGTAAAGTGGTATATCCCGCACCACGGCATCTACCATCCTCGCAAGCCTGGTAAAATACGAGTCGTTTTCGACTGTTCTGCGAAGTTTCAGGGAACGTCGCGCAATGATCTGTTGCTCAAGGGTTCAACTTAACGAACACGTTGTTCGGTGTATTGATGAGGTTTCGCCAAGAAAGGATAGCAATCAGTAAGTTTGATCACATAAGTGATACTCTAAAGGAGTTGCACTGGTTACTGGTGGAGCAAAGAATAATCTTTAAGATTAATCTTATTTGTTTTAAGATACTTAACAATTTAGCTCCTGATTATTTGGTTGACCTAATCCATGTTTATGAACCAGCGAGGTACCTTCGTTCAGCTTCAGACAAGTGGCGTCTTGTCATTGAACCCTATAACTTAAAGACATACGGTTTAAGGGCTTTTTCAGTCATTGCCCCTATACTCTGGAACGATCTGCCTATTGACATCAGATCAATTGATGATGTAAATAAGTTTAAATCTAAATTGAACACCTTTCTGTTTAAGCGAGTTTATGAATTATCTTAGTATTCTCTGTAATTTGGTGATTATGCATTTTATGTGTAATGATTTTACGATTTTTATTTTTTAACCCTTGAAGCATTGTAAAGCGCTTAGCACTGAAAAGTATAGGCGCTATATAAATATTTATTTATTATTATTTATTATGGCGGATATTGAAGCGATGTTTTACCAGGTTAGAGTAGCCGAAGAAGACCGAACCTTTCTCCGTTTCCTGTGGTTGCCTGAAGGTAACCTGGACGAAAATCTCGAAGAGTATCAGATGGTTGTGCATTTGTTGGGAGCAGCTTCATCTCCAGCATGTTCCAACTTTGCCCTGCGAAAGACGGCAGAGGACAACAGCGACTACTTTCCAAGGGAAGTTGTAAGCTCTGTTAACAAGAACTTTTATGTAGCCGATTGCCTGAAATCTTTACCATCAACTGAAGAAGCTTTACAACATGCAAGTGATTTGAAATGTTTGCTGTCAAGAGGTGGATTTCATCTGACCAAATGGGTTAGTAATAGTCGCAGAGTCCTTGATGCCATCCCTGAAGCCGAGCGCGCCAAAGAAGTAAAGAACTTGGACCTTAGTAAAGAAAATCTACCATTCGAAAGAGCCCTTGGAGTTCGATGGTGCATAGAAACGGATACTTTGGGTTCAAGATAGACCTGAAACATAGCTCACCCACACGAAGAGATATCCTTTCGGTTGTGAGTTCAGTTTATGATCCTCTTGATCTCGCTGCACCGTTCGTGTTGCCAGCCAAACGCTTGCTTCAATATTTATGCCTTACCTCCTGGTCTATTCCAGCACAAAGATCTACTTTCAAGACGCCGTTGGAGGCAAGTGCAGTATCTCGCGGATGTGTTTTGGAGAAGATGGTGCAAGGAATTTCTTCCCCTTTTACAGATTCGTCAAAAATGGGTTCGTCCAAGGAGAAATCTGGCAGTTGAAGACATCGTCTTAGTCGTAGCCTGCGTGGCAGGCCGTAGAAAGGAGCGCCGGAGTGTAGGGAGGAAGGGAGGAGGGACGGGCTGCAAGGACGATATTGTTTTCTTCATTCCGCCCTCTATTTAAATATGCAAAACCCACTCAACTGTGGAATGTCTGGCTGTCATAATTATCCAATCAGAATCACGCCGCTTTTTTGGCAGCAAATTCTGTACCTGTTTCCGGTTTCCGTATGTCTTGTTTCCTTTTTTTGCGCTAGAAAATGAAATAATTTGAATATCTTTGGAGGATGGAAAAAGGGAAAAGAGGCCGGCCCAAAAAAGAAAACTATTGTAACGATGTTTGTAGAGTTTGCCGGGCGAATCTGAAGGTGACATATGGGAACTGTGTGGCGAAATCGTGTGTAAATATATTTAAACCGTTTGCGAGAAAAGAAATATTCGGAGTTGTTTTGAGCGGATCTCTGAAGAACGTTGGGATAACAGTGATTGCTTCTCACAACGAGTCGCAAGTGGCCTGCAATGCCTGTTATCGGAAGATCAAAAACTTGCGTGAACTTTTCCCATTCATAACCACAGGTTTAGCGCTGAAGAGAGAAGAAAACAAGGAGAATTCCGAAGGTTCGAAGAGAAAGTTACTCGACGTCTTGTCGCCTGCAGCACGCAGCAGTCCTCCTAATCGAAAAAGCGTAAGAACTAATTCTCCTGAACTAATTCTCCTGAAACAAAAAGAAACGAAAAAGTAATGGAGAGCAAAAAATCTCTACAATTTGACGACCGCGGAAAATTAAAACCGGCGATTTTTTTAGAGCAGTTCATTGCAATGTGTTGTCTAAATGCAACATCGACGATTTGGATATGTCGTTTGTATATTAAAATATACAATCCCTCACCTTAAACCGGTCCATGTTTCAACTGTATGCGACTCATCCACAACACAAGCCACTAAACTGCTACTGAAAGTAGTGTTCTTCTTCAGTGATTGAAGAAATCGCTTATCTGTGACACTTTCCGCTGATGCATAGACAACATTAAAATTCCCTCCTTCGATGTCTTCCAAATTACCTAGCTTTTGAGCCAAATTACAAGCAGTCAAATTCATGGCTTCGACTTCCATAACCTGGTCGTTAATGATACTGACAAGAGGCGTTATGACTAACAAAGAAGCATAATTTCCTGCTCTTTTCGCGAGCAACACAAGAAGCTGAAAAATTAGACACTTTCCATAGCCTGTTGGTAAAACGGCTAAAAGATCCTTTTTCTCAAACAAATGTCTGATCGCCGTCTTTTGCTCTGCTTTTAGCATGAATTTGATTCCATTTTCTTCCAAAGATCGCATCGTTTCCTTCAGCAACAGTTCAAACCGATCCGCCATGTTGAATATTGAATTGAGAAGACCGATGCCCTTGCATGACAGGTCGCTAACCAATCAGAACGACGGATTAAGTAATTCATAAAATCTGACAAATCAGGATTTTTACGTTCATCTGGTGGACGAAAAAAACCGAAAAAACAATAGCGTCCTTGCAGGCCGTCCCTCCTCCCTCCCTCCATACACTCCGGCGCTCCTTTCTACGGCCTGCCACGCAGGCTATCTTAGTCGAAATGAAAGTTCACACGGTAATTCGTGGCCTTTAGGGAAAATCGTTGAGGTGTTCCCCGACAAGAGAGGATTTGTTCGCCGTGCGAAAGTGAGCATGAAATCAGGTGTTTTTGAAAGACCTATTGATAAACTCTGCCTTCTGGTTGAAGGAGAAGAATGAAGTAATCCAAGATGCCAATTTTGAACCTTGTTTGACTTTAAGACTCAATTTCCAGATTGAAAACGTTGTTTTAAATTTCTAGTTCAATATTTTTCGCCGGGGATAAGTTTCTTAGTGTGCACTTAGTATAATGCAAAACTGTACTTAACGCTCCTATGGACTGGCACGCGTAGTTTCTGTTTAGATCTGTTTCATGTAAGTGACTCGACTTAAGCTGTCTCACACGTAAAGGCCGGTGATAGATCCAAACGCCTACTCATTAGCGGGGTTGCATTCCTCTCTTAGGAATGCAGTTGTCAGTCTTTTTAATCGGGAATTTAGTGCTTAATTTATTCGTTCTCTTAGAGGTATTTAAGGCTTAATTTAGTCATTTCTAGGGTTCTCGATCAGTCATTTTCGCTTGTGAGTAGTTCTTGTAGTTTCGCTTTCTGCTGTTTGTTACTTTCTTCGCTTCAAGCAGTCAATATTCAGTTACCAGCTCCTAACAAATGTAAGTGTATCTTTTCGTCGAGTTTCTGTTTACGATTAGTTCATTTTACTAAGTAATTTTTGTATTTGTTTGTTTTCTAGTCTTAACCGCTTTTCGCTTTCACCGCATCGGTTGAGTTCGCGCCGTCATAGGCAGTTGAATGAAGACTAAAGCGTGTTTGAATTTTTATCGCTGGAGTTTTGTAGTCGTAAGAAGATCACACTGGTGACCAGTACTGCCTGATGTCCGTGCATCAACTTGAGGTGCCGGCTATATTTCTCCATTTCCTCTTCAGTTCAAACTTTTCCACAGTTCTGTTTCTTCCAAAGAGCTTAGCATATTTTCTCTTTTTCTTGATAGCTTCTTTCCATTCCTGAGTCATGAAAGGAACATCTTTTTTTACCTAACTTTCATTTGCTTCTTTGGAAGATGCTTGTCTAGTGTTTTTTGAAATAGTGTCTTGCAGATGAAATCTTTGTCATTTATATCATCGAAAAATTTCACAGACGTGCGAAGGAGCTGTTTCAAGTCTTCATTTAACTTTTTCACATCCAGTGTATTTGTACTTCGAAAAGTAATGATTTTGCTTTGGTGTTGGTGGACTGTTCTCTCATCAGGCCATAGACGAGGATCGCTATTAATTTTTCTGAAAAAACCACTCCGTTTTGTTCGAACAAGTCTGGGTTGTTTGTTAGAATAGCATCTATCAATGTCACTGTTGAGTTTGTATGAAAAAATGTGGGTAGGATCCATGATTAAACATTCAAGTCCGTGCACCTCTTCCAGATCTGTCAAAATCTTACTGGTATATTCCCTCTGATTGGGCTACATTCTATCAAGATACAGGTCACCAGTAAATCCAGTTAATGTGAGATCCTCTTTCCTTGATAATTTGGTATAACCCTCTACTTTAATGCTAAAAAGGATGTATCTTAGAACTGAATGATTTGTGGCCGCCATCTTTGCCAGTACCAATCCCCAATATTTTAACATGTATTACAGGTAGAGTATATAGGAGAAACGAATTTTGATAGAGAGAGGGTTTGTGTGTCTCAGGAGAGCACAGTAAACCAGTTATTTTGAGGCTTTAGAGCCCTAGAGTGGATAAAAAGTGACAGATGGTTCCAAAAGTACAAACGAAAATATTCATCCCAGTAAGGGAATGTAAATTTGCTGAGAAGCGGTAATAAAGACAGCGTAGAAGTGTTGGTCTGTCATTTACCTTATTTTGAAGTCTTACAACATAAATAGGATCATAACAAGTATATATCCCCACAGCATAGAAACATATGTGAAATGAGACTAGAAAAAAGAGTAATACGTATCAACTATATCTAATATTATTTATTATTACTTCCTTCATTAATGTTTCCCTGGACAGAAATTTCTTTCCTTATGTCAGAATATTAATTTTGTTTCCAACGGTATGTTGGAGTTTTAATGTACTCTATGTGATCATGCCAGGATAGATGACAATATCGATGACTAAACCAAGATATTTTACATTAAAGGAGTAATCTTCAGCTTCACCAGCTAAGGTTAAAGAGGGAGTATCACAGTATTGCACATGTTCTAGCCATAACGAATGTCATCATTTATGAGCCAATCGGAAGCGATGTTATAATTCATGTGGAAATTCACACGTCCGTGTAGAAATTTCTCGACTATTAAACAATAATTATTGCCTTTGATCAAATGTACGTGCAAATTTCCCACATTAATAAATATTGTTGTAACGTTGCTTCCAATTGGCTCACAAATGTTGACATTCACTATGGCTAGTACATGCGCACTACCGTGATACTCTCCCTTTGAAGGAAAAAGTTTAACTTTTGTCTTGACTGAAAAAATCATGCATATAGTTTTACCCTGGCTCAATGTAAGTTTACTTGCACATAACCAATCATATACATTAGAACGTTTGGTATTACCCTGACAAAGTAAATTATCAAGGTCTTTGCCAAATGCAGTTAATGAGCGTGGTACCAGCAAAAAGTGTACTTTAAATAGTACAATGGTACAATCATTTTCAATAATACCTGAGAGTTAATACAAGAGAGCAACTTAAGTAAGCAGTGGCAAAAAAAAATCAGAACCTGGCTTCATATCAGAAGAGCCTTGCAAATTCTTAGGATTTTAAAGAGCATAATTTTTACTTGGTGTGGGACAGTTATTTGTTCCAATCGTTCCAATCAACAAATTCTAAATTCTATCAAGATTTGAAGATTTTTTTGTTACAAGGAATGAATAGGCTTCTTTATTGCCATATTATTAGTACAAAGCAATACATCATAATTATTTTGTTTCTTTCAAATTATTAAAAGTGGGGTTGCCTGTGAACTTAAGCCTAAGAGCTATATAAAAGTGCACTTCCACTATAAACAGAGCATTTTACATTTTTATTACATTGGTTGAATGCTTTTTAATTTTATACAGTATTTGAAATATTGTAAAAATTAATAGTTTTACTCAAATTCTTAGTTTACAAGCAATATGTAAAAATCCTTGTTGATAGTCAAATATGTAGAGTTGACTACATTATTTGAAATGAGTGAATCATTCTTTTGCTGTCAAGTACACTCCATGAAATGAAAGTGGGAAAGATCAGCGCAGTTAGACGATGAAGTTAAGCAGTTCCCAGCAATTTTGAAAAAATCCAGGCCCCAGTTGTTCAAAAGGTGGATAACGTTATCCACCGGATAAATCACTATCCAATGGATAGCGCAATTGAATTCGATATTACGTATCCACTGGATAGTGATTTATCCAGCGGATAGCGCTATCCATCGTTTGAACAACTGGGGCCAGGCTTCAAAAGGGCGCGAACCCATGACGATTTGATTTGTGCTGCACTGCGCTGCGAACTGAACTATCAACCCCATTGGGAGGCTGCCAGTTGGAAGGGATGACCTGACAGGATTTTCTTCCGGTCAGCAGTGGCTACAAGTGACAATAATTATGGTCTCTTGGGTTTGGTGCACCATGTGATCAAGAAGTACTTTGGAGTCCTCCCTAGACCCATTGGAAGCT
>NC_090873.1:23247627-23250127 GCF_036669935.1 Montipora foliosa
CGGCTTTAACAGGATATCAGCGCACGAGTTCTGCGATTTATCAAAGCGATTATAACTGAGCCATGAATAAGCCACAGCTCTTTAGTGACTATAAAATTATTTCAAAGAGTATTAAATTTGATTTTGATTTAAGGCAATCGTGAACAAACTGCAATAAAACAAGGTGTTCTTAAGAAATGTCCTAGTCAATAACCGAAATCAAGATCATTTGATGACTTGCTTCCGTTTTCTTACTCTTCCAAAAAAAAAAAGGAATTTATTCAAGTCAACAAAACTTGTCACCATGTGCAAATATCTCAACCTCGATTTTCATGAAAGATTTCCTAATACTAATCTGTACAGTGACCGTTTAGGAGAATGTGAGTATTGAACAGAGGGCATAAAATTAAGGCTGGTTTTCACTAGCGTCGGAGTCGTAGTCGGAAGAGCTCTTATGACCTAGTAAAAACCTAGTAAAACCTAGTAAAGATCGGACTCGTAAGCGGAGTCATAAGCTCGACGGCACCGAAGTCGGAAGAATCAGAACGTTCTCATTTTCTTCCGACTCCGCTTATGACTCTGTCACTTATGATTCAGGGAAAACTGTAGATTGTCGGAGTCGCGAGCAGAAGCGGAAGAACCAACCAATCACAATGCTTGGAATCGAGCATTGTGATTGGCTTATTCCCCCCCCCCCTCCCCCTCTGCTTCCGACTCCGACAATGCAGTTTTCGCTGGATCGTATCGCTCTGCGCTTCTGAGTACTATTACGACTCCATCGCTAGTGAAAACCAGCCTTTTAATGCTCTATCACTTGACATGACCACAAAGGCGACAATATTGGTATCCGCTTAATTTGCGTTTCATTCAGTTGTACAGTCGAACCTCGATTACCCGGACTCCTTGGGACTAGACGAAATTTCAGGCCCCAGTTGTTCAAAAGGTGGATAAAGCTATTCACTGGATAAATCACTATCCATTGGATAGCGCAATTGGTTTCGCTATTACGTATCCACTGGAGAGTGACTTATCCGGCGGATAGCGCTATCCATCGTTTGAACAACTGGGGCCAGGTGAAGAATGATGATATTCTTATTCTATAGTGACTCGGGGATTCTCGGGAAAAATCCGAGTGCTCCTTTGCAGGAATATATCCAAACTCCGACCTTCCGATTACCGATTACTAGTTCGAATGTTCTACCACTGAGCTATAGGAGACTCGTGTGAGCTAGCCCATGATTATTTAATGATATCGATGGTGATTCGGCGATACTCGGAAAGTATCCGAATGCTCCCCGGCAGGAGTCGAACCTACGACAGCCTTCCGATGACTAGCTCGGATGCTTTACCACTGAGCTTTAGGAGACTGGTGAGAGCACGGTGCATTTCTAGCTACTGAAATGAGTGACTGAGATTGAAATTGTTAACCCCGATAGATGAAATTGATCGGATGTAAACTTGACAGATTAGCTTCGTTTGTCGCTGGTTATCAAAGTGGAAAATGGGAAAAATTGTTGAAAAAGGAGATTTTCACTTCAAATAATCCCTTTCCAATCACTTTTCGTCATCTTAGTTAGCAATCATAAATTCCGTCTCCGAAATTTATTTCACAAGATCTAGAGAAAAGGAAGCTTGCAAAGAGCTGAAACTTTTTTTTTTCAGGTTCGAGAAAATTGCCTTTCCTTGTTCAATACAAACTGTCAACTGCTATAGTTTTTCATTTAAGTTTATTTGAACGAATACGATGATTCAGGCAATTTATTCCTTTCCTTTGTCTGTAATAGAACAATTTTAGGCGTTATTAATTTTGTGAAAAAAAATTTTTTTTTTTTCATTTTTTCCCTCTTTGCTTTTGTGGTATATCTTTAACGCCCATTATACTTTTTATGCAAGCCATTCCTAGTAAATAAGAAGCCAGTGTAGTAACTCGACGTACACACATTTAAATACGTGCCTCTTTGTAAACTGCTGTCTTAAAGTCGGTCAAATTTGACAAGAGACAATTTCAAATGTTTTGTGACATCCGTCACTTAAATTGGCGAAAGTAGGAACAAAGGAGAAGAAATGAAACTTTAGTCAAATGAGATTGTTAAATGCAGCTTACAAGCAAGGTCTCCCTGATAATTACCATTGCGATTTACCAACTCAATCAATCTGTTTAATGAAGATCTCCCACAGAGTTCTACAAAATTTGTATTCTGACCGTTTAGGAGCTGAGAATCTTCTTATTGAACGAGAAGGAAAAAGTCGGCCAAATGACAAGGTCACGTGACATAGCAAGCAAATATTCGCTCAATTTGAGTTTCAAAAGTCAGTTGTGAAAGAGAAGGAGTATAGAGAGGATGTATGACGGTTATTAACTCGTCAGTTTGGTTCTGGTTAGACGCTGGATCTCGAAGTTGAAAATCGAAGAAGTTACAAAAAAAAAAAAAAGCAAAACAAAACATTAAATTGATCTCTTCGCGACGTTTCTACACGGGCTCAAAACGGAAATCATGTCGGTTAACGAAACGGATTTGAA
>NC_090873.1:23260127-23282627 GCF_036669935.1 Montipora foliosa
ACGTTGATTTGTTCCCATTGTGTTTCTTTCATTGTATGAACTACGTTTGCCCTGTAATTTGCTGTAAAGAAAAAGTTCTGAAAGTTTCATGATTATTCATGCGCCGTCAACCCATTTAACAAATTTGTACACAAACACGTAGGTGTGACTGCGAGCAATTGTTTGCATTGTAAAAAAACGACAATTATCTTGTTCTTACCAGGTTATTGAAGAAATACAAAATGCATCCGAAAATCCTTATTCTCTCCTGTATATTCTTTGGACAAGTGGCCGGAGGTAAGCCAGACTAACGCAAAACATTACGAAAAACTATCTATGGAAGAGTTAAGAACGTTTGCACGAAAATCTTCCCACAGAGTAATTTTTAAATTTAGGCTGAAGTTAAAGTATGAAGAACTTAATCCAAATTGAAAAAGAAAAATGGTGGGACACGGCCGACTTTGCGTCCCTCAAAACTGAGGACAGAGGCAAAGTGGCTAAGTTGGATTAATTTGGTTATGATAACGGCGTGTAGCATCATCAACTTGTCAATCGAAGTTAAGGCAATATTTCCTGCGACTACGTTATCAAGAGTAGGTATTTTAGATAACTAGATGCACTTAATGATAAATCAAACATCACAGCTAATACGGTCAACCAGCGTCTTTGTTCGCATTTTCAGATTTAATCCGTCACTCTCGCTGAATTTGGTGCATGGAACGAAAAATTAGTAATAAAAAAAAACTAATTCCACTGATATTTTCTCTTCTCGCCATACCTTAAAAGTTAGTCCTCTTATATAAAGAAACCAAACATGATTTACTAGCACAATAATGCGCTTACTAAAACAATCACGGTGCACTGTGTGCGTGCGCGCGAGATGCGGAAATACAATAAACGAAAATTGCGCCAGTAGAATCAGTCCTCTCTATATACTTTGCTTTTGAGCAGCAGAGATTTCCAGTTATGTGGAAACTATTTCGTTATTTGAGGCAGCCTGACCCAGAGATAGGAAAACCTAACAGTCTTTGGTTTGCTTGTAACTACCTTGAAACTGCTGGTTTGTTTCTGGCCAGTTGGGATACTTTAAAACGTTTTATAATTCAATCATAAAATATTGAATTGTTCCTGAGAAAACCCCCCTGGAGAGTAGTCATTTTGTTAGTAATATAATTTCATCGGTGAGCATATTTGGCCAGTTGAGGCATTAATCTTGGGCGGAAAGAAGAGGAAGGAGAAAAACATGCATATATTGAATTTCGTTCTCTGTCGGCATACTGTCTCGCTCTGCTTCATTCTAAAAATCTTGCAGCTCCATCGCACAAATTGTTATGCCAAGTCTGTGAAGGAACAGCAACTTCTGATGCCGAGAACGCTAAAGACGAATGTGACCGTAATATCCGAATGGAGACCTGTCCTCCAGAAATGGACCACCCTGTCTGTGCAGCCTTTAGTGAGCGTGGATCATTCAAGCGATTGTGTCTTCCTAAAGAGCAATACAAACTTTTAGCAGAGGAGTGCGATAAGGGTGAAGGACTAAGTCAATGTGAAATGGCTATGTGCGAACAATCAGGATGCGAAGCTTCAGGTACTAACCGATCTGCATTCTGTAAAATAATAATAATAATAATAATAATAATAATAATAATAATAGTAATAATAATAATAATACTAATAATAACTCTATACTGCTGAAACCCTTCAGGCAAATTTAGTTCAAAGTCAATTTAATCGATACTGTGTTTCCTCGATCAAAGGCAAAATAGTTAGCTTACCATGTATGGGCCGTGAACATCATATATTACAAACGGTTACTGCTGAAACCTTAAATACCAGGTGATGTATCTCTTAATGGTCTCAGGCTCTGAAACTAATACCATCTTGATATTCTAGTAAAATTTTGAATTGAACAAATAAACAGAATTTCTATAAATTGCCAACAATAGACCAATTTCGATATATTAAAATGCAGTCCTAAACAAAAGGCATCATCTTGAGGCTTAGGGGAATAAACTCATACAAATCCTTACATTTATTCCCCAGAGCCTCGAGATGATGCCTCTTGTTTAGGACTGAATTAATATGTCGAAATTGGTCCACTGCATGCATTTATCAGTTTTTCTCACCAAGAAACAAATATACATTTTTTCACAAAACCTTCAGCGAGCTTTGAGTGAAAAAGCAGCATGGTATCTATCATAGACGTCATCTCTCTAGAGCATTGGCTAAACATAAGTAAATTATTTTCCACCCCTAAAAAAAAAACCTTTGCAATCGCGCAAAAACGTTGAACACTGTTTTCTTTTTTATAAAAGGCAAAGCTTGCCTTCGGACTGATCACATCTCATTCGAAGAAACGATCCTTTCTTACGGAGTTTTAAGATGGCCGACTCGTTCAACAACCCTAATTAAGTTTCGTTTCTCGAGTAAAGTTGAAGTACCCTAACTTTGTCTTTTAATTTGTTCCAGCATTGGTTGAAACTCCTTTTCCGGCGACATAAAGGTTTAACGTTTCAGTAATAAAGTTAAAAAATCTTCTCTGGTTAAAAAAGATTAAGAGCATAAGCTTTCGGCTATCAGTCTATAGCCTTTAATGAAGGCTTATCCTGGTTACAACTCTATTTTTACTCGATTTTAACATTGATTAATTTTGCTTTCCTATTTCAGGCTATCGACGAAGACTTTCATGCCCCGTTTGCCAAGCCCGTGGAACTAATTTAGTCGACGGAAAATACAAATGCGACCGTAAAAGGAAAATCAAACCATGTCTCAGAGATCTGAATGACCCTGTTTGTGCAACTATCACGAACAGCGGATCTTTCAAGCGAATGTGTCTTTCTAAAGAGCAATACGAGACATTGTTGGGGGAATGTGATGAAAGTAGTTCTCCTTGCAAGATGGCCATGTGTCGGCAATCTGGATGCAGAGCTTCAGGTAGACAAGTGTAAAAAGTTTGAACAGCTGTTTTGCCACATGTCCTCAAAACATTTTGCAAAACAATCTGTTGTGAATTGTTATATAGCAACAGCCACATAATCCAAAATTGCACAGCAAAAAGTTGAGTTGTTCTTTCGCCGGACAACGAAAACATGTCTGCCGGAACATTCGGGGTGGTCTTTGAAAACAATCAGGGACCCATCTCCCAAATCTCAAAGGCAATGGTTTTTCCAGCTTTTCATGTCCAAAGCTTCAGTTGTAACTTGTCTAAATTGGGTCTTAAGCTATTCTTGATAACTTTTGCCTACTCTGAAAGAAGTGTGTGTGTGTTGTTGACAGCGTCACGCGCCCCTCAACGACTTTTTTCATATTTCGAAAAGTGAAATTTAGGTGGACATCAATCAAATGTTTCTATGACGATACTCTTGTTCTCTTGGCAGCAGTTGAATTCGTCATGGAAACATTTGATTGACGTCCACCTAAATTGTTTTTGGATATGAAAAAATGTCGTTTAGGGACGCATGTTACTGATAACCGCTGTAATTAAAGTGCGGGCTACAGACGAAAGAGAGAAATGATCTGCGCATCGCACCTATTGGGGCAATTTGAGCAATTGTTTCTTACAGACACCTCAGGTGGCTTCAATGGTATTCGTAGCCATGACCTCTGCGATGCCAGTGCAATGCTCTAACTGAGCTATCATTTTGAAGCCAGAGTTAGGAGCATCCTTTCACAGGAACAAATGAGCCCAAAAAATTGACCAGCTCACAATTTTGTGGCTTCATAATTCAGTTGGAAGAGCATTGCACCAGCATAGCAGAGGTCATGGCTTCGACTGCCCTTGGCGTATCAAGAAATGGCCTATGCTGTTTCGTGCATTAATATGCGCCGAGGCTCTACGATGATGAGGTAATTTATCAACGGAAAATTTCTGGCGTGCTCAAGTAGCTGCACTTCGGGAGTGGAGGGTGGAAATTTGCTTGGTCAGTTGTTGTTTATTCAGGGGTACCCAAGGGATAAATGTTAGCGGGACGGCTTGATCATGCGTTCTGTGCATTTTTGAATAACAGTGGATTGAATCAAGGTCGATATGAAGAGGGAAAACCTGAAAGAGGACTACGAAAGCAGATCAAAATAAGCCACAAAGCAACAGTCGAAAAAGGTTCTGTGGCGTCCCCAGCTTTTTTCGTTTCTTTTTTTATTTCACAACAAAGGCCATGATCACACCAAATAACACTAGTTTTTGTTTGTAAATTTAAAACGCATTTCTTGATACGGTGCCACCTGAAATTTTCAGGTGCCTGTCTATAAGAGACAATAGGCTGATTTAGCAACGGAACGGGAACATCAGTTGACGACGGCGCGCGCAGAAAATTTTCCATATTAGGTCAGATTAGAGTAGAATCCAGACTATTCCGCGCATTCTCCCGTCGCCAATTTGAGGTTCCCGTTCTGTTGCTAAATCAGCCTAATTGCTCAAATTGTCGAGATGAGTGCGAGGATCATTTCTCTCTTTCATTTTACCTACTCTGTTAGATTCTAATGCATTTAACTTGTTTCGAACAAAAAGCTAATAAATAAGAACTAACATGCATCTTTTTTCTTCTGTTAACCCGCATTCCGACCTCCCTGTTTTGCCGCTTGTTATAATTAAACCCACTCGTAATTTAACGTATTCTAATTTGTCAGTGATGGTATCACCGGACGACCCATTTTCCTGCCCGGCCTGTTATGCTGAAGGACCAAATGCATTGGACGATTGTGAAGAAACAAACAAACTCCTTCCTTGCAAAGGATACCACTCTGTGTGTTACACACAAAGTAACAAAAACCGTGATTTTGTTGCGCGTGGCTGTTCCTCCAGAGAATACTACAGAAGAAAAGAGGGACGATGTAACATGAAAGGAACTTGTGTTGTTTCAATGTGTGACACTTCTGGCTGCACAGCAGGACTTCTTTAGGTAACCTTCGACCGTAACATCCATTTTGAATATAACTACATAGGTGATTATTGGAAATTCTCTGCGCTGATTGGTTGTACCTGGGGTGATTTTTTACGCGATAATCACCTTAGCGGTTTTCTCAAAATGGCCGCATGCCAAAGAGAATGATTATTCTTCAAATAATCACGTATGTAATTGTACTAAAAAAATTGTGGTTACACCGGCACCTTGGGTTTGGGGCCTTCCCGAAGGTAAATAGCTTAGATTTGGTTCAGCACAGGTTTCATGTTACCTTTGGGGACGCGGTTACGGTAAAAGACTTCCCTCAGGGTAAAATAATGGGGTATGATTAATATAATTAAAGATCTTCGTGTATTAGCTACGTTCTGCTTTATGATTAGCCAAGCCACCTCAGGGAACAGATAAACCGTACTTTTCAGTTCAGGAACTGTCATGGGAAGTTCTTTATTTTTTTCTTTTTGATGTATCCATGGAAATAATCCTTGGGCAGTTTCGGTTTAGGGAAAGCGGTTACTCATAAAAACGTCCTTGCCCGTGGGTAAACATTATTTACCTTTGGGTAAAAGGGCTAGTGTAACCACAAAAAATAAATTATCTCACTTTTTTGTATAGGTTTAATTTATTCCCCGAATCATCCTGGCTTCTCAGCAACTGAAAACGACATAATCTGTAAACGAAGATTGTATGGGCTATCTTGGCATCCTTTCGCCACAATCTTTCCTTTCTAAAACGAATTTCCGCCCAAAAGAAACAACCAGTAATGACTATTGAGTTCGATTCTAAACATAATCGGGGGTGGAAGCGGAATACTGAATAATAGCCGCTTATTAAAAGAAAATGAGTGGTTTCACTGGAGTAATGAATATTTAGCATTCAGATATTCGGAATAAAGAATTTTACGGTTTCCGTTAAAGAATAACGAATACCTTAAAATGATTATCGAAAAAAACTGTCAATAATGAATAACTTGGACGAAAATGGAAGGAATAATGAATAACTGAGATCCAATTGTTCCGCTTCCATCCCCGAATATAATAAACTGACGAAGAATGTAACGCTAATTTTCGTCAAGAGAACATCCGTAATCTCACAACCTCATCATTGCTTTTCTAAGAATTAGATTTCCTTTGAATAGCAATGAATGAACTGAATTTATAACCGTTTTCTTCAAACTTTATTTCTCCACAGTCGCAGAATCAACTGAATTACAAAACAGTCTAACCCAGAAGCTCAAACATGGATTCAGGGTCAGAAAACCTACACAATTCAGGGTTGACAGTCGTCGAGTTTATATGCACAAAAAACAAATCGGTTTTCGGAAATAAAGAAATGGAATCATAAAAGCCTTTTAACTGCTTGAACTACTTAAAGCGTTTGAACTAAAATTTAGTTTCCCGTTGAGTGCTCTCCTGCCATCCTTAGGCCTTCCCCCCCACCCACCTTTTTTTTTTTCGTTTACCGTCGAATGCGTTTCCGGACATTGGGTCGGTCGGATTGGAAAAAAAAAAGCCTAAAAGAAGTCATAAGCATTCTCGGAAACGGAGGCCTGGTACCCCAGCATCATAGCTGTCGCAACAACACGTCAACCCAAAATCAATATGGCGGAAAAGTTGGTGAATGTTGTTGCAAATTAAGACAACGTGGGAAAAAGGATCAGCCACCGAAACTCCTATGCGCTCCTATGCGATATAAAATGGCTTTAAAACGTCGTTACCTATTTTTTTTTTTTTTGGAAAATGTCAAAAATTTGGGTGGGTCGGTTGGACGACGCTAAACGGAGAAAAAAAAAGGATGGCCTTATAACGCCACAAGTAGACTTCCAAAAAAACTTAAAAACTACATCTTTATCTATGCATAGGCACGGCAAGAAATTGTTTGCCACCAAAAAACGTAGCTTAAAATCGTATAATCATTGCTATCACAGTAAAGTGGCAAACGCGGTTAGTGCTCGTCCCGCAGTTCATAAAAACGACTAAATTTTGGTAGTATAAGTACCTACCCAAAACTGTAAGACAACTTTCAGAATTCTACTTCATAACATCTAACAATCGGTGGGAAAAATTGTCAAATCAATTACTAAAACTGTTCATTCCCTTGTTCCTACCTTTCAGGTCAGCTATCAGTCTTAATTAACCTCAAATCAACATTTTTCCTCTCTCCCAACGACGCTGCAAACTCACCGTCCGCAAAACACTTGTCCATTTGCGTTTCATACTTCCTTTATGACACTATATGAATTAATGACATCAAAGCGCGCGCAAATAGAGCGGTTTTCAATTGAGTGTCGAAAGTAATTAGTGAATTGCTTTGGTTTATGATTACTTCACTCTGTGATTGGTTCAAAGTTCTCGCGCCATTTTTTCAACCAATCAGAAGTGAAACCAAAACCAATCGTGGCTTGCGCGTGCACATTTTCCCGCGCTTTGTGTCGGCTACGTGTAATTACTTCGAGTTTTGATTGGTTTAACGGAGTGTCTCCGTCCTTTTTGATTGGCCAAAGTAATTACTTTGGTTTTGGTTTTACGACACTCATTTGAAAACCACTCTATCAACCTATCGCATCTGCAAGACTAAAGTTTTGCATTGCACTTAGCATTGCACACCCTCGCCTTGCATCATGAGCTTTGGTGAGCGTGCCTTTACTCGACTTAGCGGGATTTCAGTGACATGATACTAAGAGTGGCCATGAGTGCTTATTTTCTGCTATACGAGCACGGTGACTTATCTCCTCTTTTAAATAAACTTTTTTTTTTTTTAGACCTCCTCTCTGTGACATTTGAAAGAATGTAGAGAAAAGAGCACTGATAAAAGAACGAGTGGACACACGTAGCTCTAGAAAAAAATACTGTAGTGAAGCAGATGAAATGCAGAGAATTTTTATTCGATGATGGCTTGCGGATACACGGAACTAAAAGAATCGGAGTTCTCCTTTACCCGAGTCGAACCTACAACCTTTTTGATTATTGGTTAGGATGTTTTACCTCCGAGGAAGAACGAATCTGTGACGTCGACACAGAATGTTGCTTCTTAGTTATGATCAATGCAACACACCGAATGGGTTCTATTCGCGCGGCGGCCGTATTGGCGTACACAATAGATTTCGTACCCCGAGCCTCGAGTTGAAATTTTCGTTGGGGCAAAACAAGACCCATTCGTCACTCGGAAAATGCCTTTGTTTTTCACCCAAAACTTTTGTATAAGCATTTTTCTTGTTTCTCTAGGGACCATTTGTAAGTCCCAAGAGAAATTGGAAACAATGCTTGATGCAAAATTTAAGGGGGTTTAACAAAGAGTATTATGGCGTTTTCCGAAGTGGCCTAAAGCCTGGTTTCAAGAAGTATACGCAAACTCAGTAGCTTGTTGTTCATTAAAGCCTTTTGTTAGAACAATAGAAGCTAATTAACAACAAGCAAATGCGCTTGCTTGTGTCGGTAGCCTCGCAGCTCCTACAAGGTCTCACCTGATTGGAGACCACCCTTGAGGTTTAACAAAAGAACAAATAACAGAAACAATGGCCCTTTTGTTTTAGGCCTAGGGTAACAGAAACAATGGCCCTTTTGTTTTAGTCCTAGGGTCCATTGTTTCTGTTATTTGTTCTTTTGTTAAACCTCAAGGGTGGTCTCCAATCAGGTGAGACCTTGTAAGAGCTGCGAGGTGACCCGCTTGTGTCGCCAGTGAAACCCGAAAGTTCGGGTTTACATTGCAACCAAGGTGAAAGTAAGGCATAGTTAGATGCTACTCTAGCTGGTTTCAAGAAATTTGAATGTAGCTTAAGTTACAATTCAAAGATCCAACGTTTCGACACTCCTGTTTGGTGTCTACGAAATTCATTAGGGCTGATCTTATGGGTTTCTGGGGTGATCCAAAGTTATCGCAAGAGTTCCTTCAGTTGCTATCAATTTGTTAAAGGAAACCTAAGGAACGATGTTTTGAGACATTTGTTTGAAATTTGTTTTAAAAAAGTGTTTATCAGGATCACTGAATTTTAAAACCGCTTATTTTCACTTTCAAATTTCGCGGGCGCCGTCATATTGAATAATTGTGACGTTACAGTTGATCTATTGTGCTAACACAAAGAGCTTTTTTCTAATAACAATAGGGCAACCGTAAAAAGTTTACAATTATTCAAGATGGCGGCTCACGCGAAATTTGAAAACAAAAACAATCGATTCTAAAACTTAATAATTTCGGATACAAAGGCTTCATTTAAAAAATAAAAAATTAGACAGATTTGATTGTAAAGGCTTTTTCCTGATTTAAAGTTGTAGAAGTGGAGGTTCCCTTTGAAAAAAAGTAAGGATGCGCTCAATTACGCCCAAACTGAGCGCTCCATCGAAACGTTTTGTCAGCCTTTGGTCCACGGAATAAAGAATCTGCTTCATTTCAGAAGTTTTGACAAACTCGAGCCAGCTTCGCTCTCAAAATCAAAACTACTATGTAGATGACCGATTTTTAAAGCACATTTAAGCCATGATGTTGCGAACTGGAAATTTTGAAAAACACTCAGAAAATCACAAAAAGAAAATCTGCGTGAACGAAGATATCGTTATGAATGATACCCCGCAAGCAGGTTCACTTGCATGTTTGGGGTATCGAGCGAGAAAATGGCCCCAATCTTCTAGTGCGCTGGCAGCTCCGTCGCCAAATTACTCTTTCGATGTCCCAAACAAGTGAACGGAGCTTTCTCGCGATGGCAGTCTATATATCCTGCCAATGTCATTTCATAGAATACAATTCTTTCCCGTTGGCGCCACGAATAAGGAAGTGCTCGAATCATAGACTTTCAGTTCTTCCGTGCCATCTCGAAAATTCAAAACCCAAGAGATAGCCGATTAGAGAAATATACGCTATTACGAAGGCACGTGTTTCCCAACTGTCCAGAGGTCGTTCTTCTTGGCCGGCGCATTTGGGGTCTTACGTTCCATTCACATGAAATGCAACCATTACTAGCCTGGGAACACAGACGTCAGACGAAAATTATCTGTGATGGCAGGTTACATCACCTCCGAGAATTAAATACTTCATTAGCTCAGCCCTTTCCATCAGCATTCTTCCCATCTCTAACTAAACAACAAACGCTGACACAATTATTCATCTCGATGTCACAATAAATATGTCTGCATTTTATTTACATTACCGTGCATACACATCGTGGAGCGTAAAATCTCCAGTATTTTTTGTTAGGCTATGTTGCTCAAGACACTATCGCTCAGAAACCAAACCTAGCAAGCTGTTTTCAAATGTACATTAATAAAACAAGGACATTTTTCTCGGGAAACGTTCATACAGCCATAGCTAACTTGCCGCAACACACCACGTGGGTCGGGTGGGTGGATAAAATATGGACTGATAAGGATTTCCTCAGACTTCCTTATGTACTTCTCATCCCACAATACAAGAATTGTAAAGCAGCTTAATCTTTTGCCCATACACTAAGAATATAGCTAAGAATTACAAAAAAGCTACAACCGACGTAATAACTTATACAATAATCAATATTTATAAAAATAAACGAACTAATTATGTAGATAAACGAGTGAGGCGGTATGTTGGGCAACTGTCTCATCAGCTATGCACTTGATCGTGTCGTTACCAGTTCCCACAAAATGACTTTTACATAATTTGTATTATTTGCTCGGCATACATGAAGATGAAAATATGATGTACATTATGTCCACTTTAACTTTTATACTTTATATATGTATTAAATAAATAGATCTTGTGCGAGTGAAATCCTTTGCCTACAGACGCAAACAAAGGGTTTTTCAAAGGCATACTCCCAAAGGAATTGGCTGTGGATTATGATCTAACTGTACACGTTACGTGATGCTAAATGTCGACTAAATCTAAAAATAGTGCTTATTGAAAGCAGTTGGGATTGAAGGTATCCTCTAAAAAAAGGGACTTTAAAAAACAACTCGACTCTCTGAGATCTTTTTCTTGCAGCTCCTTCATAAAGATCAGCTTCCCACTTCCCAACTGGCTATGGCACTAACTGATGAACTCGTGCATGGCCACTTCCACGAATTTTCGGTATCGATTTCGCTTCATCTTTAGACATTGCTGCGGCTACTGTAACTGCTGTGAATTGTATGACGTATGATGAACGGGCGGAAGTGGATTCTGATGATGCATCTGCATAACCGGAAGTGATGGATCAACCACAGGGGGAGGGGTGGTTGTTGCTGTGGAGGGAGCTGTCGGGGCGGTGGTTGCGTGGCTTGTTGAAGTCTCCTTGTCAAGTCATCTATTCTCAAGTCTTTAATGTGCAACAGGTGCTCGAGTCTTCTAATTTTCACGTTTAGAATCTGAGACACAAAAATGGTAAAAGAAAGTGTGAGAATGAGCTAATCACAAATTTATAACTGGTATGATTGGCTAGACAAATCTGCGCCTCTCTCTACAAGCCAATGATAAACGAAACATTCCCTCTTTCTGTTTCCCTCATAATGACCCGCTTGTTGCAAATTTCATAACTACATTTTGCTCGAAATCGGGTTCAAAGACTGGGGAGAGTGCAATCATGTAAGCAGCAGTCACAAAATTTTAATCTTTGTCTGGATTAAAAGCACTGTTCGAATTCATCGACAAGTATCCTCTTTGTTGACCATAGCATTTGGAGGCATTTAACAACTTGTTTGAGTTATGACTGAGATGAAAATGTTTAAAGGTCTTCTTCTATCGATACTCTTGAACCCCATCTCTTAGTTACTACGTTAGTAAGGAACACTATGGTTGCTGTATATATGAATATGATCACGTTTAATGATTAACTGTTTGCTCACTAGTTTTGGTAAAAATAAGATGTTACCCTCAAACATGACTGCAGTTCCTGTTTTTGTATCCGGTACAGTGGTAAGCAAACTTAATTAAATACATTCAATTTATTTGCCAAATGGAACCAAACGAAACTTTACCTGTATGGTTTCCTGGGAGGCAAGCAATGCCTGTTCTTTTTCCTCAAGCAACAATCTTGTATTTGGGGAGTCTATTGCTGTCCCATTTACATCTTGGTACGATTGAGAGCGAGGAACCTTCCTAAAGCCAGTTTAAAAAGATCAACAACCTTAAACAAAATTCTGTTGATTGCTCCCCTTGAGCAAATAAGGTCTTAATTAAGGCACCAATATTATTGGAGTGACTGAGATTACATGGGCAAACTGGTCCGAGATGAAAAGGACAATTCTGATTAGTTGTCTGGCAAAACTCGAACCGCTAAGATGGAACGGTCACGAAGCAGCGTACATAGGTTGCCAAACTGTTCCCATTTTATCGGACATAACAAGAAAAGTGCGAGAGACGTTTTTATTTAGTCATGTCGGAAATTCATTACGAATTTTACTTTCCAGAACCGTTAGAAGCAGGCGAAGAGGCAAGACCCCTGCACAAGAGAGCTAATACAATTAAAATCTTATTGAACTACCTTGTTCGGTCCGTACTGGGAAAATATTGGTCTCGTTCCTTTTTCACCAGTTTATGAACCAAGCTTGAACTTGCAAACAGAAAAAAGGAAGTCGACTCAACGGTTTCCCAGTACGGACCTCAAGCTAGTTCAATAACATCTATTTATTGTTTTCTGAAGCATTTCAGCGGGCTGGAATCTTAAAGCCTGGAATCTGATTGGCTAATAGCTTTTTTACGATATGGACCACGTCCGAAATTTTTCCGTGCTCATCGCGGAAAGTCGAGAGATTGTGGCAAAAGTTTACAAACAAAGGCAACAAACAACTTCCATAGATGACAAACATGTAAAAAAATTATAAACTGTGCATGAAGAAAACGGATTCAGACGTGATTGCACACAGTGGAGCACTGAATTTACATTTACATTTACTATCCAAAGGAAGAAAACTCTAAAGCAACGATGGGTTTAAAACAAACGACAGCTGTCAAATGAACAGGTTATTTAACAGTCAGAGAAAAAAAACTACACGCTTGGTCTTGGGCCCTCAGCCTTCGATCTGGGGTGGTACTCAAGACCTCGGGAAGGGATTTTTCTCATACGGACCGGCTCCTTCTGGTAAATAACATATATGTGTGGTTTACTGTGCATGTGTAACCAACAGAAGAAATTTTAAGGTGTCTGTGTCACCATTTACATGCACATTACGCAAACACAGGGCAAGATCAGAGTCAAAAAAGAATTTCAAACTTGGATAAAACTGACACACGCAACAAAAACCCTCTCACACACATTGACATGCAGAAATAAATACTCTTCACTTTTATTAAAAAAAATGAAAGAATTCCAGTCCACCTTTATCTTTATCTGATACGTACATTTCAAATTAGAAGGACGGAATTTGACTGAATACGTAATCACTCCCCTTTGGGGCTTTTAACGGCCAATGTACAACACTCAGTGGGGGACTTTGCCAGCCTGCCTTTTTTATGGTGCAAATGGCCGCCTTGCAGTTTATAATCTTAAGTGAATGACACGTAGACTTCACAGCAGGTGCCCTCAGAACAGAATGAGTGAGACCACCACACCGGGACTACGTCCCCTGCTCTTCTCTAACAGATGTGAGAGGGCTCAGTTGGTTGAGCACCGGGCTGTCACGCGGGAGGTCGTGAGTTCCACTCCGGCCGGACGAACACTCAGGGTCTTAAAATAACTGAGGAGAAAGTGCTGCCTTTGTAATTACATCCGCAAATGGTTAGACTTTCAAGTCTTCTCGGATAAGGACGATAAGACGGAGGTCCCGTCTCGCAAATAACTTCCATGTTCATTAGTTCCCTGTGGGACGTTAAAGAACCCACACGCTATTCGAGAAGAGTAGGGGAAGAAGTTTCCGGTGTTGTGGCTGTTCTGTGTGTGTGTATATGGGTGGGTGGGTAAAGTAGGTCCACATCAGCTGAATAGCTGCCAAAACTTCAACCTGCTCAAACAAATAAACAACAAACAAACAACAAACAGTAACACCCCACACAAGTGATGTGAGAGGGGCCTACCGTTTGTCGCCGTTATCAGACGGGACTAGAGAGTCTAACCATTTGCAGTTATTTTAAGACCCTGAGTGTTGGTTTGAACGGAGGTTTTGATGCCACAACCAAGTCCAGTTCATTTTTTTCACAGTACATTACCTGTTCATTCACAAGTTAACCCATCCCCTCCAAAGTGGACTGGTATCCTCAAAGTCACTGATAAGGATTAAGTAAATAGAGTTAACAAAAACTGACCCTTTTCCTTGATGAACAGATGCAAGTTTTGACTTCTCTCCAAGTGGGCCAGCATACACGCCAGCTGTCTTTCCATCTTTGCTTTTAAGCCGAGTGTTTGGCCCTCTTGGGCTGTCCCCACCTTGCTTGTCAACAGGGCGTGACGGATAAGGCACTGATCCCTGAGGACCTCCTACCTGTTATCAATTTAAGGGAGATGAGAAAGTTATCTTAACATATTCCCATGTAGAACAAAAAGGGGGTAATAAACCTTTAAGCAAGTGCGACAAGTTGATCAGACAAAAATAAAACTGCTATAATAAATTTGCGTTAAGTACATGTAAGTATAATCATCAATCGTAGTGGTGTTGAATGTACCCATGAAGTCGATGACACAAAGTTCAACATCCTGCAACATTTCTTACTCAATAAATGTTGAACAGTGTTGCACAGACCCGTTGAACGGAATAGAGCTGCTCTCTATTTTCGTTCAAAATCGTTTATAAACAACGTTGAATTGAATGCCATATTTCAACATTCAACTACTACTACTACTACTACTACTACTACTACCACTACCACTACCACTACCACTACCACTACCACTACCACTACCACTACCACTACCACTACCACTACCGCTACCGCTACCGCTACCGCTACCGCTACCGCTACCGCTAATGCTACTGCTACTGCTACTGCTACTGCTACTGCTACTGCTACTGCTACTGCTACTGCTACTGCTACTGCTACTGCTACTACTGCTGCTGCTGCTGCTGCTGCTGCTGCTGCTGCTGCTGCTGCTACTACTACTACTGTCACAGACAATCTGGGAAAGATACTGAAGATCAATGGAGTTGAACTTGGAGTAGAACCCCCTACAATTAAATGCATGCCATGCTACTATCTGACAATGTTTTTGCAATTGAGCCACAAATATTCAAAACATGGGAAAATCAAATGCTCAACTGCAGCAAATTAATTAACTTCACACTACTATCAGACATTGATAACAGAAAACCATCCAGTGAGTCGGGTGCTGCTTAAGTGAAACAAATTTGTAGTTTTGGTTGGGATCAGAGGCGGATCTGGTAGTCAATT
This sequence comes from Montipora foliosa, assembly GCF_036669935.1. Lineage (NCBI taxonomy): Eukaryota > Metazoa > Cnidaria > Anthozoa > Scleractinia > Acroporidae > Montipora > Montipora foliosa. The sequence continues at coordinate 23,275,268 of NC_090873.1, forward strand.
CATTTTTTTGGTTGATAAATTAAATTTACAATTTATTTACAATCTGGCAACATGCAAGTTCTGTTATTTCAAATCTTGACGGCCTCCTCTTTGCATGGGATGTATTAAGGTACCACCCCAGTATCTGATATCCTCGACTCATAAAAGTAACGAAGAAAATCTATTTATTTTCTCCTTTTGTAACAGGGTATTTCTATTTATCTGTTTTTTATTGTATTTTTGTTTCCTGGAACAGATACTGTTTACCTGATGTAAACTTTTTATTTACATGCAAAACATAAACAAAGTCAAAAAAGTAGCCTAAACTATCCGGATTTTTGTCAGAGTATATAATTCGATTCTTTCAATTCACTCGCCCTTAAATATTCCTAGATCTTCCGCTGGGGTTGTCCGTTGTTTTTTCTTCGGACAACCAACCTTTTCTTTTTACCAAACACTAGATACCCCCGTAAACTTTCTGGTCGTCTGGGATGACTAGAGCTTTTGTAAAAGGCCACCGAAGTAAATACAAACATTTAAAGGATAAGATTGCATGCCTGATCACTTATGCCAAGCAGAACTTCTATCGCTACAAAGCTCACAGTTTTCGTCACTCTAATCCTAGCAAATGGTTCAGATCCATCAACGGTTTGTCTGGAGCTCATAACAATCACTTGAATATGACTGCTCCAACTACGTCAGAATTACTGCAAATGGCCGATTACCTCCTTGAAGCTTTTACGGCACCATGGAAAGACCGTGAACTATCTGCTATGCATGTCAATGATCTTGTGGACAGTTGTTGATTGTCCTCCAACAACGCCTAACATTGGCCACGTAAAAGCTGCTCGTAAAAGGCTAAATTCACGGAAAGCAACTGTGACAGGATCAGATGGAGTGCCTGCTTGGATTCTAAAGCAATTCAATGAAGAACTTGCCTCTTTCATTCATGACATAATTTGTGCAAGTATTCAGCAATGCAAGTACCCTACATTGTACAACCTGGAAGCATGCTTTAGTAAGTCCTGTGCCAAAAGTTAAGAACCCAGTGGATATTGCCAACAATTTTAGACAAATATCTGTGCTGCCACAAATTGCAAAAGTGCTGGAAAAGTTTCAGCTTAACCTGAACAAAGATGATCTCAGAATTACCAACAATCAACATGCTTTTACCCCAGATAGATCCACTGTTACGGCTCTTGCCTGTGTAACGCAGGATTGGTACAATGCTACGGATCTTGGAAGCAAGGTTTATGGTGTGCACGCCGTGTTTGTAGATTTCCGAAAAGCCTTCTATCTGGTCGAACTGTCACCTTGTTGACCAAGCTTGCCGCCATGGGAGTTAGTCGAAGTTTTTGGAAATGGACGCAGAAAGAACATTGCAGGCGAAGCTACCGTGAGTGTTATCTAAATCAGGCCAAGTAATTGCAGGTCTGCAGGAAGGGGGCGTTATATCTCCAACACTCTTCAACGTTCATATTAATGGCATCGAGGAAGGCATCCCAAGAGAGTTATGTATCTCAACGTGTAAATATGCCGATGATTGTACACAATATCAGCTTGTACCCTTCAACTCGAAGAGCCGTATGAAGGACGTGGTGAACCATTTGGAATGCTGTCAATAATACGGAGATTAATGCTAAAAAACAAAGGATATGTGGATGTCATTCAAGAAAACTCCACCACCATTGCATATTAACAATGTGGAGCTTGAAAGAGTCACACAGTTCAAATTGCTTGGAGTCCCAGTCCAAAATAACTTAAAGTGGTCTTGGATAGCAGGTGAGAGACTGAGAACGAGTGAACGGAATAGAGTGTAATGTGAAGTGCTAGATTTTAATCCCATATGAACCATGTGAGCGTTAGCCCTACAGATGGAAATGGGCCCACACAAGGACAGAGAAAAACTCTGACCAGGGTGGGAATTGAACCCACGACCTTCGGGTTAGATCTCCGCCGCTCTACCGACTGAGCTACAAGGTCAGACGGGAGCAGGCCGTGGGAAGTGAAGATGTTAAAGTCACGGCAATGAACATGTACAAGTACAAGGAAAGGTTACGTTTATACAAACGTTGGCCGTGTAGCACTTATATTTTAAACAGAGTTAACTGAATAGAGTGTAATGTGAAGTGCTAGATTTTAATCCCATATGAACCATGTGAGCGTTAGCCCTACAGATGGAAATGGGCCCACACAAGGACAGAGAAAAACTCTGACCAGGGTGGGAATTGAACCCACGACCTTCGGGTTAGATCTCCGCCGCTCTACCGACTGAGCTACAGAGTGAGAACGAGTGAGCCGCTTTGTGCTCTGGTCAGCAGTCACAAGAAAGAAGAAGGAATTCGGCGGGATCGTCCGGTCGATCAAGCGTCAAGCTTGTCTTTCGGTTGTTTTAGCCGTGAAAAGCGTTGAGCCAAAACAAGAAAATGTTGGTAGCAACTCCTTTACAAGAGGTAAGCTGTAACTATGAGAAGATACTGTTTATTTTGAGTCTGGACTGTCTGTAAAATTTACGATTTAGCATTGAAATATTTTTCACACATCCAATGCATGTACTAATCACCCAGTAGACAGCAGGATTATTCAAGCACGATTTAAGGGTAGGCAGACTAACTTGTCCATCATACAATGTTACGCACCTACTAATGATCGCAACGACAGAGATAAATAAGCCTTCTATGAGCAGCTCCAAGCGACACTTGAGAACGTCCACCACAGGGACCTCCTGCTGGTGATAGGTAAACTTAGCGCCAAGGTTGGCTCGGACAACGTGAATTTTGAAAGGGTAATTAATGGGAAGAGAGGAATGTGGAGCGCAGAACGACAATGGAGAGAGGTTGGTAGAGTGGTGTGCATTCAATAACATGACCATTGGTGGAACTTTATTCCCGCATCGCAACATTCACAAACTCACTTGGACATCCCCAAATGGGCAGGATCAAAACCAAATAGACCATCTCATGGTTAAATACACACCACCCCTAGATATGACTTCAGCAGACTACAAGACCCTAGGACAAAAAATGCCTTTGTTCTACAGCTGAGGAACAGGTTCCAAGGCTTGAGTAACATAGAAAAGCAAGACAGTGAAGAAGAAGACACTGTAAATCAACAGTGGAAGCAAGTGAGGGACATCTTTGATGAAGCAAGTAAAACCTGTCTGGGGATGCAGAAGACTAGAAAAAAAAAAGAATGGATTACACCAAGCACGTGGCAGGCTATCGAGGAGAGGCGCAAGCTGAAGAAGAAGATAAGTGACAGCAGATCAGCCAGACTCTGAGTGAGGTATAGACTAGCCCGGCGGCATACGTAGAAACCAACAGGCGTGTGAGAAAGATCCGAACTGACAAAAAGCCATATGTGGAAGAGCTGGCAAAGGAAGCAGAGGAAGCCGCACAAAAGGGAGTGCAGAGAAATGTCTATAAAATCGCTAAATTGATCTGTGGAAAATATAGTGGCAGCAGAAATGCCCCCATACTAGACCAACAAGGACAGCTCCTCGCCTCTGAAAAAGACCAAGAATCACATTGGGTAGAGCATTTCAAGGAAGTCCTTAATAGACCAGCACCAGAAGAGGAGCCTGATATACCAGAAGCTGAGGAGGACCGAAGTGTTGACACTGGACCACCAAAGAAAGGACAGACAATTGCGGCCAGTAATTCTCTAAGAAACCACAAGGCACCTGGCAAAGATCGCCTCAATGCTGAGCTGTTCAAGGAAGATGCTGTGAACACTGCAGACATCTTGCAACCACTTTTCAATACCATATGGGACAGAAGGAAAATCCCTGATGACTGGAATCAGGGTATCATCATCAAGACACCAAAGAAAGGAGCTCTGTCTGAATGTAGAGCAACTGGCGTGGAAATATTATGGGTAATTCATATTTCAGGTCAAGCTCAAGATTAGTGGAAAAAAGGCTTGTTTTCATGCTTTTTTGGGGCCCTGAAGCACTTAGGGGATCAGTCTACTGATTCCAAGTCTTTTCTTTTTACAATGTATTAATTTTGTTCTTATGATATTAAAAATTTCTCGCTGTTGGAAGTACAGTTGTAAAAATCACTCCAACTCATTCAACTTAATTGCTCACATTAATTATTTTTCTCACAAAAGTGCATGTGCTCAGTTTTTAAGTATGCTTTTCAATAAAATACACAAAATAATATTGTGAAGCATCACTTTGTATTAAAGGTAGCAATAAAAGGGATAATAATTTGTGGAGAGACTGGCAACAACAGATAACGACCTCAAGGGAAAGGAAAGTGATTATATTTTATAGTGAACAAGGGTTGAAGTTATTGGGAGTTGACTGTAATTTGCAGATAATGACACCACAAGACAATTTAAAGTATAAGTCAAGCCTGCAAGATTTGCTTCTTTTTGCAGTTACTGGAGCACAGATTTCATAAAACAAAACAACTCCACCTAAAGACCAATCCCAAGTGACCAAAAATACAGTGCTTTCCTGTACCTGCAGAAAGCCCCCAAAATTTATAACTTTATCTTTGGTAATCTTGCAATATTATAATGCCCACTCCCCAGGAGTCCTGAAGGATCTTGTAAGACCCAGGAACAAGATTCTTTAGAGATTCTTAAAAAATCTTGTAAGAATCTTGTAAGATCTTAGATAGCATCTTAAAAGATTCTTACAAGATCTTACAAGATTCTTAATTAGTCGAAGAAACAGAGGAAAATCTTATCAAGAAAGTTATTAAGAATCTTAGTAAGATCTTAATTAATACGATTTCCACATGGGATTTCAGTTTAGTATTAATCATGACTCAATAGTGACAACTCTAACCTTCCATAGAAGCCATATTCACCTCTTCCTAGACTTTCAAATTTTAGTTGAATTTTGATCAGGTCAAGGTTGTTGAATGGGTTGGAATAAATCATGAACTAAAGTTACAAATAGGCCCAAATGTTGCTTTCGACATTATATTTATAAGGCAGATATAACAGTGGACGTACATCATTTGGAGGAAGTTGCTGCTGTCCATAACTGGTGTTAAATGCATATCCATAATTATTTTCTGGCCCTATGAAGTGGAACAAAAAATTAAAATTAAACTAATAATAAATGATAAAATCAAATAATATAGCACACAAAATAAGCAGTGTGGACATCTGATCGACTTGCAAGTTGTACCATGAAGTTGAAATTACAATGAACAGTTTACTCACATAGGTGTCAATCACTTCTGCTGAATAGTTTAATGGAACACACCCAGCACAGTGATTGTCAGTTTCATTTTTAACTGGCAAACTGTCCTTATTATTATTAGGGTGTTTACAATAATAATAATAATAATAATAATAATAATAATAATAATAATTATTATTATTATTATTAATTATTATTATTATTATTATTAATTTATTATTATTATTGTAAACACCCGCAGATAATCTGCACCTTTTCCCCAAAAATTGTTGCTAGAAATCAGGGGTGAGGGTTATTCTGCTGGGACATTTGAAAAAGGTTGCTTCCCGTGTTCAGTTTTCCATCTTCGCGTCCGATCTAATGTCTGGTTACTAAGCTACGACCATTGTGCTCACATTGTTGTAATGCAAAAATCTATGGAAAAACTGTGTTGAATAAAGAAATTCCTGTCAACAAATACCCGAAAAATATCAATCATATGTCAAAATTGGTACAAACGCTGTTCATTATCTTAAAGTGCCAAAATTGCAGGTAAGACTTTCAAGCATTTTTCATTCCAATTTTAATAGTGAGTTTACATTTGATGAACAGTGGATTAAAAAGACTTCTGTACAGTTGACTTTGCATTTCTTTTGATTTCTTTCAAAAAACCTATGGGTGTTGCTTATTAACCTACTGATACCTCACATGCCCTTGAATACCCCAAGTTGACCAGTAAGATTGTCTGACATTAGGCAGAGTAAAATCTGTTTAGTCTCACTCTCAGGGGTCAATGGGTTTAATACAGGGATATTTTCTGAGTGTATGGTTCAAAACTTATGCTGAGAAAGCAAAACTCAGCAATTGCTCTTGGTATACAAAAACAAAATTGGAGGTAAACCACACATTTTTCAGAAATAACTAAGCTTAAATTTAGAAAAGAACACCACGCTATTACACTGTATAGCTTAGTAATTTTAAAGCTTTTTACAAATAATTATTGTTGTTGAATAATTACCTTTGAAAAATGTGTGGTTATAGTATACCCCCAATTTCCAATTTTGGATTTCAATAACACTTGTTTAATAAGATCTGCTTTTCCTGCATATTCAGTGAACTGCATACAAAAATACCTTTGAATGAGTAGGCACCGTCCTTAATAAAACCAATAATTTATTTTTTCGCGTTTCATGAGGAATGGCTACTGTAATCTATAGATTTAGCCAAGCCTAAAAGCGGAGCTCCCTAGTTATTTATTCTTACTGCTGGTAGGGTTTGTGAAAATAAAAGGTTTCGAATTGTCCGCATTTTGATGTTTCCAGTTGCTGCTTTAATAATTAAATCATTTTCTTTGCTTTCTATAGAAAAATGCATTGCCTAACTAGTTTTACGCTAAAAACCGATATGGCATGAAACACGAAGCGATAAGTACGATATCGGTTTTGCGAGTGAAATTTACTTTGGAATTCACCAGTTTGGGAATTGCAATGAATTTTTCTTGCACTGCATGAGTTTTAAAAGAAAACAAGCACACCCTAAGCGAGCGAATGGAAAAGGAAAAAAGCCATTTCAGAGTCAACTGTCAACAGCCAGCGCAAAGGAATCACGCTAACATTAGAAGCCATGAAAAAAAATTTTGTCAGTTCAAGGTCAAAGAAGAGTTTTACTGATGTACTTTATTCCACTTTATCTCAGTCTTCACATTTTGATGTATTTCACCACTGAAACATACCAGGTTGGCTTGGAACAAGAATCGGCAAAATGAAACCAAGAAAGGGCTAACTTCAAACAGATTCGCTCCAACACTTAAATAACGTTTAGGTGCTTTAAATAAACAAACTTCTGAAAACACAAGTTAGTGAAATTTCCCCCTAATTTTACAAAAACTTATTGCGATTACGTGTTTATAACATAAGGGCACATCAAAAACCAGCTGGGAAAATGGATTAGAAAGCACTCAATACTTGTTCGATCACATTTTAGAGCAAAACAAACAAACAAATAAACTTTTTATTTATGTCCAAAAGAGTACAGATGATTGTTAATATAACGACTTAAAGGAAAGAATTTGTGGAGTATTACTGGTATTCTGTTTTGTCCTTGACGTTCTCTTTCGCTCTCCTCATTTCTCAAACCGTTTTCTACCTGAACACGAAAAGTGTTGACTGTGTAAGTAGTATAGTTAATGACTAGTATGGCCTCGTAGCCGCGTCGAGCGACATGCAGAAAGCGCACGAA
>NC_090873.1:23287627-23305127 GCF_036669935.1 Montipora foliosa
GCAAATTTGTCTATGGAAAATCCGAGAAATTTGCCTTTTTTCCACGACCTATCAGATATCCTGTATAAAACACTTAAATCAAACAATAACCCAGCACTAACATTATTTTCCCTTTAATATTATTCCACTCTTACGCCATTTCACCATGTTTGGTCAAGATATGAGACCATAATACACTGTAGTGTGCCAGTTTTACCGCTTTAGAACAGAACAAATATGGACGGAACAGGAGTTTTTCAATAAAAGAAACTGTTTTCAACAGGATGCAAAGCCTGCGAATTTAGCTTGTCATTGCCTGTCACTTGTCATTTTGTTTACACAATCAAATAAATGACATTTAGCTAACTTTTTGTGCTGGTTTCATCGTTCGCATGCGCTCTGAAGGACAGATGATGCATTTTTTAAAAACATTCTTACCACAGAGAATTGAAGCAAAATAACATCTCTTTTGTAGTGAAATAATAAATCCCTTACACAATTGTTTTTATAACATACAATACTTGCAGACATTTTGCTTGTTGCTCGTATTATAAAATACTATGAAACTCGCAAAATAACCTGTGCGGACTATATGTTAAACCATCGAGTAAGATGTATGTACTCTCAATGAGAGTCACCTAATTTATGGACGTAAGTCTTGTCTCTGAGTCAATAATGTTTAAATCCAGTGACCCCTGAGAATGGCTCACTTAACAGATTTTACTCTGTCTAATGCCAGACAATTTTACTTGTAAATGGGGAGTGGGGGGTGGGGGGGGGGGGGTTGTCCTAGGGCATTTGAGGTGTGAATGGGTTAAACACTAAAGCAACTTACTTCAGTTTAAAAAATAAATGTGACATTTCATTCCTTGAATTAATGCTACAGGATTGCAGACATGTCAGGTTCTCTGTGTGCAATAATCACTTTGACAAAAAAAAAATGGAATGGCTTAACAGCAAAACTGACTCAGTATCCCACTGCCAAAATGCCTCTATAATGATGAAATCTGTGAAATATAATTAATAGCCCCTGAGTCGCCTGATCCCCATCACTTCAAAATAAAAAAACGTCCTGTATGTACATGTATCACTTAACTTACTATTCAGTGTGTCCCAGTTCGTTAACTTTTGTGCTTGTGAGCTTGCAGAGGAATAGTTGTGGAGTTCCACCATTTTGGGAAGAAAGTGTGCAACAATTTCTGCTACAAGAACTGCAAAGTAATGGCAAACATCTTTAAATTACTAAAGGCTATACTGACAACCAATCAGGCAGTACAGTGTCCATGCTGTAAAATAGATGTCATCTCGAACAGTCCTTCTCAGGAATACACTCACTAGGACGATCGTACTTTACTTAATTATAATATGACTCCTAGGTTCAAACCATTTACGTCTATTAATGTAAGTTGCAGTCAGCACCATAAGACGCTCCAAAAAGGTAAACAAAAACAAAAAAGCTACTTGTACCAAGCCTTATTTTGAACTTTTCCTGCACCCATGCACAGGAACTTTTCACAGTAACTTTTCCTGCACCCATGCACACAGCTGGAGTGCATGTCTACTTAACAAATAGATTCCATGTTGCCATGTGTCTGTTCAGTAATAGATCACAGGTGACGTCAAAATGTGGTAAGAACAAAAAAGTGGCACACGAGGCGATAGCCGAGTGTGTCACTGATGTTCTTACCACATTTTGACGTCTTCTGTGATCTATTACTGAACAGACCCATGGCAACATGGAATCTATTTGTTTTATATAATAAAGAATTAAACTTTATTCGCATAAAAGCTGATGGTAACATCAATCGTGCGTCTGTCCTCTAATAGATCATAGGCAAGAACCAATCAAAATCCATGAATAACTTGGGTTATTATATAACAAGAATTTGAATATTGTTAACCTTGTTCAAGTGAACAGTTTTGCACTGATAGAGTCCCATTGTATATTCAGGGGTGGCTTCTTGAACTTTGTAAACAACATCTCGTAAAACAGTGTAACTTTCCATTGCATTTATTGAGGATGGAAAAGTTACTGGGGTCAGGTTGCCTATAGTTTTAGTAGTTCATAACATTGAAGAAGCCAAGCCTGAAAACACAATTTACTCAAAGAACTTAACGTGAACGTGTGTTTAAAGTACAACATTACATACATTACCATGATTTATACTATCACTCTACATTTGTATTAATTTAGTCAAAGTCAGTTTAATATTTATGTCACCCTGACTTGAAAATCTGTCATGAAAACTCCAAAACGTTGCAGTATTAAACTTATTACGCTTATCTTCGTTCTCAAATGTATAAACAAAATAAAGAAAAATAATTACTTCCTGAAGGAAAACTCACCTAACCCTTCAGTTCTAACTTTCTAAGCAATATGGTATTGTTTTGTTTACACAGCTAAAAAGATATTTAAGAGGTGTATTCCTCAACCATGCTTTGGGAATCAATCAAAAATCTGAGTCATTGCTCATTAGATAACGGAAAGGAAACTATGACCCTCTGATAACCAGTTCGGATACTCTCCCATTAAAGACACGGGAGAATTCTGGAGGCTCAGCTATTTATATAATTACAGTACTATTAGGCTCGCCATGATACATCTTTCTTCTTCGCGCAGCCTTAAAATTTCTTTAATAGCCAGGGTAACATTCATCTTTTATTTTAGAAAACATGTTTGTTTGCATCGCAACCAAACGGCACTTTTAAAACCTTTTCACGAACGATTTGAACAACTACAGGAAAAATTTTTTATTCTTACAAATCTCATATTTCCTTTTAATAAATAGGTTCTTGTTTGAGCGAAAGTAATCGCGTTAAATGTGATCATCATATTAGTGATCTAATTAACAAGTTACTTTTAATACCAAAATTGTTCTTGATGGGGTTTATTTAAAATTGGAACTTGTTTTCGTAAATAATTGCAAATTATGGCAATCTCTCTACCTCCATCACTGAAATCTCTCCAAATGTTTCGCTTGGGTCTTGATAAACTGATTTCGTCGATCCAAGTGTACAGTTCTTGGAGCGCATCTTCGTCCAAGTTGGTTATAAGCTGATTTGGCGACGCCAATGCACCAGACATAACGTAGAAATCCACTTAAGCTTCAACTTGATCTGTTATAAGCCGTATGTCTACCCATATTATCCACCAATACCGTATAAAATTGCCAAATTTACAGCATCTCTCCTCAGTCGACCGCCATATTGTTTTTGCAGTCACACTGTTGTCATGACGTCAAAAAAGCATGGCAATGCTTCATGGGAAGTCGGTAATATGGCGGCCTAAGAGGCCGAATACAAGAACTTTACATTCTGTCACACAGATTTCCCTTCACATGGCTTTAAACTCGGCACAACCCAAAGAAACATATTCTTCTCATACTGAAAAGAACGATGAACGGGACTGGCCTGACCTTGTTTGTGGCGCTGGAGCGGCTGCCACAAATATAATTGTAACCTTTCCTGCCTACAAGGTGATGTTTCGGCAACAGGTTGAAGGGGTAAGATTTCGCAAGGCACTGCGTCAGGTCTTAAGAGAAGGGTTATCAAATATTTACCGAGGTGTTTTTCCTCCATTGATGCAAAAGGGTACCTCCCTGGCCATTATGTTCGGCTCGTACAACAAGTTTCAAAAAGAACTTTCGAGGAAGCTGGCCAATATACCTTCTGTGGTGACTAATGCATCTGCTGCTGTGATAGCTGGGAGTCTAGAAGCAATTTTGACGCCTTTTGAACGTGTACAAACCCTTCTGACTCATCGAGGTCACAATGAGCGATTCTTAAATACATTTCACGTGTTTAAGGTTTTAGGGAAACAATACGGATTTCGTGAATATTACAGAGGTCTTACTCCAATACTTATGAGGAATGGACCTTCTAATGTACTATTCTTTGGCTTGAGGGGACCAATAAAATCTGCTCTTCCTGAAACGAAAACGGCCATTGGAAATGCAGCCAGCAATTTTGTTAGTGGCGCCGTTCTAGGAGCCTGCTTGAGTACGTTTTTCTTTCCTATAAATGTTATCAAAAGTCACATGCAGAAACAACTTGGTGGAGAATTTGTAAGTTTTCGAAAGGCTTTCCTCACGGTCTTTGGAGAGCGTAAACGTAGTGTACGGCGACTTTTTTATGGAGTTTCTTTAAACTACACCCGGGCTTTGGTGTCCTGGGGTGTGATCAATTGTTCATATGAAATGCTGAAATCTTGGATGCACCATGAACATGCAGTAGTGTAGCTCTCATGGAGGGATAGTGTCAACTGGAAATTTCTATCTGCATTTTATAGTGCAGCTGTGCTGCCCCATTTGAAAGCCTGCAACTTTTAAAGAGGATTATATGTATAATCATGATTAGTGCTGCATGACATCTTCCTTGATTACATTTTCAGCATTTTTTTACGAACAGCCTGTTTGACTTCGACATAGTCTTGTGGGAAGAATGCCACAAAACCTGGTTTCCAGGAGCTATAGCTCCATGTTGAGAAGAGCTGAAGCAGAAGAGTGGAGATACACTTCTTGACATTTATCACACAGAATGCGTCTCATCCTGTATTTCTGTTTATACCGTGGACCTTCCGCTGACTCTGATTTGTCAATGATGACTGCATGATTTAAGCTTAGTGTTTTCACACTAAGAAAAACCTTAAATAACAATGACCACAACCAGGTTTTCTGAGCCCGTGAGACTTAGCATCCCCAGCAAACCATTGTTTTAACAAAAACCGCTGGTCAGCGACCTGGTTCTTGTCATTGCTGTCTAAGGTTTTTCATTTTTATGTGATGTCACAGCAGCCATGTTGCCAACACCGTGTCTTAAACGATGGAATGGCTGCCATGATGGTGTTCCTGACAAATCCTATGGGAATTGAGCTGTATTATCATTCAAATGTTTTCTTTTGTTTCAGTGGAAAACAAGGTTACTGATCACATGAGTCAAAACACTCTATAGGTTATATCTGAAGTGCAATGCAGAAGTTGCTATGGAAACAGAAATTTAATAATTTTGTTGAGTATATAACAACTAAAAAATCGTATGAACTCACTTGTGCATTTTATGACTTATGGCCACTTTTGATGTTCTGAAAGTTCTCATGTTGCACCCACAGCTCATGCACTTTTGACAACTTTCAAAACGTCACTTGTGCCCGTATATAGACTGCTCGCAGGCCCTTTTCAGTTTGTCGAATCACCCGCTTTGGTCACGCAAGTGAGAGGGAGAGATAAAAGGACTGCACAATCTTCTGTAACCAACGTGTTCAGAACTTCAAAATCTGCTAATCTAATAACAGTGACAGATAGTTCCACCTCCTTTATTGCTAATTAATGTAAACAATAAATGGCACAGGAACATTTATGTGCATGTTGAATTCAATCAACTATTCAGAAAAGAAACAGCAGAAAAATTTAAATTTAGTTTGATTACTGTTGGAGTGTTTTGGTTATTCCTCAGGAATGAAATTGTTATGAGCGGCGCCTAATTTAGAGGAGAAAACTTCGCTGCGACTTTACTCTCTTGAAAGCTCGGTGACCCCTATTTTTCTTTCCGTACATCACTTCCTTTTCTGATTTTGTCCATTTTAACAAAAAACAAAAAAAAAACTGTGCATGAGAAGTTACAAATACTTCGCCTTTTATGCTCTCGTGCGACCCGCAGTTTTCTTTCTTAGACTAATATGTATCGTTTTTCAAGGTCTATTTCACCTCAGAAAAAGACATCAGCTGCAAAGAATAATTTATTTATATTATTTATATTGAATTGAGTACGTTTACCTGATCGAAATTTCACGAATGTAGCTTTGTTATTGCTGACAGTTGTAAGTTAAGATCGTCTTAAAATAATGCAAATCGTCTAAAAGTGTACCCAATTTTTTGCCTTTGTGGCAAAAGTAAATCATTACCTTTCTGCTTGGCAAGTTTTAAAAAAATCTGTATGTGGGCAAAAACAATGGCTTTGCACGCCCTGCACGTGCGGTTTTCACTTTTGTTCATTTTTTTGCCGTTGTCAGCAAAACGACAACGTGAAATAACTAAATTTCAGGTTTTATGAAGAACGTCAGCACTTGAGGATAAACTTTAATTCCCAAAGCGATGGTATATTCACACTGCCACACCATTGCATGACATTTCCGAGAAGACCTGGGTCCACAGCTATCCCATGATGCCACATGCTTTCACGTTCCATTCTTGTGGAAAACGTTTGCGCCTTTAGCATCGTGCTTACCTTCGTGGTCTGCGATGCATGACGTGTGCGTGACATGCATGAAAAAATGCGCAATGGCAATGGGCGCGAACGTCCTTAATATGCAAATTTGTGACGTTTTCGATGCCGTCGCTGTTGTGTTTGCTATTTAAAGCTCTCTATTACCACAACTGTGTGTATTTTTGGCCGTGGCTAGAGTCTGTGCTTGCCATTTAGCCAAAAAATCCGGAAATTTTGGTTTGAGGTCTAATGGAAAGGCAATTTCCTGGAAAAATCTTTTCGGAACTTGTGGACAACTTCCAGAGGTAGTCCTCGGAACGTTTTATGTTCGAAATGGTATTCGGGAAGTGCCCTTACCATATTTGCGAGAATCGTTCCGTTTCCAGGCCCTCTCTCACAAGATCGGGTACATATGCTGGATGGAATGCCAAGTAGTAAATGGTAAGCGCCATTCTCATCCTAACCTGCGATCAGGTTCTATTTTAGTTTCGCGTGGTACGTAATGTGGAGTTGGCGAAACGAAAAATAGAGCCTGACCAAATTCCTCTTCGAAATTCCTTCCGCCCACTTTTTTTGATTGATTGCCATGTCCTTCATCGGCCAATCAAATTTACTTCCATTACACCAATACACGCGTGGACGGCAGATTCACGCTATTTTGTTTTGACCAGAGTTAATTACCGTGGGAGGAATATTATGAACGAATTCGAAAGTTACCGTTGGCTTTAATTTGAGAAAAACACATTTAAAGCATGGGGAATGTTTTCGACGACTATATTGCGGCAAAGGCCGGTGTAATTCTCCCTTCCATATTCTTCCATATTCTTCACTGAATATGCAATCTTTTAAGCTTGACATCTTAATTTGTAATTGAGATAACCTAGCATTTTGTCGTTGGACGGTTTGGCAATAGATTTTTAAAGAAAAAAAAAAGAGAAATACATTATTCCTTTAACGTGCTTGCCCATGAAGGTTTCTTTGGTGATTTTTTCGGGTAATATCTTCAGTTGCAGTGTATTTCTAGAATTGCGCGCAGTAAAATCATGATAAGTTTGGCCGTTAATCTTTTGATGGAGTACGAACAGTAAGATGGACTCGCAAAGTTCTTTTATTATTGTACAATTGATCTCTCTGGAAACATGCCATTTTAGTTTCTGGAGTGCGAGTTTTAAGTTAAATCAAGTGGAAATATCATGAAGTGTGCAAACAAACCGTGTCATGTACAGTAAATAAATGAAGCCGTTTGATATTTGATACGGGCTACATAGATATTCAAAACATGCATTCGTGTAACTTGCGATTTTATCAGCATCTCCTCCTGTTGATATATATGTCCCTTGTCTCATCCAGGAAACCAATATGCATCGGCTTTCATTGCCATTTGAAAGAACCACCTATTTAGCTTTCTAAACATCAGGGAAGTTTGTGCCAAAGTACTTTCAACCCCATGGCCACAGAGCTCGACAACGGAATCGCTAATTTCACTCGTTCCAGAGATTCAAACCCGATTCTGGACAAGTTATGAGATGTTTCAGATGGCATATCTCCATTTATACAAATAAAATCAAGTTGCACCGTCCACGGCATTGTAAGAAAAAAAGGGAGCAAATTTTTTCGTACACTTATGGCGGATTACTCTTGAGGATTTCGCGAGAGCTCCGCGCAATCACGATGGCATTTTCACTTCCGGCATTTCAACAGCCAATCAGATCACGAGTTTGGTCGGCCAAAATTTGGCCGACCGTCCGGAATTCTTGAGAGACTTTTGGTCAGGCCCAATTTTAGCGAGCGACGACATAAGAGGACATATGAGCGAAGCTAAAAATGGGCCTGATCGCAGGTTATTCTCATCCGGTTGGTCAATAAATTTGGAAAATCGCTTACCTTTGTGCAACGATTATTCCATCCGGATTATTTGACTAAGTGGTTAGCACCCCGTGTTCTCGGTGACGACCCAGAGAAAAGCGAACACTGGGAACGAGAAAGTTTGATACAAATAAAATACCCGATTGAGCATGCGTTCCTCTGTAGTTGAATCGGTATTGAGCCGGAGGCTAACAAATCAAAGTCTTTTAAATGTTTCCACCGAGCTTTTTTGTTTTCCTCCAAGTGTATGTCTTTTGTTTTACATACAGTCTGTAGTCTCTTCCCCGGTATTTAACTATGACCTGCAGAAGGAACCCATGCGTTATTACTGGTATAAAAAAATGCACAAAAGTGATGGATGTATTCAATGTCATATCTGGCTTGCTAATCGCCCTGTCTTGCAGTCAGAGACTGGATTGTTAATGGCGCAGCTCGGCGAGTCGCTCTGCCCCTGAACGCAATCCATGCATGACCTCCGAGCACAGAAACCACAGCCAGAGGGAATAACAGGGTTCGTGCTACTCTTTGAAGTCCTTGAAAAGCCCTGGAATTTAATTTTGGACTTCAAGGGCGCTTGAGAAGCCCTTTGAAAAAAGAATTTTGTGGAAAACCGCTTGAAAACTCCTTTAATTTTTGCTTGGGTTAAAATTGTTGAGATTGCATCGTGCTAAGTTAGAGACATTTCAGAAATTGAGCCCAAAATTGACTATTAGGGAAACATTAAAACCAAAAATTAAAATGCCCGTGGGTGCACTTAACTTTCAGGATGTGGTAAGAAATATCAAGGTAAGCTTTTTTAGCCAAGAAAACATTGTAACACTATGTATGGCGTAGAAATCTTCTTATAAAGACTCCTTGAAAACTCAATTCCTGGTTCTTGAAAACCCCTTGAATACTCCTGGAATTTTATAGACAAAATCCAGCACAAACCCTGAATAAGCTGGACGTCGATTTTGCTGAGGGAGGAAAACTGGCGTGCCCGGAAAAAAACCCTCAGAGTAAATTGAGATCAACTGAAACTCAGCCCACATACGAACTGATTCGTAGAGGTGAGAGACCCAAGCGTTACCAAAGGGACATCCTTACTCCCAATAGGGATACAAGTACAGGTACACGTAGAATTCATTTAGACACGGTAAAAAACATCAGTTACAAAACATTAAAAGTAAAGCTGATTTACACGTTTGCTGTGTGGGAGTACGGAGAGGACATTAATAAATGTAAATCGTGTTTAAACGTCTTAAAAGATTTAGTCTCTTTTTCATATTAGCTGGGAGGCTATTCCATAAACAAGGCCCACTGTAGGAGAAGCTTCGTCACAGTTTTAATAAAAAATCAGTGCGGGGCTTAGGTAGTACAAGTTTGTTGCCTTTGTCTCTGAGTTCATTATCGGTACTGTATGGTATGTACAGGCTTTTCAAGTACTCCGGAGTTTCTTTGTTTCTTTGTCCTTTCCTCGCGTTTTGCTTAATCTCCTGGTATAAAGGCTATCCCACCCAAGTCTAGTACGGAATAGCAGATTTAGTTATTACCCTAACGGCTCGATTTTGAAGTTTTTGCAACTTGTCGGCCAATTCGTTGGGCTTTGCGAACTAAGTAAACAAGGGAGTGGTCTCTAATACCCTGTGGAATGACACCCGAATTAACTATTTTATCATGATTATTAGTCATACGTAAGTCAATGAGGGGCTGGGAACGTAGCGTTACCTTTATGGGTACCGTAATTAACTGAGCAACTGAACAGCTCAGCATCTTGGAAGAGTTACCATCTGAGGCATCCTTTTTGTCCTTCTCTTGTTGCAAAGTGATAAAGGGCCTCAGATCACATGTCGCAGAGGATTTGGACCCAGTGTGTCCATATATTTGGATCCTTCTTGGATTTATACTCTTTTGGGTTACATGTGTGGGCACATTTGTACCCCCATTGAACTGGAACCCTCTTTCATGGTCCATATCACTGGCAGATGTGGTCCCCTTTTTTGGCTTATTCATGCCCCAGTACTGTTGATGTTCAAGGGCTAAATAAGTTCATCCATTGGATAAGTTACTATCCAACTGTTTCGATCTATGCAAAGATTTAGTACTTGCACTTGTAACCGTGAATATGCAAGCACATTAATATATTATACTCTGGATAGTGACTTATCCAGTGGATAAAGTTCTCTGGTCTTGAAACAACCGGGACCACGCCGTTCCAATTTTTAAGGTTTCTAGTCACTTATATTAAATTTCAGCATTTTGGATTTACAAGGATAGATTTTGGGGTACTTGGTATGTGCATTGGTCAGTTTTTCGGACTTATTTTGTTGTCAATCGGGGAAAAAAGCTGAAATCACCTATTACTTCTGAACTGCATATATTGGACCCTCAAGGATCCTTATCTGTCTTAGCAGCCTGGGACCATGGTTCTAGTTTAATCCTTTAAGTGACCCTGGGGGTAAAAGGGCTAGTAAGGACGGAGGGGCACCCCATTGTCAAGTAAAAAGTAAGCTCTTTAAGTGACCACTGGGAGTAAAAGGGTTAATAAGGACCGAGGGGTCCCCCATTGTCAAGTAAAAAGTAAGCCCTTTAAGTGGCCACTGGGAAGAAAAGGATAACCACGCAGTCTAGAGCAAAGCTCCACATCTGGAGGCACCGCGAGATCTCCATGACTCATGCAATTTATAGGGAAGATGGGAAGACATCTGTTTACAAACATTCATTTGTTCTTCAAATATGCCAACCCTTGAAACAAAAGAACTGTTTCTCTCTGGCTCTGGCCCGGGTTGCTGGAAGCATGGTTAAATACCATGAAAACCAACAGGTTCTGCTATCTCTCAACCAACGGTTATCGTTAACTAGCTATAGGCTTCGAGCAACCGGCCCATGGCTGGCACAAATAATAATGAGGTGACATCAACGATATCTTTGCTATTCATAGGGAAAAAAAACAATTATTGTATTCAAAGTGAGTTTTTGAAACTTTATTCGTAGAAAATACGATTAGTAATCAAGTGCATGCAACCCATCTAACAGTGTAAGTTTTTTATCCATCCAGCTGTGTGTGCATGTCTTGTTAAACAATATTCTCCCAGCTTAAGGTCCTCAATACAATGTTTCTTGAGAATTCTTTCTTGAAACAAACCAATTAAGCCAGCAGTAAGCTTCCCACAGGCATTTCCTACAGTCAACAGACTCAGTGCAAACTCTCTTCTCGTCTGATTTGATATCAAATCAGAGACCGTATGTGCTGAGTTCAGATACATCGATCCCGCTGTGAAACCCTCGGTTGCGCAGAGTGCAATGATTATCTCTACACAAGGAACAAATCGAAACCACGACGCGAGAACGAAAGCAAAGCAGTGTAGAAACGAAATCAATGCTAAAATCCAAGTACGACTGACCTTGATGTAAGGCACTAGACCCGGACTGACAGCAGAGACTAGAAACAAGTGTGACCGGCCTAGGAACTTGCCAATGTGATACGAGAGCAAATAATATGGATAGTGATCCCGCGGCCTAAAGGGCGCGTTAGGAAATGCTATGGTGGTTATAATAGCATGGTTTGAAAGGTACTCGGAGAAGTAAGTTATGAATAGAAAAATGATGTATGGAAAAATGTCTTTTGCTACATGTATTTTATCTGCAAACGTAACGTACTGTTGGGTGTCCTCTGCGGATTTTTTCGGGTTCTGTGAAATATCCTGACTCTCTGGTGAAGGTGCTGTTGTCCGCGTGACTGGCTCTTTATCTAAGAGGGCGTAAAGAACAAAGAACAAAGCAGGCCATGGAATGGTTATCATGATGGCTGTCCGGGGCGATACACATGTCCATGTAGTTAAACCTGCAGATAAAATTGATTGTTGAGTTTTTAACAGAATCGCATAAAACACAAAAAAACAGCCCACTAGATTCTAGAATACCCGTCCACTTAATTTGCATATGAATAGCGTCTATTGTTATATTTCTCGTTGCACAAAGATCCTTGGCTTGCATCTGACGGCCACGGCCATGGCGGCCATGTTGGTGTACTGAACAATGGCGAAAAAGTCTTTTGGGAATTTGGTTCTATCATAACGCAAACCGTGAATGAGATTTTGCTTTTGTTTTGTAGAGCAACATGGCCGTCTAATCACGAGAGTGCAAGCCAAGAATACAATAGTGGCCGGGGTATTCTAGAAGCGCAACTACCCAGCTCCTAAGCGAATTACGACAAGACTAAGGCGCAATTAGTTTATCCTTGCTAACAGCTTTGTGGCGTGATTCAAAGTAGCCTTTTCTTTCATTTCATATGCTTTTACTTCATTGGATTTAAAGTCAGCAATCGGGAAAGAACATAAGAATACTTCTTCGGATACTTCTACTTCTGCTCCTTCTAACACGTTTAGCGCATTTACCAGGCTAATTATTTTCTTTTCGGCCGGCTCACAGACAGGCAACTACCGTGACCAAGGCTCAAACAGGGTTCTCTTGGCGGAAAGATCGGGGGAAAGATATAACAAGTTTACCACAATTGGTAAAGGGTATGAAATAGAACTAACTAGACGCATAACTGCGTGAACTCGGACTTTCCTGATGTTCTGGATCGTCAAATGAAAACCAAAGAAAAAGAAATGCAGAAGAGGTGGTTGTCCTGTGCAAGGTTATAAGCGGGAAAAATCCACATTCGTGGCATTCCTGTAAGGACACCAAAATGGCCACCCCGCTTGAGTTTTGCAGGGGCATGTCACGGCCAGTAAACTGGTACCGTTACTAAGACATGTGACAAATTTGTGAGCATGTGAGCAGGCCATGTGAGCGCGTCTTTGCGGCTGATCTTTGGTCTTTCTTTCTTCGTTTTTGCGATGGAACTTTGAAGCTGGGTAAGTACTATATTCAATATTCCTTTCGAGTATGACGTTATTTAAACGTTTTGAGCTTAGCATTTATTAATATTGTCTACTTCATTCATCGGGGATAATACTTGAATCAGTTGCAAGGAGTTTGTTTACGCTGCCGATTAACGAAATTCGAAGGGTAACAATTGTGAGCCTACGGAAACTGGCGCTGTCACGCAACGTATCAACAAGTCGCAGTTTGTACAGGGGACCACTTAGCTGGAATCGGACTTTGACATTATGATATATCTGTCTGTAAAACCTTCGTTGCCGATCAGTTTAGCAATAGACCGGGGTTGAAAGTCAGATAGGGAAATCATTTATTTTAGGTATATATATTTACGTGACGGCCTCGAAAGCACTCTCATGATCTTTGATTACTACTAGTTTATTATCTAGGTTAGAATGGTGGCAGTGATTCTCGTTATGGAGCAGGGATGGCGTAGTGGTGATTACATTAGTCTCCCACGCAAATGTTCTTAGGGCTTAGTCACGCGTTTCTCCCCCAGGAACCTCTGCTGAAACGCAAAGCCACTTCCGTTCGTGAATTACGGTCCAATCATAGGCCGTTTTCCAGTTTTGAGTAAACTCGTGTTTCGTATGGCATTTTTTGGCAGCCTGTAGTTGGCTATGCACACCCCAATTAGTCAATGCTGATTGGTTTGTTTAAATAGTGGACAAACAGCCGTTAAAATGAAGTGGTTTTTCGTTTCAGCAGACGTTCGTGGGGGAGGAACGCGTGACGAAGCCCTGAGAACGGAGCCCTGGGAAGCTATGATTGCTTTTGTCTCTCACCAATGTGGCCCCGGTTCGATTCTGGACTCGTGGCGATATGTGTGTAAAGTTTACTGTTGGCTCTTTATTCTGCTCCGAGAGGTTTTTCTCCGGGTTCGGTTTTCCCCTCTCCTCAAACACCAACATTTCTAAATTCCAATTTGATCGGATTGAGGGCCACATTGAAAACTATTGGGTCACCAGTAAATATGTTAGCCTCGTTAAATAAAGTCGTTATTGTTATTGTTATTATTATTATTATTATTATTATTATTATTATTATTATTATTATTATTATTATTATTATTAAATGCTCGTAAAGTGATCTCTCGTAAAGCTCGCGGACCGACCCGTTAAGAAAATGCTTAACCTATTCTAGTGTGAGTCTACCGAACGGTGTGAGCATTTGTATACGGTTTGACATATTACACACCATATTTGTGCTAACTTTTCAACGACGCCATTTTCATTCAAATCCACGTCATTCTTGTCCCCAGAGCTCCCCGTTTCTTTTAGTCACATGGTCAACGAAACGAAAGAGAACGTAAGCAACGACGACGGTGACGGCAACGAGAACGTCATCTCAAAATACAAATTTGCGTTATTGTAATCACTTCGTGACTATTTTAACCTTTTAATGGGACAAGGGTGTGGTAGTTACTATAGAATGACACTGGTCAGTTAGGAGAGACTATGAAATTTTTTCTCAAGTACTGACGTCCTTGATAAAACCTCAAATTTGGCTTTTTCACGTTGTTGTTTAGCAGACGACGGCAAAGAAGTGAACAAAAGTGAAAATGCACGTACAGCGCGTGCAAAGCAGTTGTTTTTGTCCATAAATATGCAAACGTTCTCGCTGTCGTCGCCATTGTCGTTGCTTAAGTTCCCTATCGCATCGCAACGAAGTCATTCTCGATCTTAACCATCCTGTTTTGTTGTTTGGTAACCGACAAGCACAATCAAAGCCTTTTAAACGCTTCTTCAAAATGATCCACTGAGAAAACATCCATTATACCAATATCTTCTCTCCCCTCACTTACGATTATTGAAAATTGAAAGAAGTGCGCATGCCCTGCCGGATGTCCGAGATTTACGTTCATCCGGTATTCGTTGCGCCCAAAGCCTATCGTTTCTCCGACCAAGTGACCAAAAGAAACGTAGGGCCCAGGGGAAGAGAATGACGCCACGTATGCACTTTGGCTTAAATTTTGGCACATGCGCTATAAAAGATGAATCAGCAATAAGCCACTTTCGATATAATAAAATTCTGCTTGAAAGAGGGGCTTAAATTGTACAGGAGAAAGACAGAGGAAAGTGGATGGTATGCTAATATCTTTCACATTCATTACAACTTCTTTCTATTGTTTTTGTCCTATCTGCCTCATTACCAAGCTGAATATTGACCAAAATTTCTCACATCGATGGGTTACCATATTTTCTCAAGTATGGTGCTGGCGCGCGCGGAGCTCCGCTATTAATCTTTCTACCGTGACATGGCCACCGAGAAGTCAGGTGCAATCAAAATACACGCCATGCACGCATGCGCTTTGTTAACTTCGCGCACGCGCTTTTCAAGCTTGTGTGCGATTTGCGAGCGAATAAAAGTAAAAGCGAATCCGAAATTTTACCTGGAGTGTTTCCCTTGAAAAGTACGAATAAAAACTGGCATTCAATGCTATGCTCTTAATTAAAGTGCTACTACGATCAAAAAGTCATATTCTTTTTAGCTTCAGATTTTTGAAGTTTGATTGCTGAACACTAGCCTGGCATATTTTTGAGCTTTGATTTTTATTCAAAGGCTGTTTACTTTGAGCGTAAGTTTTTGATTTCACGGTCCGCCATAGACCTAATCGGCTAACTCAACGTTGTACCCAATTCAAATCTCCCGGAACTAAGATTCTTTGTGTATTGTATTTGCATGATAATGTAGTATTCATATTTAAATTATATGGAAATTCCTGGAACAAAACGTTTTAATCCCAAATGGTTTGAATTGGGTAAAACATTGAGTTAGCCGATTAGCTCTATTACTCACGTTCCAAACTGACCATTTGGACCTCAGAGGGTTGGTTCTAGGGAAAAGTGACGTCATTTACTCACAAGCTTAAAATTTCATCGTGTAAAAGCAGCTTATAATATATTTTGCAAAACGCGAGTTTAAGAGTCTGCATCCCTGAAACTCCCGTGCTGCATATTAATTCAGTCTCGTACACACGCATTACATTCTTAAACTATTAAGTCTTTGACGTCATTTTCTCCTCGATCAAGCTATCTCAAGATCTTAAAATTAGTAATGGCGGACCTTTAAATAAGAAAGTTCCAGTTAAAATAAGCAGGTGCCTTTTTTTAAATCAGGGCTTAAAACTTGGGTAACTTCGTGTTTAGTTAACATAGTTTTGAAATTTAAAGAAAAAAGAAAAAATCGATCTTTTGGTCAGAGTATCACTTTATAAAATTGCTAGTTGCATTTCACCTAGGATTGAGCTTTGTTCCGATCCAGTCCTTTGATGTCTGATTTAAAGACACTCTCTACCCCATCTTATTTGCAAGATTTATGCTTTGATCAACCAGTTCTGGGTAATTGATTCATTGGCTGGTAAGTAATAAATGATTGTGAGAACTAAGATTTTGTTCACTTACTGGTATAGTAAAGGGGTCCAACAAACGAAGATACTCCCACACCGGCCACAAAGGCACTGACTGTAATGTGCTCATAATAGGCGGTAAGAGAGAGGAGAGTAATCTCACTAGTAGCCACCCCAGATTCCACAATGCTTACACCCGCAAGTCGTCCTGGGATGCGCGGTGAGACAACCAAAGTCACCAGTCCCCCGAGGAAAAATGTTACAACAAGACAGATTTTATGGAAGTATGAAATACGTTGGAAGAACCATGGCGCTGCGAGCTTTACAACCAAAACTGGAATGGCTATCGATATTATTACCACTGTGGTTGCGATCGTTGATCCTGCCAAAATGTCTTCGGCTGCAATCAAGCAAATTTCGTCGTAGATCAGCGACAACATTCCGAAGAAGAAGAAACAGAAAATGTTTCGCCCTTTTTCCTTGTTCTCCACTTCCATCGTTCTCCAATCTTCCGGCCTTTCCAGAATTTTTAAATGAATCAAGTCACACGATAGGTTTCACTGGGTGAATTTTTATCCTCCAAGTTAAATCACCACATCCTCATCATGCAATGCTTTGAAAGTAAGCTCAACTGAAAAATAATGAAAAAAGGCTCAGGCAAAACAAGTTAATTAAACATTTAATTGAAAAATATCACAGATCGAATTTTGTATTTTCACTGAATGTGAAGCGCATGCAAGCAGAGTTCCACCACAAAAACTATCGCTCGAACCAGAATCGAAATGGCTTTCTGGCGCAATCGAGCATTTAAATTCTCAGAGGGTCATTTATACCAAATTAGGTTGACTGATAAATCCCAAATCTGGACCAACACGGATGAAGCCCGGGCTTATAATTGAACGACTTCTTATTAATGGTGGAATGGCTCTGTTCACTTGCC
Organism: Montipora foliosa; assembly: GCF_036669935.1. NCBI lineage: Eukaryota > Metazoa > Cnidaria > Anthozoa > Scleractinia > Acroporidae > Montipora > Montipora foliosa. The sequence continues at coordinate 23,304,829 of NC_090873.1, forward strand.
TAACCCAGTGTATCCATTATCAAGAGATCTAGATATTCAAGGTAAAGGTGTTTGAAAATGTCTGCATTGTTTATGGAAACTTTGTCCTATTTTTTTTTTCATATTTGGGAAACAACTTTTTTTCAGAACAGGGTCCTCCAAATTTCCTCGATTTTGGATTTCCACCAGTAGCTTTGTCCGTGAAATGTCTCATCTAATCAAAAAAATTACAATTTCCTCAATTTTGATTAGTTTAAAAAATTCCCATTTTCCACTAATTCACTTGCCAAGTTGTTATCGGACAGTTCAATAAGCCAATC
>NC_090873.1:23312627-23332627 GCF_036669935.1 Montipora foliosa
CTGTGATCATCGACATGAAAGTTAAAATCACCAACGTCTGCGTTGATCTTAGGAAATTGCTATTAACCTCGTAGGTTCTGACTTTCAGTTCTACAGCCGATTTTATGACTGTCTGGAGAAAGTGTGGCTTAAGCATAGGAATGGACCTCTTTAGCTTGTACATTTTGTTTTCCCATTTCAGACCACGTGATGTTCCCAAGGGAATTTTCCTTTTGTTTTTTCGTAAGTATGCATACATATGCACGTGCAGAAGACGACATTTGAATGAAACTGTTCCCTAGAGTAACATCATGTGGTCTGAAATGGGAAAACAAAATGTACAAGCTAAAGAGGTCCATTGCTCGTCGGTGACTTCAATTCGCACTATTTTTGTAGTTACGTAGGAGTTAAATCATATACCGGTAGAAAATTACAAGATATACTGCAGCAATTTAACTATAGCATAACGGACGACAAAAATTAGCCAACAAGAGTTACAAGTGAGACATAGAACCTGATTGACTTGGTTATTACCAGTATGCCGGAGATTATCAAGGGAACTATTAAAACAACCGAGTTGGGAATCTCAGATCATAAGTTAGTCCTTGCTACAATATACAACGATACCAATGATGTGTCTCTCGACTTCCTCATCCCAAACTCCCAACACATCCAAGATGGCATTAGTCTGTTTAATCTTGTAGTCTGGATACCTTTGTTTTAACTCCCACCGTAGGGGACCATACTTTGCCGTTGTCTCTTTCCTCTATTATCGATCAATGCGCCGCTCATTTCTATCAACAAGACCTTCTTCTTTACATGATCGACAATCCGGACATCTACTCTATTTGCTCTCACTTCGTGGTGTTCGGCATATACACCGCCGTAACCTTTGACGACCATATATCTAAACTGTCCTCGAGCTGCCTGTATAAGCTACGTCGTATAAATAACCTTAAACACCTTCTTGACAGTAAAACTCTCATATTAATAATTTTAATTATTAAATTTTAATTATTAAATTATTAAATTTTAATTATTACCCCATACGTTAGAGCAGTAAGAGAGCCTGCTGAAGATAAGGCCATTAAAATGCCCTTATCTTCAGCAGGCTCTTTTACTGCTCTAACGTATGGGGTAATACCTCCAGCAAAAACATTTGTAAAGTTCAACTTATTCAGAACTTTGCCTGCAGAATAATCCTAGGTCTAAAAATGTCTCTATTGCGCGCAAATCCCTTAATGGCTATCCGTCCGTCAGAAACTCCGATTAAATACAGTTACTATGGTTCATAAGTGTAGAATAAATCAGGCGCCTCCTTATCTATGTAATTTATTTCATGATAGATTGAGTGTATCAGGACGTAGCACTAGAAATAAGTCACAGTTAAACCTTCCCAAATGCAGATTATCAACTGGTCAACGCTCTTTTGCCTTTCGCGGGGGAAAAGAATACAACTTACTCCCTAAATATATTCGGGCGACTAACAATATTTTAAGTTTTAAAAAGAAAGCTGCTGCTCACTTCTTAAAAAATATTTCTTAATTAATTTTCTATAACCTTTTTAATACTGTATTACCCATGTAAATATTTTTATTCGCTAAACATGTGTATATTCACACTTTTATGAAATTTTTAATGCATATTATTTTAGTATTGTATATTACGACAGAATAGCCCCGTATAGAGGAGTCGTAATAAAGTCTATGTCTATGTCTATGTCTATACAGGAATGTCCCAATATGCCTCTGCCTGGCTCTATTCATAGTGTGGCTTAGGTAGCAATGGAGAGTACCACGGTGGAACATCTTAGAGTAACTTTAGGTCATGCAACACCTCATAGAATAGAACTTTCATTATTTTATTTTGAGCAAGTGCTGGGCAGCCCGCTAACAAATGTTCCATTGTCTCCAGTGCTTTATTACATAATCTGCACATCACATTACCTTCTGGGGTACCACGAGTCTTGTTTTTAGAGTAGATCTTGGTGGGCAAGAGCTGTTCATACAACTCAAACATTCCCACTACTGTATGCATTGGACTATCTGGCCACTCTTTAAGCCAAGAAAAACAACCCATAACTTTGTGTTCTTGATCCTCATATCTTGCACTCAGTAGCTTCCCATGCCATTTTTCATCTCTCATAGTGTCCATCAACTTGTCTTCGCATGCTTCCCTGATAACTGTCTTGATTTTTTCCTCAGGGATCTCCTCTCCACTTTCTGAGTAACATCGTGCAACAGAACTGTCTAGAGAAAGGGTGAGACCTATCTCTGTAGCAAACTTGACAGAATCCTTAATAATAGACTGGCAACTAAGCTCAACTGACCGTTCCTCAAAGTCTTTGACGAGTTGGATGCTTGGATCTGGGTTATTATATAACTTTAAGGCCGCCTTGATCTTTATGTTCTTATATTCTTGCTCTACCGACCGCAGACCTCTTCCTCCTTTGTCCTTTAACAAATACAGCAGAGCCGTGGAACCAGCAGGATGCTTCCCACCACTATCAACAATGATTTGCCGCACATGTCTGTCAATGCTCTTCAAAGCATTTATCGGCCACTTTAAAGTCCACATCAGATATCCCATCACAGGAAAGGCTTATTTATTTGATGCTATGACTTTACTATAATCTGACAATGGACTTGACCATATTGCTGCCAGTCTTTGTAGATAAGACTTGAATGCAATGTCTAAAGCCAATTGTTCTTCTTGCATAAGGCTCTCCAGTACCCCTAGAAACTTGTACTCCTCGCCATCATTAAGGGATGATCATCTAGCTTCATTCCTTCGCTATTCAGACATTCTCCTCTTTTAACGTGATGGATGACAGCACACTTCTTGGAATTCCATTCCAATCCAATATCACTCATCACTAATCGTATTGACTTTAGGACACTGCCAAGTTTACTCTCAGAAGCTGCAAATACTTTCAAATTATCGATATACAACAAGTGTGTTAATGGGCTTAGAAAGGCGATATCCCTCTGTCGCTTTGAGCTTCCACGCAACTGGGTTAATACACAACGTAAACAACCGTGGACAAAGACTATCACCCTAGGGTAGCCCTCTATTAAAGCGAATCGAGCATGACTTCTCAAAGCGTTGAGCTGTTTTAGCCACTATCCTCGTATTCCAGCACATACACAAGTTGTGTATTGCTTTACATAACCATCTGGGAACCTTGTGCATATGCATCATCTCCACCAACCATCCATGATCGACACTGTCATAGGCTTTTTATACATCCACCCATGCCATACTCAGATTTCTCTTGTTTCTATGGCAATCTTTAGTAACCATTTGATCAATTAGGAGATTATTTACAGTACCACTGCAGCCAGACTTGGCACCACTTTGTTGCTCCTCCATTAGGCCATAACCCCGCAGGTGTTGATCCATCGGTTGCAGTAGGCACGATGTGAACCATTTATAGATTGTGTTCAAGCATGTAATTGGGCGCTGGTTTTCACTGGAGAAAACTCCCGGCTTTGGTATCAAGGTCGTCTTTCCTTCTGCAAACCATAATGGATTGCATCAGTGCGCGTGCCTATAGATCTAAAGGCTTTTACCACACCGTCATGAACGACATTCACATTTTCCCACCAAAAGTTGGGATTTTATCTGGCCCGGGAGCACTCCAGTTTTTCTTTTTCTTGAGCTCGCCTACAGCTTGGCTGGTCTCCAACACCCACTCCGTTTCGTTGTATTGACTTACTCGGCCATTAATGGCAGATCGAATGTCGTTGAGCCACCCCTCCTTTTCGTCTCCAGTTCCTTCCTTCGTCCAAAGCTCTTCCCAGTAAGCACAAGCTTGACCAATGTTCTCAAATAATGACCTGCTATTCTCCTCATTGCCCACACTGTTCTTGAACTTTGGCTATTCATTGGTCTTACCACTCTCTACTAACTTGTTGAAACTTGGATACACTTTTCCTGGATCCGTTTTAAATTGACTGTTTACACTTCTTGCTTCTTCGACCTTCTTTTTCCTGACTTTCTAAGCTCTGGTTTCTTCTTTTCAATGTAACTCACCAAGCTTTCAGCAGAGATCCGCTTACACTCTTCCAACGACAATTTCCTATTCTTTTCTCCCGTCTTAGTAATCTTCTTATTATCCTTGAGTCGCTCCAACTCTGCTTAGGCAATAGAGATCTTTTTCCTACGATCCTTTACTTGATCTTCATGCAACTCTCGCTGCCTTTCCCCCGCCTTTTTTCTTGTTGTTGATCGCGATTCTTTGGTCTTCTTCCATCCTCGTTGAACCAAGAAAGCAACGACTACAGCATAAACTACACAGTGTATTAACCAAAGGTACTCAAAAGGGTTTTCAAGTGGTAAAACTGAGTTTTGTTTTAGCAGTTCAGAAATGACTTTGTTGATCTTCTTAAATTCCCCGCTACTTGGTCCGTGTTTGGTTCTTGTGTCAAGCTCACGATCATTGAAATTTCCTTCTTGACCGCTTACCATGTTTAATATCGAAGTAGAGGTCTCCAACATCATTTTTTCTTCAGCATTTTTTCCTTTCTTCTTCTTCTTCTTCTTCTTCTTCTTCTTCTTCTTCTTCTTCTTCTTCTTCTTCTTCTTCTTCTTCTTCTTATTATTATTATTACTAAATTGCAAATGAAAATAGTGAAGCCTTATTGGGGGTTATCACGATTTTCAAATCCAACAGGTTTATTTGCTTCCTTAATTCCGTTCATCCAAAAATGAAAGGATCAGTTCTAAATAATCCGAAAAACGTATTACAAATCACAGTTGAACGACTTATCATCCCGGCTGTTTTCGAAGTCCGGTTCCGTAATCTTGGTTTATTTCCTTGAAAACTGTTTAAATCTGCCCTGGCGAAGACAAAAATACTTGTTCCTTGTAAACGGTTTAAATCTGCCGTGGCGAAGACAAGAAGACAACATCTGTACTCCATTTCCGTCACTGCTCAAAAATCTAAAATTCCGTAATTGCTTGTTCGATAGTCCAGTCCAAAGTTTTAATTTTATAATTTCTATAGTCTTGATTTCAGTGTTGGAGTAACTGGAACCGAGTAACTGGAACCAAACGTTTTACAATAATTCGAAATCTCTTTGAGAAAAAGGCGTAAATCCAGTAGCCCAGACCGGGTTTAAATCGCCAAAACTCTCTCTATCATCGATTCAAAACTCAGCATAAACAGTAAACAGTTCTCAGAAACTACAAACGTTCGTCACGAACCTACACTCGAGATGAACAAAAAACTATCAAAAACGAAACCAAAATACCCTAGTGATCGCTTCTCGAGAGAACAGACACACCGCCGAAACTGTTCTGTGGTTGCCTCAAACGGCCCTGAAAAAGTTTATCAGAAGGTGAAAGTCTATAAAGTAGTAGTAGTCATGCACAGTTTATCTTGCTTTGAATTTTCACACAAACCTTTGAATTTCCCACCATGCCCTGATAACCCATAATGCACTCAAGAGTGTGAACTACAGTCGAACCTCTCCTTACGGACACCTCTCTAATACGGACACTTTGCTCTGTCCTTTCGGTGTCCGTATTAGAGAGGTTCGACTGTAGTCAGTATTCCGGCCTTTTGGCAGCCTGGTCGTTTGTTTGTCACGTACACTTTTGTTTGTTCCATGGTTTTCCTAGACTAGTAAAATGACCTATCCCGTAAAACGTTGGAAATCGATTTGGACCAGCTCCTGTGCATTATTAGCATCATTAAGAAATATAAAACGAGCCGAGTGATTTGTTGAGTTAAATATAATCACGCGGGATTTTTTTGGAACACGAGAGAATGTCGAAAATGCTTACTAGCCGTAAGTGAGTGTTTTCAGTACTAAATGTCAAGCGATAAATAAAATGAAAATAAAATAAAACAACTTAATTAAAATTAAAATGGAACAGACAAAGAAATAAACAAATCAACAGTCGAGCAATGCTATCATGTTTCGAAAAATCCGTGTTTTACAAATCCATGTTTTACAAATCGACTTTTTACAAATCCATATTTTACAAACCCACCTTTTACAAATCCATGTTTTACGAAATCAATGTTTCACAAATCCAATCCAGTCCGTTTTACAATATGCCGCAGACAAAATGACCGCTTTGCAGCAAAAAGGGTGATGCTCTTTTGTTTACTTTTGGAGTATGAAGTAAATTTTTCAATGTACATTTTTCTCCTAGCTCCTCCATTGCTTTATTGGGCGGCTTGTTGAGTTCCAAAGTCATGGATAAGCCTGACAATTTTTTTCTCCAGTGCAACTTCGACGTCCCCTGTAACGTTTTTTTTTTTCAGGAATGGTGGACTTTTGACAGTGTCCCCCATGTTTTGGATCACTACTTTCCACCCCTCAAACTGACATTTCCCTTATTATTCAACGTATACGACGTACAGTCTACTTTAGACTTCAAATCTACTTCAACGAAACAAAGATTTTAAACCAGCTGAGAAGATTCACAATAGAGTTAAACCCGGATCGATGGCTTCACCTTGCAGTTTCCTATATCCACTAGACGAGACAACCCCCCGGAAAATCGAATTTTTTTAGAGTATTGAAAGTACTAGTAGTACCCAGCAAAACAATTGAAAGTTAACCGTCTTCAACGGGGTTTTTAGACCTGAATACTGTAGATCAGCGCGGCATAGCTTAGAAACGCTATTTCTTGTTGAGCTAAAGCTGTAATTCTGCCTGTTTTCATTTTTTTTAGAGCGGTAAGCTTGTCAACATTAACATGGGATATTGCGTCGTGTAAGTGTTGCGAAATGTCCAATGTTAGTTTCAGGGATGGATATTAGTGTTGACCGTTTGTCGACTGACCAGCTGCGTGCTTCACCGATAAGTTGTTTGACAAAATGTTGCGTGACAAGTTTCATAAGAGATGGCAAAACGCGCATAAGGTTTGCGCAAAAAAGTAGAACGGGATTCCACTTTTGTACAAGTTTTTTACCAAGTTGCAACAATCACTTTTGAGTGGTAGGACGTGGATCAACTGAGGTGTTTCACGACAAGTTTGGCAAAAAAATATTGCCCTATTTCCGCGCCTGTAACTTTACGTAGTTCCCAGCCCCTCCGCAACAAACCGGTATTGTAAACGCGCGCGAAATGGTTAGATCAAATCCCATATCGAAAATTTGGTCAGCATATCAAAGATGCTTGTCGACGAAGCCTTGGAGAACTCAATTGCTAACTTCAGGTACGAACTTTAAGCGATCGTATCATTGATTTTTTCCTCAAGCAAATCGTTGCATCTCTCGATACTTTTATTTCAATTCTGTATGAAATTATTAAAGCTAAACCTGCCCTTACTTCGCAACAGAATATGGTCATTGAAACTTGTTTGGTACCCCTTTAAGCCTTTTATAGCTTTTGTAAATCTGAGTAAAGAGAGATAGCAATTAAATAAAGCAGTAAAAATGAGATTAGACAAGTGACAAATATGATGTTTAATGCATGACTTTACACTAATTACAGCTTGAAAATACATTATCACGTTTAAAGAATACTCGTCTTATAAATATTTTAAAACCTCATGTTCGAGATTTTCAACAATTAACATATTTGCCACGTACCATTGTGTTCAGCTGACCGTTTATAAATGTGATCGCAAAAAAAGTAAGCTAAATTCCATTTACCAGCTTAAACCAGAGACATTAACAAAACAATGCACAGATTATTATCTGTTTATAATTTAAATAATATGGTATGAACTTTATTTAGGGTCAAGTCTTTTTAAAGTGCACAGGCACTAATTGGGGACACAGAAATCAAATCAAAGTAACTGATATCATATTATAATATTATAATATAATATTGTTGGTGTTTGAGGAAAGGTGAAAAACCAGAGTACCCGGAGAAAAATCTCTTGGAGCAGACAAGAGATCCAAGTAAATAACTCCCTAGGACAGTGACCAGGAGAATTGAACCCAGATGCTCTTCCCCCTTAGAAGCAAGCCCTGTTCCCTAAAACAAACAAGAAACTTGACACTCTCAGGTAGTGAAGTAGCCCCAGGCTCTGCAGTTTGGGTTATTTTAACCGTGTTATGGTGCGAAAAGGAATGTGGCGGGTAAAAAATGGCCAGCGAAGTGAGCCAGGTGGGGAACCTCGCCTCACCTGGCCTCACCACGTTCTTACCTTTATTTGATGTAAACAAACTTACAATGTCATATGCTTTTGTAACATTGTTTATGTTATATTATCTTTCTGAAGCATCTCACCCACATAGCCAGTCCAGAGCTTTGCAAAAGGGACCATTGTACCAAATTTTTGTACACACTATATGTTTATCGAAGCCAGTTGAAAATGCTGAAGAAATACTTGTAAACACCCTTATGTAGTAAAATATATGCAAGGAAAATTATATAATAACAGTTTCATACAGTGAAAAGTGAAAGGTTCAATCAGTCCCCATTTAAAGGGGCTATTATGAGCTCTAAACGTCAAATTGGCAGAACAAGAGTCTTTCATTTGCAAAATCACGGCCACATAACAACTGAGAATGATTTTCCAGCTTTGTAAATGACATTTTGATATAGACTGATATAAATTTGAAAAAAGGTGGGCCGACGTTTTTCAAATTTACCCAAATTCAATCCATTTCAATCCTCTCCAGTTTTGTCCATCCATGTCCCTTCTTGGCTTCCCTGTGTTTTGTTAGAGTTCTTCTATAGTTTTGAACAGTTATTTTGATATTTTAGTCAGGCGTTCTGATAGGGTGCGATGATGCGCAGGTTATGCGATTAGAAAAGCCAATTATGCGATAAATAATGTAAATTATGCGATTTTTTTTCTGAGCAATTTTAAGCTTGTTTCTCAAGGTTTCAGGATTAAAAAAAAACATGTTTTTACTGCCCTAAAGACATTTTGAACACAAAAGAACAGTAATTATGAATCTTGATCGACATTTTTGTGGGCAGTATTATATTTCTGAACAAATTTGCTAAGCTGAACAAAGGGCGTGTTTGTGTTACACCAATCGGCGACTCTTAACTCTTTGTCTCTCATAAAATATTAGGTTATTATAGTGTACATGTTATATTGCATAACAGTTTGTTCTTATTGCACCCACAGTACTTTCAGTACAGTTTCCTGTAAGATAGAGTGTATAATGTAACATTTTCTTTTGGTTTAAATACAGTCATTGAGTTATCAGTCACCTTGTGCCTTTATTCACCAAAGGAGATCACCAAACAACTTTAGTATTAATTGTTCTGTTTTGCTTTGCATCTTAAAAAACAGCTGTGATGTTCACTGCAAGTGATATCTTGACCCAACAACTGGTTGAAAAAAAGGGTTCATTCCATGATGGTAGGAGAACGTTACGTATGTGTATAATGGGTGTCATTGTTGGACCTATTCAAAGGACATGGCTCCTTACACTGGAACGCTTTTTACCTCCAACATCCAAGGTGCAGATTGTCAAGAAACTGATTATAGACCAGACAATTTATGGACCTTTTATTGTGTTCTTCTTTTACACCCTGTCTGGAACTCTTGCTGGCAAAAATCCTCTTGAAATAAAGCAGTTGTTGCAAGAACGATACATCAAGACTATGAGCACTGCCTACAAGGTTTGGCCCATAGTGCAGACTGTAAACTTTACTTTGATTCCTGTCCAGCATAGAGCTAATTTTGTCCAATTGGTTTCTTTGTGTTGGAATATGTATTTGACTTGGATGTCTAACAAACCTGTCATCAGTCAGGAAGTACAGGATGAGAGTCAGCATGCTAAGTCAAATTTGTCAACAGACATAATAAAGAAGAACTGAATAAAGACCAGATATCACAAAGTTATTATACAGCTGCAATAGATTGTTAGTTCAATGGTATTACGTTGACTCAAATAGGCCATTTCTGAGTTCATGTCTGCCTCCTCTTTAAAGCCAGTGTAAGTGCAAAGTTTTTCGGGTGGAAATTAGTTTCATTCATATGTATTAAGGACGGTGCCTACTAATTAAAGATATTTTTGCCCCGATGAGTGATTTTGCAGGAAATGTAGATCTTAACAAGTGTTATAATGAAACCCAAAAAGAAAATTGGGGGTAACCACGCATTTTTCAAAGATAATTCACGAATAATATTAATTTGTAAAAAGCTTTAAAATACAAAGCGAGGTATGACGTTCTTGCTTAAATTGAAGCTTAATTATCTCTCAAAAATACATGGTTACGCCCAATTTTCATTTTGGATATGAAGACTACTTACTAAGATCTACTTTCTCCGGATAGTTTTAAACCGAGCAAAAATATCCCTGTATTAGTAAGCATCGGCGATGGGAAATCCGAGTATCTGGAGATGCACAGAACATATGCGCAAAAATAACAATAGTAGGCACCGTCCTTAAAAGTAGAACTAATTACCATCGCAAAACTCACTTTGAAATGGAGGCAGACATGAACTCAGAAATGGCGTATTCATGTATCACAGCTTTGTTCTGTTGTCTTGTAGTTGAAGGAATTGGAACTACATGTACTTTCAATTGAGTTTGTGCTGGAGTTTTAATTTTCTTATGTACAATTTAATGATTTAGTTATTTTAGTAACTAAATCATAATATTACTTAAAAGTAATATTATTATGAACTATCACAGGTTTTTATTTATGGTTTAGAAGACCAGAATTTTTTGAGTTTAGATCTATATTTAGTGGATTAATTTTACTATAGTAAATCTGTTAAGTGATTAAAGGCAGACACAATACGGGCAGGATATTTGCATTTATATGAGTGATAGTGTTGCATCACATAGAAAGTTTAAGATGTGATGCAGCTCTGTCGTCAACATTGTGGTGTACTTATTCAGTGTTGTCCAAGCATTATTTTTGGTGCAAAATTCTAAATGAAAATTTAATGGAAAGTTGAAGTAAATTTAAGTACATTGGCCACTTTCAAAAATACCATAATACTCTGTGTTTGCCCTACATTTTTTTTCTTTATTTTCTTTTGCAACAGATTTCCTTAATATTTCGGCTCTGAAGAGTGCGAAGAAATTCGAAACCACATTGAACAACGCTAGAATTTTGCTAAGCTGAGTAAGAGACAACTGAAGATTTATACTTCTATCATTCACCAAAGTTTGCTTGCGAATCTCATTTTAAGAAAACGTCTCAAGAGAAACTGGAAACAATACGTATGCAAATTTTGGAGGGCAAGCAAAGAGTACTATGGTGTTTTTGAGAAGTGGCCTATGTAGGATATTTAACAATAATAATTATTCCATGAGCGCGCGTTGGATATGAGATGATAGATAGCCAACAAGGTGCGTAGCGCCAAGTTGGCTATAATCGTTTCATATCCAACAAGCGCGAGTGGAATAATTGTTTTATTAAAAACGCCCCCAAAATATCGAAAACTAGACTACAATAAAAATAAAAAGGCCCAAAAAATCACGCGTATGCTTGACGTGTTTGTGGATCATGGTATAATGGCTCATAACCCATGATGGCTTAGCAAATCAAAACTGTCGAATTGCATTATCCAGTGATCCAGTTTTTAATAATGCATGAAATATACTAATTTTCTACCGCATATTAATAACACATTTCTTTGGTTTTTCCTTCATGGATAATCTGTGAGTTGAATGGGATATTTGCAATGGAAAGTTTAGTGCGGCTATAGCAGTAAGTTGTTGATACAGAATGGGACACAAGTACTGTGTCCCACTAATGAAAGGAATGTCTGTATTAGGAAACTGAAATAGTGTATTCTGTCAACTGCTCCTAATCATCTTTAAGCCCTGGCCAAACGAGAGCGAGAGTTGACAAGAGTTGAAACTCCTGAGAGTGATCGAGAGTTGGCCAAACGAGAACCAGAGTTGACTGGAGTTTCTCCAGAGTTTCACTTGTAAAAAAGAGAGACCCTGAGAAAACCCTTTCTGACGTAAATATGGCGACTAGCCAGCCGGTATATTCAGCTAGCCAGATAGCTAAAATGAAGTTTGTGCGTAAGCTTATGCATGTTTATTTCTAATGCTTATGTATTTTGGTTGTCATTTCCCTATTGTGACAGTCTTTGGAGAAAACTTGGCGTTGCCCTTGGTCCACGAGTCATATTTTTTTTGCCTTTTTTTGTCTGAGCCCGCTGGAAAAAAATATTAATTGCTGACCGCAAAACTCTCGCTCAAACTCTCGTGCGAGGCCAAACGAGATAAAGCTCTCGCACACTCTCAACTTTTTTATCAGAGCCCGCTGGGAAAAAGTAACCACAGTAATTGCTGACGGCAAAACTCTTGCTCAAACTCTCGTGCGCAGCGAAACGAGACAAAGCTCTCGCCAACTCTCATGAAAAACTTGAGCAGGTTTAACTGAATTCGATGAAAGCTCTTGAGAGTCGATGAGAGTAGCCGAGAGTGGATGAGAGTTCCTGGCCAAACCAGAGCGAGAGTTTCAACTCTCATCAACTCTCGCTCTCGTTTGGCCAGGGCTTTACAGTGAAACGAAATTCAGGGGCATCCAACGATCGGATGTCTTAAATTTTGTCAGACAATGCTTTAAAAGCTCGTTTTGTGAGTTTGTAGCTGCCCCGCAAAATATTTATCAGTTCGGATGTTTTAAGGGAACGTCAGGTCTGTATAATTTCTAGGTGGATTTTTTGCGTCATCCGAAACTTCCAGCAATGGTGACGGGTCTGATCAAATTAACATTACGTAGTCTTTCTATTTATCCCGAGAATTTTACAGGACGTTTTCTTAAAATATGATTTTCAAGCAAACTTTGGCGAAAATGATAGAAGTACAAATCTTCAGTTGTCTTTCACTCGGCTCAGCAGAATTCTGGAGTTGTTCAATGTGGTTTCGAATTTCTTCGCACTCTTCAGAGCCGAAATGTTAAGGAAATCTGTTGAGAAAAATGTCCAAAATCTTACTGTTCCACGAAAGTCTGAGTTCGAATAATCTAGCCTACCTTCTCCAAACAGGTATTTCCCAAAGTTTCTCGTTGGATGCCCTTGTACATTGGGGTCCTATAATATAATTTACCTGTTACTATTGAAGTTGAAAGCCATATTTTCCGTTCCATTTATTTGTAGTTCTATCTCAGAATCAATTTGGCCCAGTTATTTGAGTTTACAAAGACCAAACCATGGAAGAACACTGTGACGGCATGTAGACTTAAATTGCACCAGACCCAGCAAGAGCCCCTCCATGTTCGTTGAGTTATTCTTTCAGTTGTATTCATGCGTTTGTTTTCGTTTTAACCCTCTGCAATAGTACTAGCTAAAAATATGGCGCAGGCTGCTCTCTCAAATATCATTCAGTGTTCCTACGTTATTCTGGCAATCCCCGGCAATAGATTTTTATTGTGCCGGAAACATCTCAGTGGGCTAGAAGTTATCGACCGTCAGATTTGTGGTCAGTGTAAAACGTGTATTGCAGACTAGGGGTTAAATTAAATGCTTAGTGCTGAGCATACGTTTCTTATGTTCTGGGAAGTAAAAGAGTAGTTAACTTTCTATGAACATATCCAGTTTAAAAATGGAGTGTCGCTCATCGTAGTTTGATGAACGAGTTAAACACTACGAGAAAGACCTCCAAAAAACACAATTGTGTCGTCTGAAACGTTTTGTGTTATTAAAGGTGCCTCTCGTTTCTTTTTACATCCGATTTTGTTCTTTGGCTGATGTAATTACTACTTTTAAGTTTCCTTAGTCCCAGTTTTTTATTCTCCATTCAACCGTCATTTTAATCAAAAACTATTTCAAGTTGCAAATATTGAAAAAAAAACAAGTCTATATGCCAAGCACACTTGAAATAGACAGTTGAGTGAATGTATGAATGTAACTGGCTGTTGCAAATTTGTCTCATTTATTTTATGTATCTAATCGACCCCAGGGATTCAGCCTTAAGCCCCTCATCCGTTAACCTGCGAGCAGGCTCTCTCTTCGCGGTGGGAGTGAGAGAAGGAGAGCTCTCCTTGTGCGCTGTGATTACCGTGACTGCGTCTGCTATCGGTCTATGCCTATTCTTTTCGAGGTTGGGCTGTTGTCGAGGTAGTAAGCAGCGAGATACTTTAGATCCGAACTTCAAGGGTCTCCGAAAACCTGGCAGCTGGAATGGCCAACCAGGAACAAAATGTTTCTAAAAAACTCAACAATTTCTGTTTAATGTTTCATGTGCGCACCGTGAAATGAGGAAATAATTTATTTTTGAAAACAATATTTTTTTCACTTGATTTACTTAAAACTTGCTGCGCGACCAAATGAAAAGAAAATTCTCCATTTGAATTTGTGCCTTAAAAGAGTGTACGTACTCTAAGCGTTCTTGTTTCTATAAAGAATTAAATGGGACTGAGAGAAACTAGCTAGATCGGTTCGTACCATTCCTTGCCCTTTCCGTCTCTGTTGATGAGAAAAATCCCGTCTTTCTTGTTGTATGCAATCTCAAATCCAAGTGCGAGAGTCTGGGTTCTAAGGCAGCTAGATCGCTGGCGCAGGATGTTTTGAATGTCGTCACGTTACTCGTCACCAAACGTCCCTATGGTAACTGTAAGTTTTAAACTAACAAATAAACCGTTTGGAAATCACATTTCCAATCCAAACAAAATGGTGATACTCCAGAAACATGAAAATCAAGTATATACAGACATTGTCCGCACTTTAAAGCAAAATTTTCGGACGGAAGTCCAAACTTCTTCCAATTTAGAGACCCATTGTGAAAGGAAAGTAAGAATCCGGAACGAATGCTATTACAAATCGCAGACCTTGGATGACCATTGGCGAGAAAGATACAACCGACACGTGAAACAGAGCGTTCGAGGATTTTATACGCCGGCCCATGTACCGTACGCCTCCGTTGGAGATGTTTGTCTGGATATCAAAGATCTTGTTTTAAATACGGTGGGATGTGGTCAGGCCGACCTCGAGAAGGTCAGTATATATAAGCTTAAGGCCCGACGGCAGCGGTTTAACAATATTGTGCAGTTTTTTAGCACTTCTTTCTGCAATTTTGGAAAGGAACGTATTCAGTTCAAATACTGCGGATTTAATCTACGCTTCCCCAATAATTAAACTTCAAAGCCCGGTTGTCCGAAAGGTGATTTATCTTAGAACTGCCATAAATTTTCGTTTCATGTTTTCAACTTTTTGGTGAAAGTTTCTTTTGCTTATTAATTTTTGTTTTTCAAGATTGACTTCTTCTAATGTAAAGTTTTGCCAAATGATCGGCGTTGAACAGCATGTGGGAGTAGAGAAATAAACTTCTTGGTTAATTTTTAATCTGGGATTAGCGTTAATCGGTTTTTGAACAACCGGGCCCAGTGCTATAAGGAAAAATTAGGAGTAGTTTGTCGAAGGTTTTGGCTAAATAAGAACGCTTAGCTACATAAATCAGGAATTTTTTTTAGAAATTCGAGACTTCAACAGGTATTTCAAAAAATCTCGAGAATTTTAGAGCAATTCGAACTTTCCGCCGATATTTTGGCAACGTTTTTTGTGTTCCTACCGACCAAGAGAGGGTTCGGTCCACTCATATGCTACAGCAGTGCCTAGAGCAGAACAAAGCAGCGGTTTTTAATGCTGTCATTGGTAATAAACGATGTTTTACGATTACAACTCATTTTTTCTTGTTATATCGCTATAAAATAAAAACCGAAATTTGTTGAGAATTTCCGGGAATTTTAGAGAGTTTTTGGAGAATTTTAGATATTTCTAATAGAGTTTCAGAGCATTTTTCAGGAAATTCGGAAATACTTTTTTGGCCATTTTTCAGGAATTATATATATGCAAAAATTAAAGCCTACTCAAAGTTTCCTGCTCTGCATTCCGTTTTCTAATTTAAGGTGTTGATCGATATGACTTACCAGGAAAAAATAGCTAAAATCAAACAAGTCTCCGGTTTTTGGCAATTTTATCATTTGCCGTAAATGGAACGTCGTTTTAGGCTTGGGTTTAAAGGATAGTTCCATCTTTCTAAGCTTTTCTTGCATCGAAACGTACCTTTGCATAGTGCTTGAATATTTATCTTAGAACTGACTCAGTGTTTGCCGTGTCATCTCGCAAGCCCTTCTTTGCTCTAAAAAAAAAACGTGGGCATTACTCATATCGTTTGACAACCAATAGAATCGGGATCCGCTTCAAAACCAACTAAAAACCTAACAAAACTCACTCAATGGATTAAATGCTTCTTTTGAAGTGCGGGTTAAAGGCAAAAGGGCGAAGTGATAAAAATTGTCTTTTATAAACAAGTGCGAGGATTTCTTCTACCTTTCATCGGTAGCCCGCTCTTCAAATACATACATTTATTTCATCGAATCCTTTCACGGGAACACATGAGCAACACATTGTCCTGCTTTCAAATAAGTGGCCTCATAGCTCAGTTGCTAGAACATTGCCGGCACCGGCATCCCTAGGGTCTGTCAGATTATGCCGGCATAATTTTGAGCATAATACTATATCTGGAGCATTAGGCATAATGCTGGCATAATACTTATATTTTTGCAGCATAATGCTGTTGATACTGAAAACTGGGAGAAATGTATGGAAATTTTGCCAGCAACTCGCTCTAGAATGTATAAAGCTGATTAAAGCGGGGAATATTTTAGAAACTTGATACCTTAGACTTGTAGTCTAGTGCATTTTGGTATAATCGAAGGCCTGGTTACCGCTTTATACCCATTGAGTTTTTTCGTTAACGTGATATTTAAACCAAGGGCCAGGGAACATTAACGTTCAAACACTTTGAGGCGTGAACGTTGTCAATGTCAAGTTCATTTTTGTTACAGGTCATAAAACATGTAATGAAAAGAATGTACATTTTTGATAAAGGTACATATAAGTGCTATAATCCTATAAACCAATAAGTCACGAGAAACTTTGTAGTTTGTAACTTACTTTTCGGTGCTGCTAGTTTTTAACAACTTTGGCTCATCAGATGCAGGTTCATTGGAGAAAGACATATAGTAAGCCTTTCAATGCCTCACAATTTCCAATCTTTCACTTGCTCATCAAATGTTTAACTGAATAATAGACCAATTTCGATATATTAAAATTCAGTCCAAAACAAAAGGCATCATCTCGAGGCTCTGGGGAATAAACTCATACAAATCCTTATATTTATTCCCCAGAACCTCAAGATGATGTCTTTTGTTTAGGACTGAATTTTAATATATCGAAATTGGTCTATTGCTGAGGGATGCATGAGCCTATGGGGGGGTGGAGTGGAAGTGTCATTTTAGTCCGGCATAATTTGAGCACTATACCTCCAGCCGAGCACAATTTTGAGCATAATACCCTGGGTTTCACAGGTGACGCCCGAAAACATAATACTCTATTTTTCGAGCATAATCCGATAGACCCTAGGCTTCCCAGAGGTCATTGGTTCGAGCCCCATTGAAGCTAAGTGAATGTTCCAGGTGTCTATGTGAGATGGCACCTTCAACTGACAGGCATTTCGTGCCGCGGAACAATTTTCATATATCAAAATGCAGCCAAATTTGAAATTCATCCAATCAGATCGCTGCGGTAAGCAATGCGAATTTCTATAACAAAAACAAACGGTCGAAAGGCCTGTCGGTTGACGGTGGGCCTTTAAATTGCCAATTCAAATATTTTAGAAGAATGAGAGAATTATCCGTAAGAACGTTTATTGGGATCACAAAGACCGACTAGGTCTTAATCAAGCATGCCAATTTAAGTACTTATATTCACTAGGAATACTGCAAACTATTATTCCGCAAGGACATTTACCATGCAGAAACAATGAAATTCCCACCAAATTTTAACTTCTCTATTGATTGCTGGGAGCCTGAATAAGTCCGGATCAAGTCCATCGTGTCTCTTGTAAGTCTTTCAGAAAGTTAGAAAATCGCGGCCTGCTCTCGCCGCGGCTTCTTGGGAGAACTGATTTGACCGACATGTATTTGGCCATACCCTGTCGAGATGTTTGTCAACTTTTTGCTTTGTTGTTGTTATCTGTTTCTTCGTCATATCCCAGCAACACACACTGTTCTTGACTGTAGGGGCCAAATACATGAAAATCTCTCACGAGATGTCGGGTCGCTTTTTCTTCAACGTCTGTCATCTGTATGGTTCTTATTAACACAGAGGCTTAGTTATATAGTTAATCGAGAAGTCTATGTTTACAGTGTTATCTTTCATTTGACTTTAATTAAGAGCAAAAAGTTAAGTGTGATAGAGGATACCGGTGACCAGGAGAGAAAGAAGGAAGAAGAAAGAGCTGCTACCGATAATGAGGTAGGAAGTGGACTTGTTTTACAACGTTTTATAGCTCTGTCTCCATAAAGTCACGGAACCGGAATAGGATCATGTTTAAAGCAATCCAAATGACCTGTAAAATACCGCTCCAGACCCCCCTAAGTAGTTCGTTTGTTTTGCCTTCTTTCGAGTTGAACAGTAAACTTTATTTTCAGTTTTTTCTAATTTTTCACGCTAGAATTAATGGTTTAAGCCAGGAGACCATTACCCGGAGCCTCCATCTTCCATATTAAGTTAACCCTTTGGGTTAACCCTTTCCCGTATCCATCTATTTTTAGAAGCAGCTCGCAAGGAAGGGTGGGGGGCTTTAGTGGGTGTTTTCACAATAACCAATCATAAGAGCCTATGGTCAGCCATTAATTACGTCACACATGTAGTTGACGTATGTGAACCACTACACGTATGTTCTCAGTGAGATACGTCACATACGACGAAATATAGTAGTTCTTAAAAAAAGAAAGATACGGGGAAGGGTTGACTCAAGCGTACAATACATATGGAAGCTCCGGGTAGTCCATTCGCGCTTGTTGGATATAAGATTGTTAAGAGCCAAGCTGGCGCTGCGCGCCTCGTTCACAATTTAGTATCTCCGTCGCTACCTCATGAAATAATTGACCGGAGTTGTTACGTTACGTGAACGAATAACACCACCCATATTATATCGATCATATTGCGTGTTCTGAAAAACAAAAAGCCTCAAACTCAGTGATTTGCGATGAGTATTTTGTAGGCGTTGACCATAATGGCGTGCAGGCGGCCACGTCCAATTTTTAAATATTTCCGCCGTTCAAACGTGCAAACGTGCAAATCGTTCACACATGATTTCTCTCTTTAAAATCAAGCAGAAATCTCAAAGGGAAGACAAGAAGGCTTGTTACTCGTCTGAAGATCGAGGAGGGCTGACTGATATTAGAGCCAAGTTGTTTCAGTATCGTGGTAGACTATCGATATTGCAAGCCGGAGGGTCATTTGATGCATGCCTTGCGAAGGAAAATGTTGCATCATTGGTAAGAGCATTTCTTAGATGCTTTCGGTCATCTAACTCAGCCTTGGTGTTTTTGGTTGTAAAATGAAAATAAAAAGATTTAGAATGTTAGAATTTTCATCCCATTTCCCTAATTAAAGGAGAAGAATATTACGTTAACTGATCGCTTTTATCCCAACGTATACATGTGGTTTTGAAGCTCAAAACTAGCATGATCGCGTTTACGGTAAATTTCGCTCGAAATATCTTCGATTAAGGGGGGTGGCTCTTACCTACCAAACCGTTGCTCTGGACTCCTTCAAATAGCCATTTCTCTAATTCCTTTAACTCTACAGTTATCCTTTTTTGCCAAGTGTTTTCTATTTAACATTTCTTTGTCTGGTTCAAATCACAACCGTATTTGGTAAATCACGAGACCAAAACAGTAAATGCCTAAGACCTAAGCGAGTTAAATATGTTTTCCACAAGTTTTTAACGCAAAAGTGTGAAAACATTCTAGCACAAAATCTGTAGCATGGATTTTAAAAGAAATCATTTCTCAAAATAATTTTGACGTCATAAGGCCCTCCCTTGATACACTTTTCAAAGTATCAGTTCCACTTTTTGTCGAAATAGAAATTCCATGCTACAGTTTACGAAAAATGATGGGACAGTTCCCATCCGGCGAAAAAGGTGCCTCTTCCTTTCGTTTCCTGAGAGCTTTTACCTGTTTTACACTGAAACGCACGGCAGAGGACTGGGACTAGTTGCGCATGTGTGTTCTGATTGAAGTGATGTCACATTTCTATTAAAAACGTTACTTGATAGAACCATCCATGGAACCTTTTTGCAGGGCTCTTTGACTAAAAAGCTT
>NC_090873.1:23337627-23340127 GCF_036669935.1 Montipora foliosa
TTAAAAAGGTTGAAATAATCTCAAAGTGGCAACAATAACATGAATTTATATTTTGAGATGACATTCTTGTTGCCGTCCCCTTTGCTTAAGACTTTTAAGGAGGCGAAATACGAAATACAAAAACCCTCAACTTGGCGCGCAACATTGTTTAGTTGCAAGTTTGGGTCGATGTTTCCCGTTTTTCACCTTGCATGACCAACTTGTCGCGCAACAAAAACATTTGTTGCTGGTTGAAGAAAGTTGTTGCGAAAAGTAGAGCGTGGATCTACTCTGAGCAACAAATTTTGGCTTTGTTGCTCGTTTTTCATCAAGCTCACAACTTGTCCCGCAACAAATGTGCTCGTCTACTAGCAAATCAACCAATCAGAGCCCTGCATTTCTTCAACCGGCAACAAATGTTTTTAATGCGGGTCAAGTTGATCACGCAAGGTGAAAAACGCGAAACATCGACCAAAACTTGCAACGAAACAATGTTGCGCGACAAGTTGAGGCTTTTTGTATCTCGTATTTCGCCGCCTTTAGATCTGCGACGCGGTGATCAAAGAAAACGCCACAAAACAAGAATATCATTGGTTAAAGAGGAAAAATAATCGTACCTAACGTGCGGCAAGCATTTATCATATCTTTTTGCGATCCTCTGCATAACGACGAGGTGAAATCACTAAACTTGAGGTTTTGACGACAACGTGAGTATGTAACGGAGAATCTTTCATTCTCTATTTTTGCTTTAACTGCTCGTCCAAATTTATTATTAGGACACTTCGCCCACATTGTACGACGCAAACGAGGTGGAAAAATTGCAAAAGACTTAGTTTATTTTATTTTGAGGTGACGTTTTCGTCAAAATGTCGACGTCGCGTCGTAGATCCCTATTCTTTTGAATTAGCTAACAGAATACTTTGGCAACCATTTTGATTTATATTTTTTAAAAACGTGTAATGGGATGCTCAGGGGGCAAATTAATATAAGTATTTTAATAGCTATCAAGTGAATCTGTGATCTTCGCAGTTATGAACGCAATTTTTGCAACTGCGTAAGGAAGCCTAAAAAATCCGGACTTCAACGGGGTTTGAACCCATGACCTCGCAATAACGGTGCGGGGTTCAAACCCCGTTGAAGTCCGGATTTTTTAGGCTTCCTTACGCAGTTGCAAAAATTGCGTTCATAACTGCGAAGATCACAGAGTCTTCTTTACGCAATTGCAAAAATTGTGTTCATAGCTGCGAAGATCACAGCTTCACTTGATTTCATATCCGCCGTTCATATATGATCTATTTAATTTATCATTTCATTATTTAAACAATATAATTCAAAATGACCGCCGTATCGTCGAATGAAGAAGTCTATTGGGAAGACAGAGTGCAAATTTGTGAGGTTGAAACAGCCGCGTGGGAGCTGGATCGTGGGTGCAAAATTAAAATCCCAGGACTTCCTGCAACTGCCTAAGTTGCTTATAACACATGAAAAAGTCACTCAGTTCTGATTGGCAAAAAGGGGCGGAGTTCTCGTGTAGCATGGATGCAATTTTGTAAGTGCAAACAGGCTGGTTTCGAATTGTGCAGCAACAACAGAACATAATCGAGGTTAAGTGGAATAAAACTGCGTTTTCCTTTGTTTTGTACAAAACGAAATGCCAATCACTCCCCAGAACCTCGACTCTGTTCTTTTGTTGCTGCACAATTCGAAACTAGCCCATTTGTAACATGGTTGCAAATTACACTGCACCTTTCCAAGTTTACAGTTTAATGACGTTTGAACGAAAGTCTTGTAAAAGTTGAATTTGACAAACATGGTGTCTTTTTCAATCGATTAGTTGAATGAAGCTCAGAAAATTAAAGCGCGCGCTGTGAAAAATGCGCTTGTTTTGATTTTCTGTATTCCGTTTTTATTTTCATTCATATCTTTTGTAAGTAATCACATGATTTTTTATTAGAGTCTTTTTTTAGAACAATAGACACTAATTAACAACAACTGTAAAATTCATTAATAATTCATGAGGGTGCAGACCAATCCCAGCACAGTATTCAGATCACATGTACACAACTGTAAACCCCAATACAAATCAAATGAATTATTAAATAGTAGAATTAACTTTTGATACAAACTCCTGCTCAGCTAATTAGTATTCATTAACTTTTGATACAGATCTCTACTGATTAAAATAACAATACTTTGCATTCAATTTAATGTATTCATTTCACAAGCAGGATAAAATATTCGCGTCCGATCGGTATGGACGTTTACAATGGCTCGCCTATCGGCTCGCCATTGTAAACACCCATACAGATCTTCCGCTCATATTTTATCTACTACGTAAATGCATTTGCGTGTGTTGCTTGTGCTTATGCTTGCGGTGCTAGTGAAAACCAGGCTTTAGTGTATGAATAAGTGTCACATAATTCCCCGGAATTGGTAACGAGCTGGGGTTGATGGGAACTATCTAGAAATGCAAGGACTGGGTTTGTTTGGGTGCACAGAGCGAGAAATTGGCAGAATACCA
>NC_090873.1:23356186-23368686 GCF_036669935.1 Montipora foliosa
GACAAAACTCCAGCATTGATTTCAAAGCTACAATGTGTAATGTATGGTCAGCCCTTATCTTGGGTTAAAAACTGTCAAGTCATACACTGTATACCTTGTCATGGTTTCAAGGCTGGCTTAGTGCTTATACATGTCACAATGACCCCACAAAACTTGGAGGAAAAACAGTTAATATAATTATTACTTCAAGTTACTACCAAAACTGAAGCAAAAAGCCAAGGCTTATTAGCTTGACTTGAGCCATTCCATTGACACCTGACTGTTAGTAATTTCATCACTGCAACATATTATTGTGAGGGCATTTGTGTTTTTCCTAGTTTTACGGTAGCTGAAAGGTTTGCATTTAAATCTCTATGAGCTGCTTATTTGTGAAAATCTGTTTCCGCATCTTGCCAGGAGCTCATGAGCTGGAAGAGGTTCACTTTCAACAATTTTTGGAGAAATGATTCTGGGATCGTCAGGTTCCAGACAGACTTCACAAGTGATTAAGTAGTCGCCGTCATCAATGCAAAGTTTAAAAATTTTGTCCTTTCTCTTCCAAATATATCCACAATCTTGGACACCTTTAATATCCTAACATCCCAAGATTTTGTTCTCTGGTTGTATTTTCGTGAAATGATGGTGTCAGCATGATCCTCAGTGGTGGAAAATGAAAAGCCATTATGATACCAGTAATTCCAATCAAGGGTAGTCAACCTTTTCCTTGCTCTGTGAACTTGTTCCCTAGAAAAAGGTTATGGGCCGGTAAATATGAAAAGACAGGAAAATTATTAATAATTGCTATCAACAGTAATCACCACAATGTCTACAGTGTAGTTACAATATTCCACTACTGTTACATTCAGCAGATGAACCTAGGCCAGGACAGTGATTGACTGCCCAGGGTCTGTGATTGTTTATTTGAGGTAACCATCTATACCATAATTCCTTTTGTTAGCCAAACAGTTCTGCCAGTTGGTACCAATAGCAAACATCGACTAAACAAAAACCCATGAGTTACTGAACTACTAGAGTCAACCTGCAGTGTCCTTTAAAGTTTTCAACAATGAACATACCCATACTTCATGATAACATATTTCTTCATTTACAGTATTAATAACTATCATCATACCGCTGTGCTCATCTTTGTTGATAATGATGTATAAAACTTGCGTGAAGGGAATTCCCATTGACATGTGTACATCAGAGACATACTGTTTGCACATTCCAAAGGACCAGTATGCCAAAAGTGATCCGTGCTTACACAAATAGTTTTACCAGGTGGTTTCTGTTTGACTAAAATGAACGCAAGTTACTGTTTATTATTATTATTATTATTATTATTATTATTATTATTATTATTATTATTATTATTATTATTATTATCATTATTATTTATTTATTATTATTATTTGTAAAATTTATTTTATTTACTTGATCAAAAATGTTACCTGTACTCTGTGCCGAATGGTAGCTAAATGACTGGCAAATGAATGTACCGGTAAATTGGCTTTCAAATGATGCGAAATAAACTGAGCAGATCTACCATGCTGGACCCTATTCTAATGAGAAAAAAATAGCACAAAAAAAAAGTTCAGCCCTTCTTTTTTACCAAACAAAAATTCTCATCTACCGTGGGCTTCAACAGCTAAATCGAGACGCTTCAAAGCTGAAGCCAATTGCTCCTCTTTGTGCGTCCCTACACTGAAAGCCATCATTCCATGATATGGCAACTGAACTGACGGATAAAAAACACGAAGAGCAAAATAAAACGCACACTAAGCTGACGACAAAGAATCATAGTACTAAAGGGAAACCAATAATCAGTGTAAATACTAACCCCATTCTTCGTCTCACCTCCAAGGACAAAAGATGTTGTGCGAAGGCCGTGTCAGTGGAATCGACGCACATACAGTTTATTTTTTTCCAGCTTTCATGGACATCTTTCGCTATATAAAGCTTTCGATGTGCCTCCTCCCATCTCCTATTCCTTGTCTTCTTCTTTATTTGGATTCAAGGCGGCTACGAGGTGTAAGAAGCTTTCGACCTGAGCCCCTTCGCCTGATCCGGCTTTCGTGGACATGAATTTTATCTACACAGATCCCAAAAACTAACACAATATGCCGTCAAAGTCCTTCGTATATTACCAAACTGAAGTTTAGAAATGTTATTACAACTTTGTCACGTCTCACTGTGTCGATTAAACAGGATTTCCGTAAATGATACTGGCTCAATCTCGTACCCAGAGTCCTCGGGCTTTTTGGCCAGCGGGTGAGCGCCCGGAGAGACTCTGGGATAATCGACTCCATTTTCCCAGAAAACGTGGGTTCCGGTCTTATGACGTATGGTTGAGTTTAAACGGAAGCAGAAAAGAGAAAACCGTTAACAGTAGAAATGGCGGGTTGAAAGTGTTCGAGAAACAAGAATTTTTAGCCTTACACGCAAAGAAATTGGAGAAATGATCATTGGCTTGCTGTAAGAGCAAGTGAAGATGAAACCTCTGACACTTTCGGTGAGTCTATTTTTGGTGTTTCAGCGTACATTCCATCGTTCAGAATGCAATGAGAATGCCATCGTGCAAGCAACACGATCGACAAATCTTTCGTGGAAACGACACAAATGTGCTCTTCTTCTATAATTTGATGTTTCCGTAATTCGGAATGGCTTCGACAAGACCTTATTCCACGGATTTCGCCTCAAAGAGACTGATGTAATGTTTCCCACGGTACTTTTGCAATAGCAACAGTAATCACTTTGTAGCAGCGTGAGAAAATTCCCGTGCGGTGTAAGACATAGTTCAAACCTCGTCGTTTTATTATTTTTGTGATTTATATATTTCTGAGGTAGAAAAAATCAAACAGCACTGAAACTAGTTTTAGATTTTGAATGTCCCTCCAAATTCTGGGGCTTCCGAATTACTTACCGACTTCCTGTCGGACTACCATTGCTACGCAATCGGCCAATCAAAAATATAGTTCAAATCGATTATCCCAGAGTCTCTCCGGGCGCTCACCCGCTGGCCAAGAAGCCCGAGGACTCTGGGTACGAGATTGATACTGGCTTTAAAAAAAGAACCGTCGGGTCAGCTTTCGTCTTCTCGTTTTTCTTTCCTGAGTTGGGCGGTTTTCCTCAATCTCTCTTCTTATGACAACATCCATCTGTAGCTTTCTTCTCGTTAAATTTCTTACTTACTTACTTTCTTTCTTTTTGTCTGCTTGTCTTCTCCACCTTAAATCCCCTTCATTTAATTTGGCGGGAAGCGATTTCACCCGACGTACACATTTGTATGGCTTTCTGAAGGGTTTTTCCCGTCACAGCCCAACTTTATCTCCTTGACATGATCTTTAAGCTAATGACGCGGCCTGGCCCTGATAAGCTCATCTGTCAGTACACCGCACTCGTAGGAAGCTGCTAATTTTCTCAATCTTGTGACTTAACTTTGAACATATTCTTCGCCTTGTCGCACACATGAATTAAAAATATATCTTTCGTATACCACATTTCTGCTGGGCTTAAAGTACTTCTCCAAACATTTATCTCTATTCTTCATATGTTCCTCCGAAAAGATTTACGTTGAGTAGAATTTGTAGACCTTCCTTACCCATTGCAGATCTTAAAGTTGCAAGGCAGGCCCATTCTTCTCGCTTACGGAGGCCTATGGCTATTTCGTAATAACTCCATGCATTGCTGTTTGAAGACGCGCCGGTTGCCAGCAACGTCGCCGTACTTGGCAGCGGAAAACTAGGCGAAATAACGTGCTTATGATAAATGGGAGCAGAAGGTGGTACTGTGCTTCGTGTAAATGTTGTGGTTTAATTTATTTGGGGGTTTGAAAAGTTTGAAAAATTATTTTATTTTTTCAAAACAGTTTAAATTTTCAAAAATACTTATGCTCTATAACCTCTGTATTTCAAGTCGGTCACACACATCATTTTACCTGTGCAGTTTCTTCCATCCCCTGTATATCCTCCCTCACAAGTGCAATTATAGGATCCCTTAGTATTCGCACATACAGCATTTCGGTCACAGCTGTTTCCAGCAGAGCACTCGTCAATGTCTGAATAAAAGAACGGAAAATGGCACTTGGTTGGCATTCTGAATAATAAGTGGGGTTTAGACCCCTTACTTGTACCTTTCAACAGATTGATCAAGTTTTAATCACTGAGATGGATCCTGTGTCGACCATCCGTGCGATAAGCATATTCTCGATCTAACAAAATTATCCGGTCTAAATCCTTGAAAGGGAACATTTTTCACTCACCAATTTATTTGATTATTTCATATGGCGTTGCTGTGAGTAAATGGATGAAGTACTTGGGTTGTAGAAATCACCGGAGGGGGTGGACTCCCATATAAAAAGGACGGGGGTGCTCGTCGTACCCTTTGAGGGATTAAAAAAAGGGCGGTTTTCGTACCTCTTAAGGTGTTCAGCCTCCTAAAGGTCTACAGGGCGAGATTTAGCGGTATCTTTTAGGGTATTGGGCCAAAGAATTATGACAGGGGACATTTGAAAATTAGCTAATTTTAATTTTGTCTAATAAAAAAGCCTTAATTTGGTACCTCTTATAGTTGAAAAAAATTTTATTCGAAGCCCACAAGACATGATCTTGGTACCTTTTATGAGTTCTTTTTAAAATTTCCGACGATCACCCCCGTCGGCTTTTTATATTGGATCCCCCCCCCTCCTAACACCATAGCCAGGAGAAATCAATTATTTGCTATTTCCACTCTTATAATCTCAAACAATCTAAGGAAACGTTCAGTACAAAACAATGAATAACAGTTTTGAATAGTTCAGTTGGTAACTCCATGCATTGCTGTTTGAAGATGCGCCGGTTGCCAGCAACGTCGCCGTACTTGGCAGCGAAAAAATAGGCGAAATAACGTTGTTATGATAAATGGGAGCAGAAGGTGGTACTGTGCTTCGTGTGAATGTTGTGGTGTAATTTTTCTGGGGGTTTGAAAAGTTTGAAAAATTATTTTATTTTTTCAAAACAGTTTAAATTTTCAAAAATACTTATGCTCTATAACCTCTGTATTTCAATTCGATCACACACATCATTTTACCTGTGCAGTTTCTTCCATCCCCTTTATATCCTCCCTTACAAGTGCAATTATAGGATCCCTCAGTATTCGCACATACAGCATTTCGGTCACAGCTGTTTCCAGCAGAGCACTCGTCAATCTCTGAAAAAAAGAACGGAAAATGGCACTTGGTTGGCATTCTGAATAATAAGTGGGGTTTAGACCCCTTACTTGTACCTTTTAACAGGTTGATCAAGTTTTAATCACTGAGATGGATCCTGTGTCGACCATCCGTGCGATAAGCATATTCTCGATCTCAGCAGTTGATCTGCTCTAAATCCTTGAAAGGGAACATTTTTCACTCACCAATTTATTTGACTATTTCATTTGGCGTTGGTGTGAGTAAATGGATGAAAAACTTGGGTTGTAGAAATCACCGGAGGGGGGTGGACTCCCATATAAAAAGGACGGGGGTGCTCGTCGTACCCTTTAAGGGATTAAAAAAAGGGCGGTTTTCGTACCTCTTAAGGTGTTCAGCCTCAAAAGGTCCACTGCGGGAGATCTAACGGTATCTTTTAGGGTATTGGGCCAAAGAATTATGACAGGAGACATTTGACAATTAGCTAATTTTTAACTTTGTCTAATAAAAAAGCCATAATTTGGTACCTCTTATGGTTGAAAAAAATTTCATTCGAAGCCCACAAGACATGATCTTAGGGCCTCTTAGCAGTTCTTTTCAATATTTCCGACGAGCACCCCTGTCGGCTTTTTATATAGGATCCCCTCCCTCCCCCCCCCCCCCCTTCCCTAACCCCAGGAGCCATAAGAAATCAATTATTTGCTATTTCCACTCTTATAATCTCAAACAATCTAAGGAAACGTTCAGTACAAAACAATGAATAACAGTTTTGAATAGTTCAGTTGGTAACTCCATGCATTGCTGTTTGAAGATGCGCCGGTTGCCAGCAACGTCGCCGTACTTGGCAGCGGAAAAAATAGGCAAAGTAACGTTCTTATGATAAATGGGAGCAGAAGGTGGTACTGTGCTTCGTGTAAATGTTCTGGTGTCATTTTTCTGGTGGTTTGAAAAGTTTGAAAAATTATTTTATTTTTTCAAAGCAGTTTAAATTTTCAAAAATACTTATGCTCTATAACCTCTGTATTTCAAGTCGGTCACACACATCATTTTACCTGTGCAGTTTCTTCCATCCCCTGTATATCCTCCCTTACAAGTGCAATTATAGGATCCCTCAGTATTCGCACATACAGCATTTCGGTCACAGTTGTTTCCAGCAGAGCACTCGTCAATGTCTGAAAAAAAGGAACGGAAAATGGCACTTGGTTGGCATTCTGAAAAATAAGTGCGGTTTTGACCCCTTACTTGTACCTTTCAACAGGTTAATCAAGTTTTAATCACTGAGATGGATCCTGTGTCGACCATCCGTGCGATAAGCATATTCTCGATCTCATAAGTTGATCCGGTCTAAATCCTTGAAAGGGAACATTTTTCACTCACCAATTTATTTGATTATTTCATTTGGCGTTGGTGTGAGTAAATGGATGAAGTACTTGGGTTGTAGAAATCCCCCGAGGGGGGTGGACTCCCATATAAAAAGGACGGGGGTGCTCGTCGTACCCTTTGAGGGGTTAAAAAAGGGCGGTTTTCGTACCTCTTGAGGTGTTCAGCCTCAAAAGGTCTCAAAAGGTCCACAGCGGGAGATTTAGCGGTACCTTTTAGGGTATTGGGCCAAAGAATTATGACAGGGGACATTTGACAATTAACTAATTTTAATTTTGTCTAATAAAAAAGCCATAATTGGGTACCTCTTATGGTGTAAAAAATTTCATTCGAAGCCCTCAAGACAGGATCTTGGTACCTCTAAGTGGTTGTTTTCAAAATTTCCGACGAGCAACCCCTCCAACAATATTAGTTTTGAATAGTTAAGTTGGCAAAGTTCTCTTACCAAGCAGCTGCCTTAAAACCTCAGCTCATACAAGACTTATCAATCAGTTTAGTTTATCAGGAGTTTTTCTTACCGTTTTCGCAGTTTTTACCAATGAATCCAGTTTTGCAGATGCACACATAACTGTTTTCTGCGTAGAGAGCCACACACTTTCCATTGCCACTGCAAGGCCAACTGCTACACGGTGACTAAATACAGAAATTTGCATAATCGTTGCAAACGATGTAAAGTTTACTGTCACAAGCATACTAACCTTCGCCTTCCAAGTCTGCCAGGTGTCTCAATGACTTCCTGTCATATTACAAGCTTTATTTTAATTTTCAGCCTGGCGGGCTTCGTTCACGTGTGGTTTATAAGTTTGTATGTGCGGGCTGTAATGCCTGTTACGTCGGCGAAACAACCCGGCATTTTTCCACACGCGTGCGTGAGCACTTAGTCAGTGATAGGGCCTCTCACATTTTCAAACACCTTCAGAATTCCGAACAATGTCGCGCCCTGTCTTCAGGGGAATGTTTCCATATTTTAGATCACTCCTCTACGACTTTTCAACTCAAGATAAAAGAAGCTTTTCATATATTTAAAGAGAGCAACCTTCTCTTAATCAACAACTGCATCACGTAAATCTAAAACTATCCTTTTAATTCTCGCATTGTCACGTTTTATGTACATTCCGTTGTTACTGGCAAAATTAGCACTTTTTCCGACTTATAAATTCAACTTAACGCTTTGTACATTAATCAACTGAAGATGACAGAAGTTTCTTTTGAAACATGTCTTGCAATTTCAAAGGTTTTGTCGTTTTCTTTAAATACCTTTTAGTATGTCATACACTCATCTATCCAATTAAATCTGTTAAGCCTTCACATCAGCCCGTCGCAATAATTTGAATGCACTTAACGATCTTAAGTGCTGCTATCTCCGACGACAACTTGTGTCACAAGGCGTTTGCACTAAAAGCCGAATCGAGTCTTATAAAGAGACAGTCTGTTGTAATACAGAAAACTGAGTGAGATAAGTTGAACAAAGCACTGCACAGGATGTTGCCCAGTTTCTGTCCACTTTAGTTTGTAATCGCCCTAACTTCTTGTTTATGCACGGAAACTTTCTCATTTTCCTACAAGAGACAGTTCATTTACTTACCTTTAAAATATACGGAGATCGGCTGCCCACCTCAAGTACTAAAGTTTGCAAAACTAGTAAGTTGCCCAGTTTCCGGCCAGCGAGTCCAGTTTCCGGCCACCAATAGAAAGCAGAAATTTCATTCAATCCGCTCGACTAAACGGACTTCCAAGGCTATCTCGATGTGGCTTAGCGACTGTATTTTATGTGATTAGAGCAAAATGGTTACTTAGGGGTGTATGGTAGGGCATAGATAGCTGCTAACTATGGGTAGGGTATAACCTTGACAAAGCCCGCGCGATATTCTCTGGAAAGAAGCACGGGCACTTAACACAGCACATCTGAGTTAATATGTACCTCACTACGCCATGCTTGCTTAAGCTATGTACATTTCATTAATTTCTCGAGTAGTAAGTTATAAAATTTCATTAATTCAAATAAGTTTTAAACAATCTATCTGTGAGTGCAGATCAGTGGCCGGAAACTGGCGTAGTATGCGAAAATCTTAGCTAGGATTTAGACTCCTGACGTTCGCAAACAGCTAAGTTCTAGCTTATGATGACAGGTCCCTTAATTACTTCCATCTTCAATGTAAATTCTTTCAAAAAATTATCAAGCTCCGTGAACTAATTCCTATTAAACGAGTTATTTATTTACGTACGGTAGCTTCGCTGTGCAGTGAAAAGGCCAAAAATTAGCCGGTAAGATTTTACTCACCTGAACAAAATCCCTTCTTGTTCGCTCGTTTCTCAACCAAAAAGTCCGCCTAAACCATCAGTTGATAGCGGAGATGTTCGTTTTTTTCCGACGGATCGCTTCGGTGGACGAAGAGTTAAAATCCCATCGAAAATGACCGAGTTTACCTTTTTTTGGCCGGAAACTGGTACCGGCCGGAAACTGGGCAACACACTGCACGGCGTGTAAAAGGCGCCAACGCTTACCTTTCAAGCACGCAAACTGTTATCGCTTTTCGGGACAAGAATCTGCTTTGTGAAAACTTGGTCGTTTCAACTGAACACAACAAATTTTTCTGATCGTATTTGTAGGAGATGCTGAAGTGGTGGAAACTTTGCTAATAGATCGTTTTCACTGTCACGAAATAAAAAAGTAAGTCGAAAACCATCCAGTGAAAAGAATCAAGAATTCGTGATGCTGTAGAAGATAAATGAAGAAGACACTTCTCCAAGTTTTAGGCCTGTGCGTTTCCCCAAACTTCAGATATTCGTCGAAATGTTTCGCAGAAATTTACAGAGCCCAGTATGAAAACGCCATGTTGGTGCACATCTGTGGTGCACCAATATGGTGGCCGGAAAATAGTGTCAACATCTGTTACTTACTTTGGCTATCTAGGCGAGTGATCATCTGTACTGAACAGACAGCTATTTACCTAAGCACTTTTCCTAATGCTTTAAATTCTAAAAAGGCTCAAAACCATGAGATAAATATATATTTCTCAATAAACTCGATCGTCGCCTCGTGTCACGCACCGCTATAACTCAGAAATTCAAAATGCGCTGGTTTCCAAACGAAGCACGCTATTGAGCTTTAGAATTGCAAATGGATACAAATTTACCACCTCTTATGCCTGATGAGGATAAAAACTTTCGTGGCTCTTTAGTTTTGGATTTTAGAAAATGATGACGTCACGTGAAAACGATCTATTGTACCCAAATTTCACCATTAGGCCCTCCATTTAGCGTCGTCCGCTCGAACCAAATTTTTGGCATTTTCAAAAAAATAAAAAATAAAAAAAGTAACGACGTAGTTAAACCATTTTTCACTTTAAATAATTATTTTAAACTGAGGAATGAGCATGGTAACAGCATAGACAAAACCACTTCTTAATTCTACGATAACATCAGCCAACTTTTCTGCCATATCGATTTTGGGTTTACGTCTTGTTGTTTCCAGGCTCCACAGAAATAATGCTGGGTTACCAAGCCTCCTATTCCGTGACATTTCTTGTGATTTCTTTTTCTTCGTTTTTTTTTTTTTTTTTCAATCCGACCGACCGACCCAGCATCAGGAAACGCATTCGACGCTAAAGGAAAAAAAAAGAGGGGGGGGGGGGAGGGGGGAGGGGGGATGGTCTTAACCGCAGCGAAAGCTAATTTTATCTTTGACCTTCTTTTGGTGTTTCTTTTTTTTCTGGGTTGCCTATGGCAAACCCAGTCGAGGTCTGCGTTTAGTTTGTTTGTTTTCTTTTTTTTCTTTTTTTTAGTTTTTTTTTTTCCGTGTCGGTAAAAGTCTTGCCTGTCACTCCCCTGGTAAGTGGTGTCTTTGTGCATAGAGCCTTCTGCGCGTATTTTCTTAGGATCGAGAGGGTAGTGGAACTGCGTAGCAATGGCGTCGAAAGTCATGTAACGCGAATGGCGTTTTAGTGGATCCTTAAACAAAATATACCCTTATGGAGCTCAATAATGGAAAGTCAGTTGGATAAACTAGGCAGGAAGCCCAAAAGCGACGAGTACTGGACTTCGACAACAATCTATCGCCTGTCGAGACGAAATCAAAGTGAGCTCTATTTACCTGAGGTACATGGTAATTTGACACGATTGAGTTTCTTGTCTTTTCGCCTCTAAGAGCAAATATGTTGTTTGTTTCAATAATTTTTTTTTTTTTTTTTGGAAAAGGATTCTGTGGTATTTTCTGCCTTTGTGAATTATAATATCATGTTGTGTATTGAATTTTCGAGCTTAAGGTTGAAATGTGACATGGTAGAAGTTTTTTAGTATTGCTCTGTAAGCAGGAAGGGTTCACAGGCCTGTTGGAAGCGTGCTTGAGTTTCAAAAAAATGAGCCCCAAAATCAGTGAAAACTTGTGACGCAGATGAATAAAAAAAATTGACTTTGCATAAACAAGAGTTGGGCGATTGTGATCTTTGTTTTGACTTCGCTCATTTCATTGTCAAACTTTATAACACTTGACAGAAAAAGAAACTTACAAAAACCCGGTATCTTGCCATCATTTGACACAGATGCTTCACTGTTTGGCGAGTAAACATGCCGCGGTAACTTAATCACGGCGCCCGCTGAATTCCGGCCATGTCACTTTCGATTTTGCAATTTACTTGAACGTAGCAAAAATCTCCCAAAATGTTTGTCGCTGATCGTAACTTTTTATATTCTATATTCACGGTTCAAAATTAATGTTGTTTTCATGTCGTAAATATTTTATTCTCGATCGACCGTCCCGGAAACTTCCTTCTGCTCTTTCTAAAAACTGTGTATCAATAGTTATTTGCTGTTTCATCAATATTTGTTTTGCATAAAGCAAGCTAACAGCATCTGTACCTTGCTGAGTTCGTATTTGTTAGCGTTAATAGTATTTTCGGTCAGATGCTTCTGTTTTTATGAGGGGTTTATTGTTTTGGTCTCCCATCCAAACACTAACCCCGCCCGGCAGGGCTTAACTTCAGTGAACTTTAGTATTACAAGCTGTCAGATGCTCAGAGGGCACACTTGTGGTGAAAAGAAGTTCTGAGGGAACTTGAAAATTATCAACATGTCAGCCCCGAAGCCAATG
The DNA here is from genome assembly GCF_036669935.1 of Montipora foliosa. Classification (NCBI taxonomy): domain Eukaryota; kingdom Metazoa; phylum Cnidaria; class Anthozoa; order Scleractinia; family Acroporidae; genus Montipora; species Montipora foliosa. The sequence goes on from NC_090873.1 coordinate 23,367,799, forward strand.
TTTCTCGCTTCTCTTTTATTTGTTATTCTTCAGAGACTGGAATGCTGTATTTCAATACCACACAATTCAGTGCCTTCTGATTTTCTGTAGCACGTACCACAGGCAACCCAGTGTATGCTTCACGGAAGCATCTCGTTCATTCATGTTATACAACTTTCGGAAAAGTGATTATTCCAACAAATAATTTCATGACCTTTTTCTATTTAGAGGTCTCTTTCACAACTCATCAGATGTTGGAATGGTAAAAAACCTTTCCGAGCAACAAATTAGCGATTTGTTATATTACTTAGTTAACAGTTAGAAGTCACAAGCACACAAAACTTCACCTTCCAATTTCTAACTCTACCAGGTGTTCCAATAATTTTTTTGTTACTTAGAAACTCTGTCCTGCAACTGCCCATCACGAATTTCCCTGTTAAAAGGACATACTTTAACGGCTAATGGCGCTGTTACTTGTTAGACTTGAATCGCAAGGCATGTGCGGAAACTAGAAACTCTTAGTCTCAGTCGTAAAAAGCGACAGCAAACAAAAGTTGTACAACAAAAAGGCGAAAAAAAGTTGCACAGAGCACACTACACGGCAGGTAAAACCCACTGACACAAACCTTTCAAACAAACTGCTGTCATATTCCGGCACAAAAATCTAGATCTCTTTAGGCCTTCCAAAATCTTGAATTTCCAAAATCTTGAATTCAGGATTTTAGGAAACTTAAGAGCGACTTCCTGTAAATACTACGGATAGGTGTGCAAAATGCAAAAATCGAATTCCCTCAAACTTTTTCACAAGGAAGCCCTCTGGAAACTATTTAAGAAAATGCAACTTCTAGTTCGTTTGGATTTATATTTTTCAAGTAAAGCGATTTTGTAATTTTCACCCTTGGGAAGCCC
>NC_090873.1:23398686-23403686 GCF_036669935.1 Montipora foliosa
TACAGAGAAAGGATATATGTGAATGTGGTAAGACAGAAGAAATTCATGAAGATAACTTACGTTTAAAATTGAATATTCCACGCAACTTGTTCAGTTTAACGAGTTCTTTACAACTTTCACATTTAATCTCCGTCTCACTGATGACCTCAGCGTTAGGGTACTTTTTTTCAGTAACCTCTGTACATTAAAAAGGTTCATAAATCAGCATGTGAAGAAATTGAGGATGATAAATCAGATACTGGTCTGAAACGGTTTTCTAAGAATATGTATTCGATTATGATGGAGTAAAGAATCAGGGCCCGGTTGTTCGAAAGCGGGTTAACGTAATCCAGCTGCAGGATTAGCGTAAACTTTTGTTTCATGTTTTCAACTTTTTGGTGAAAGTTCCTTTTGCTTATTTCTGTTGTTCAGGATTGACTTCTTTTAATGTAAAGTTTTGCCGAATATCAGCGTTGAACAGCATTTGGGAATAGAGAAATAAACTCCTTGGTTAATTTTTAATCTGAGATTAGCGTTAATCGGCTTTTGAACAACCGGGCCCAGGTCTAAAGAAAAAGGATCTAATAGGGTCTAAAGAAAAAAGATCAAAGTTTGTTTGTAAGATTACAAAACTTATTCCCTCAAAGGTTTGACAGCAAGTGAAAATACTTGAAATAAGAAAGAAACCACATTTTTAAATCAATAAACTATAAGTAACGGGAATTCACTACCTTGAATACCACTTAAACCCTGACGAAGGCACAAACATAACTACTCTTGCTGCATACCTTGTTCAAACTGGCTAAATTTTTTTGTTGCCATTCTGTTCTTGAAACTTCGTGCCCATCTTGTAATGTCCGAAGGAGAGATACGTCTTTTGCTTTTTTCTCGCCGCGCACACGAATTCTCCCCTTTTTCACATGCGGAGCAGTAGCGGTGCATGTCTCAGCAGTTCTCAGTTCCTTGGTAAGTGTTACCACATCAACTTCGTGAATTTTCACTATATGCAATGGAAGGCAATTTAAAATTTAAACTGTTTGGATTTCTACAGTCTCAAAAATTGTGCATGCATTTTTAATTTTAAGTCCATAGGTAAAATAAGGAAACAAACTTAAAATAAGAGTCTCCCTTTTTAAGCCAGTTGCCTTGAAAGTAGATATGTTGAGCCCAGTACCACGCAGACGTTCTTTCTGGGTTGGAGGGGCTTTTCTCTTCTTTTCGCTACAGGTTCTGTAATGAATAACAGAATTAAGACACACAAGAATAAAAAGTCATTACTTTTTATTTGAAATTTATCAGCTAATTTTCATTGTAAAGTAGTATGTTTCTTCGCAGCAATTTCCAGTCGTCACGCAGACACATTTGTTCAGTTTGTCATAAAATCAGTTTGTCGCTACCATAAACGTGATACAATCTACAATCTAAAAGATCTTCAGTAATAGTAATAGTAATTCCACTCACCAATCAATTCATGCTGATTTCTATTTTGCAGAAACTCCCGGTAAATGATCCACTCGTCTTGTTTATTGCATACAAACACTCTTCGATTGGAAAATTGCATAGGCAGCCCAAGCTCGCGTCACTACAGACAGCCGTTGAGAATTTAAACGAGTTATAAGACTTTGTATGGGAAATAAAATACAGTCGATTATGAACATTGAAAACACGGACTTCCCGAAACTGTGAAATAAACTCCAAAAGGCACAAGAATACACCAGAGGTGAGTCATTTTGATTCATTTTATTGAATGAACGTTAAACTGAGCATTTTTTAGGCTTCATAATCGACTGTATTTTATTTCCCATACAAAGTCTTATAACTCGTTTAAATTCTCAACGGCTGTCTGTAGTGACGCGAGCTTGGGCTGCCTATTGTATAAGCACGCTGTTGCATCAAGCAAGTTTCTCTCAGTTCTCGAGATGTGCTTACTTGAACTTCCTCTGCCTGTCCTGTCGACATAACAGGATTCGAAGCGCTGTAATTCTAAAACTCGCTGAAAACTGGAGTTTAGAGAGAAAACACAGAGTTTACAGCAAACGCGACAGCAAGTGCAAACGAATGACACAACTGAAAACTAACTGACAGGCCACCAGTGTTACACAATCTAAATGGGTAATACCCATATAATCTAAATTTAGATCAGTGGGTGCAAGCCATCTCAGATAATCATCCGAGTCATCCAACCATGCATGCACCGTATTTAGGTCTAAGCACTCATTTTGAATAGTGCTGATAAACTGTGTTTAAGTCTAAACGCCCACAGGCTGCTGGCAACAAGCAAAGCCGGCAAACGGCAGCAAGAATGACCACGTGACCATTGTTTTCCCGCCATTAATCAGATTAATTACGTTTTCGGTTTACCTTTGTAAAGAGAGACAAAAGAAAAATGGAAAAAACGTCGAATTGGGACTACAGTCTACTAGTCAACAGTGGAGCCCGGAGCCTTAAAGTAGCTGCCATGGTACCCTGGAGCCCCGATTTTTTTGGCCTTGGAGCCCTAAAGCCCCGCTTTTTTAGGCCCGGAGCCCTGGAGCCCTAAAACCCTTTGGGACCCTGAACAGGAGCTTTCTCATATCTTTAATAGCGGCCTGTAATGAAGATGGCGAGGAGCAAATTCGGAAGCATCGATAGGTGAGAGTGTGGATGAGGTTGATCTTTTACTTGCGACTGAATGAATCCCACTGGGTATAAAGGCCTGTGAATGTCTTCTTCCGGTAGACAGATGTAAAGAAAGTGTTGTCAGGGCAGCGTTTGAGAAGGATGTCTAAAAATGGAATATTATTGTCTTCTTCGAATTAAATAGTAAACTTGATGCTATCGTGTCGACTATTGAGAAAGCTAAAAAACCAATTAGCATTGTCTTTGTTGTCAAACATTGTAAAGGTGTCATCTACATATCTAAACCAAAGTGAAGGACAGAATCTGCTGTTCATCAACCATTTTTCTTCAAAGTGGGGAGACGACTCCTTAAGAAATTGTATCAGGCGTACTTTTTCGCGCCCTGTCTAAAGAAAAGTACGCCTGATCGCATGTTAATTCCGTCTAAGAACAATGCTTGTAATATTTGTGGTTTGTGCTAAGAGAGCAGTAAGTTTAACTATTTAGCGAAGATATCGATGACGTCACCTATTGATATCAATGTGCCAACCAGAGCCTTATTGGATGCAGAAACAAAGGATTCTTTTGTTCGGTGGTTGGCATACTTGATTATCAAAAGAAATTTGACGTCAATGTTTGTACAGATATCTTCCCTATTAGGATAGTTCCGCAAGTGATCAAGAACAGTTTGTGGGTTTCAAATTCCACCTATCTAGGCAAAGCTGGGTTCTTGTTGAACAGTCCTGACATAATTAAATCTTAAAATAGGTGGATCCCCTATAAGTTTCATACCATAGAGTTGTATGAATGAGGTTAAGGCACTCCTTGCTGTTGGTACAGCACTGTAGATAGCTTCATTGTGACATTCAGGTTGTGTCCATTGAGTTTTAATGTTGCTGTTTTTGTTGTTGTTGTTGTTGTTGTTGTTTTCATTCTCTAGTTGCGATACAATGAACCATAGGATAGGATACCCCTGCAGAGCTTGAGACCATAATTCCTGACACTGAGGCCATGCTTGCGTTACTCAATCTGCTTTACCAGAAGTCACACTGACATTCATCTTAACAGATTATTTTGATCAATTACCACCTGAGAGGGTTCAAGATTTGACTTCTTTCATCTACATCTATATGTTGCAGCACTTGGCGAAGTCCCTTTTTAACTTATGGCTGTTTCTGCTAAGGTGGCTTTACACACCACAAGTCTTTTTAGAGACATGACTGCCAAGCCGGCCACTTCTACTGGAGAGAACAGAAAAGCCACAACATCGGGAACGAAAATCCCATCTGATTGGTCTAAAGCTCTGGTCACTGCTGTTTTCAAAAAGGACAATATATCAGAACCATCCAATTAGCGCCCAATTTCTCTGACTTGCACTTGTTTAGGCTCGATATCCGTCGTTCACTCGAGTTCGGGTATCCTCCGCGAGTGAGCGCTGGCTCATTTCCCGAAACAGAAGCTGGAAAGCGAGCCTAACACATGTTGTATAAATTATGGAACATATTGTCCTCGGCCATATGGCTAAACAGTTATCCACCAACAAGATCCTTCTAGATGAGCAACATGGCTTTAGGCAACGATATTCCTGCGAAACCCAATTAATATTAGCTATGCATGACTGGGCCAAATCCAGTGATTATCCACTGACGCCTTATTACTTGCAATTGACTCCAAAGCATTTGACTCTGTTCCCCCCAAAGTCTAGACTGTTAACCAAACTCGATTACTATGGCATTAGGGGTGGTATGCTTACGTGGATTTCAGCATTTTTGTCAAATCGTCCTCAAGTAGTCTCCATAAATGGTGTTCACTCCTCCCCCAAGCCTGTTCTTTCAGGAGTTCCGCAGGGCCTGATGACATATCTTCACATATCCAATCTAACTGGTGCTTTTTTTCTGATGATTGAGTCCTCTACAGAGAAAGTAAAGACCTTCACGACTGCCGGATCTTACACAGAGGTCTTGACCAACTGTCCTCTTGGTCAAAGACCTGGCAACTATCGTGGTATTACCTATACGAAACTCCCAGTCGCTCATAGTTACCTATTAAATAATGAATTGTCTCCGGCTAGAGTTTTATCAGCTCAGTACCTTGGAATTACTGTGTCTGACAACCTGAGCTGGAACGAACAAGTCAACAACATATGCAAGAGGAATTAAACTCCTCTCTTAGAATCCTGAATGGTTGTAACTCAGAAGTTAAGGATACAGCCTATCGCACCTTGATACGTCCTAAACTAGAGTACGCAAGCAGCGCTTGGAACCCCTACACGCAGCAGAACATCCACCAAATTGAGATGGTTCAGCGCAGAGCAGCCCGATTTGTTTTTAATGACTACTCTAGTTTTAAGCCACGTTACTCCGATGTTGGAATGCCTGGGATACGATTCACTCCAAAAGACCGTAGACTCCTCCTTCAAGCCA
>NC_090873.1:23408686-23411186 GCF_036669935.1 Montipora foliosa
ATGGTCCGTCCCTTAGACGGGTTTGTAGCTTACGTATTTTTGCGATGTCGTCAGTTGTGATATCCCCTCATAAGCGGAAATGACAACAAAAGACAAGTTTATTTCCACATTTACAGTTTATTTGAGTATTTATAAACTCAAAGTTAATTTTCCCATACAAAGTCTATAAATAGTATACCGAGCTTGGGCTGCCTGTGGGTCACGCACTCCACACCGCTGGCGTGATTTTGTGTAAGCGATTTTGAATCCTTTTTTTGACAACTGCCAATCATTTGCCCAAACTAAATTTTACATATTTTGAAAGACCTTCCCTTCCTTAATTAAAATCCTTAATCTCATGAAATTTGGTGATATGGCACATGGTCAAAATAACAGTTCTTCCCACCGACCGACGAAGTTAACATTTGGAGAACACTTTGGTTTTGTTTACCACAAAATAATTAAATTAATCCAATATTCTTGAAATTGTAGGTTTTGGACAAGGAAAAGTTATGCAATAAGTTGGTTGTATTACAATTTTTCTGCGTTCGATAGTTACGACATGCTAATCGAGTGGAAATGGTCAATTTTCAACCCAGTTGGGACTCGCTAAACTGTGTCTGGAGGTTAAATCGAAAATGTTGTTTTTCTCGGCAAGACAAACCTAATCCGAGGAAAAAAACACAGGCTGCTTGTATTCTTGCTAGGGGCTAGCTATATGCAAAAGGGGAGCGAAATTGAGTTTTCAAGCCTTGCCGAAGAAATTTGATTTTGTTTGATTCTTGTGGGAATTTGCTCTTAAAATATGATTCTCAAGCAAACTTTGGCGAAAATGATAGAAGTATAAATCTTCAGTTGTCTTTCACTCAGCTCAGCAGAATTCTGGCCTTGTTCAATGTGGTTTCGAATTTCTGCGCACTCTTCAGAACCGAAATGTTAAGGAAATCTGTTGAGAAAAATGTCCAAAATCTTACTGTTCCTCGAAAGTCTGAGTTCGAATAATCTAGCCTACCTTCTCCAAACAGGTATTTATTTTCTTTCAAACATCGGACCGAAGTTGGCCTGCATGCGGACGTCTCGGAAGACTTCCGCTCGTCTAAAAATAACTTTCGTGGACATAACATATCCCGACCGACGCCCTGAACCTCCCTCTCTGTCCCTTCATTTTCTCTTGACCAGACCCAGCAACAGCTCCTCCATGTTCGTTGAGTTATTCTTTCAGTTACATTCATGCGTTTGTTTTCGTTTAACCCCCTTTGCAATAGCACTAGCTAAAAATATGGCGCAGGCTGCTCTCTCAAATATCATTCACTGTTCCTACGTTTTTCTGGCAATCTCCGGCAATAGACTTTTATCAGTGTGCGGGAAACATCTCAGTGTGCTAGAAGTTATCGACCGTCAGATTTGTGGTCAGTGGAAAACGTGTATTGCAGACTAGGGGTTAAATGCTAAGTGCTGAGCATACGTTTCTTATGTTCTGGGAAGTAAAAGAGTAGTTAACTTTGTATGAACATATCCAGTTTAAAAATGGAGTGTCGCTCATCGTAGTTTGATGAACGAGTTAAACACTACGAGAAAGACCTCCAAAAAACACGATTGTGTCGTCTGAAACGTTTTGTGTTAAGGTGCCTCTCGTTTCTTTTTACGTCCGATTTTGTTCTTTGGCTGATGTAATTACTACTTTTAAGTTTCCTTAATCCCAGTTTTTTATTCTCCATTCAACCGTCATTTTAACCAAAAACTATTTCAAGTTGCAAATATTGAAAAAAAAAAAAAAAAAAATTATGTTTAATGTTTCATGTGCGCACCGTGAAATGGGGAAATAATTTATTTTTGAAAACAATATTTTTTACACTTGATTTACTTAAAACTTGCCGCGCGACCAAATGAAAAGAAAATTCTCCATTTGAATTTGTGCCTTAAAAGAGTGTACGTACTCTAAGCGTTCTTGTTTCTATAAAGAATTAAATGGGACTGAGAGAAACTAGATCGGTTCGTACCATTCCTTGCACTTTGCGTCTCTGTTGATGAGAAAAATCCCGTCTTTCTTGTTGTATGCAATCTCAAATCCAAGTGCGAGAGTCTGGGTTCTAAGGCAGCTAGATCGCTGGCGCAGGATGTTTTGAATGTCGTCACGTTACTCGTCACCAAACGTCCCTATGGTAACTGTAAGTTTTAAACTAACAAATAAACCGTTTGGAAATCACATTTCCAATCCAAACAAAATGGTGATACTCCAGAAACATGAAAATCAAGTATATACAGACATTGTCCGCACTTTAAAGCAAAATTTTCGGACAGAAGTCCAAACTTCTTCCAATTTAGAGACCCATTGTGAAAGGAAAGTAAGAATCCGGAACGAATGCTATTACAAATCGCAGACCTTAGATGACCATTGGCGAGAAAGATACAACCGACACGTGAAACAGAGCGTTCGAGGATTTTATACGCCGGCCAATGTACCGTACGCCTCCGTTGGAGATGTTTGTCTGGATATCAAAGATCTTGTTTTAAATACGGT
>NC_090873.1:23416186-23423686 GCF_036669935.1 Montipora foliosa
ACAGTAAATGCCTAAAACCTAAGCGAGTTAAATATGTTTTCCACAAATTTTTAACGCAAAAGTGTGAAAACATTCTAGCACAAAATCTGTAACATGGTTTTTAAAAGAAGTCATTTCTCAAAAAAATTATGACGTCATAAGGCCCTCCCTTGATACACTTTTTAAAATATCAGTTCTACTTTTTGTCGAAATAGAAATTCCATGCTACATTTTACGAAAAATGATAGGATAGTTCCCATCCGGTGAAAAAGGTGCCTCTTCCTTTCGTTTCCTGAGAGCTTTTACCTGTTTTACACTGAAACGCACGGTAGAGGACTGGGACTAGTTGCGCATGTGTGTTCTGATTGAAGTGATGTCACATTTCTATTGAAAACGTTACTTCATAGAACCATCCATGGAACCTTTTTGCAGGGCTCTTTGACTAAAAAGCTTTCTTAGCAACCATTGTCTTTCTGTAGTTAAGTGTCACCCCTTTAATTTAAATGGGCAAATCAGTAGTAGAACAACAAATGGGTAGACTTGCACTTAACGTATTCCCAACAGTGTGGCCTAGATTCGATATCTCCGGGCTTGGTGTTATATGTGAGTTGAGTTCGTTGGTTCTCTCTTCTTCTCCAATTGGACAGGTTTTTCTCCAAGTTCCCTGGTTTTCCTCTGTCATAAAAACAAAACAGCATTTCATTTGACCATCTTTCAGTTTAGTCCCAATTTATGCAGCCCTTGCCTCAATGAAAGGTCGCTTCTGCAGGTACTGGAGCAGAGATTACGTAAAACAAAAGAAACAAAAGACAGAAAAAACAACTCTGAAATAAAGACTAATCCCAAGAGACCAAAAATTGCTTTCGGGTACCAGAAGAAAGACCCCAATGAAAGGATTGTTATTGTTGAATATTATTTTTAGGTTATAGAAACCATGAAAAGCAGGTAAATCAGAAGAGGCAATCTGCATCATCATCTGCAGGTAAAGTTAATAAACGAATAGAGAGATTTATCGTCGCGTTTACGGGTAACTTAAAAAAAACGGCGGCACACGTCAGACTAAAATTTGCTTTTTCCCTAAAATAAGTTGAATTTTTTGGTCATATCTTGCCTTCTGGCAACAGATATTGAACAACGTCCCTGGAAAGAGAGGGAAAGACAAGTTACAATACCGAGAATAAGAGAATTTTTCATGTTGTTGTGACTTGTAGCAGCCTACCTAACCTTTGGCTTTACTGTTTACTGACCGGCTTTGCTGACCGGCTTTAGCTTTACTGACCAGTTGGCTCGGTTGAGCGCGGGAGGTCGCGGGATCAAAACTTTGGCCAAACCAAAACTAAGGGTCTATAAAAACCGATGCGAAATTGCTGCTTTTGTATAATGGCATCTGCAAAATAAATTATAGCCGTCTTATCGGATAAGGACAAAAAAGCCTTATATGCCCCGTCTCACAACTCTTCAATTCCCATAACCCTGTCGGACGTGAAAGAACCCACACATCTTTTTGCAAAGATTAGGGCATGGAGTTCCCGTTGTTGTGGTCTATCCTCTGCGGTATTTCATGGCTAGGAGGGCTATTAATTAAAGTCTCGGAAGTCTTACTGTGTAGAGACTCCTTGTCCTATTGTTGACTCCCCATGAGCATTTTCCCTTAATCAATGTACAAAGGAATGAAATGTTTGCTATTCTACGTAAATGCGATCACAAATCTTTTTAATGTTTAAGAAAAGGAGGTTCTGAACCAAAGTCTCAATGTAGACAGAAGGAGGCCATCGTCTTAAAAAGATCGCTTCAATGGGAGAGAATTGGACAACCATTTCGGCCCCAGAAATAGTCAGAACTGTTTCTGAGGGTCATGAAAATGATGAAACGTTCGGCAGTTAAAAAGAACGCCTGTTTCAATCCCGGAGAGCAGATCTTTGATATGACCAAAAATAGGATGCACGTATCTCGAAAGACCGAGGAAGAAGAGGGCAGTAGACGTTAGACAACAATTACATGCAGGCCTTAAATCGCTTAAAGAGGTTTAGCAACCTCTTTCAGTCACTTCCTCTCTCTTTTTACTGCATGGCCAAGGCATGTTCGTTCTGCAGTGACGGCAAGTTTAAGGGGCGGTCCGGCTTAGGCGTTAGCCCTTCCGGTGTCAGAGTGCTTTGACGAAGTACAAGAAAAGGTTACGTTTATACAAACGTTGGCCGTGTAGCACTTACATTCTAAACAGAGTTAACCGAATAGAGTGTAATATGAACCATGTGAGTGTTAACCCTACTGATGGAAATGGGCCCACACAAGGACAGAGAAAAACTCTGACCAGGGTGGGAACCGAACCCACGACCCTCGGGTCAGATCCCCTCCGCCCCACCGACCGAGCCACAAGGTCAGACGGGAGCGGGCGGTGGGAACTGAAGATGTTAAAGTCACGGTAATGAACATGTACAAGTACAAGGAAAGATTACGTTTATACAAACGTTGGCCGTGTAGCACTTATATTTTACACAGAGTTAACTGAATAGAGTGTAATATGAAGTGCTCGTTCCCATTTCCATCAGTAGGGCTAACGCTCACATGGTTCATATGGGATAGAAATCGAGCACTTCACATTACACTCTATTCAGTTTTCCTCTGACGAAGGGCTGACGTTCGAAAAGTCAGCTTTCAAGTTTCTTTAAGGAGGTCAATTTAACACATTAGCCAAGTTCATAAACCATTTCTGTGTTTCGCTTTCCCATGCTGAGCAGGAGTACCTCAGTCGGTTTGTGGGCGGCTTTTGGAGCAAGAGGTCCCCAATTCGATTCTCTGCGTCTACTGCAACGTCTGTTTCGACTTTCCTCTGATATGTGTAGCTATAGCTTAAATACCCGTAAAATGGAGAACTGACAGGGGGAGGGGGTAAATTCAAGAGTGCCAACACGGCATACTAACAAGGGACGGGTTCCCAAGGAAAGCACTCGCTATATATACACTAAACAGGTAAGGTTAGAAATCTAGTCTTAATACTGCCTACAGCTACGGATGGAAAGAACAAAAATAAATTGAAATTTAAAAGATAAGCTTTCCAATTTTTCTTTTCTAATTTTGACTTGACGGTCAGTTTTGAAAAAATTGAAAACACCGTCAACCCCTAGGTAGAGTATTAATTATTAACGTTGAAAATTTTACCTAAAGTTATATACTTTTTATCCAGGCAAACTGAAGCAAATGATGCGAAAGGCAAGACCGTCTGAACGCTTAGATCCACAGATTTTGGACGAACTGATTCTAGCCTTTCCAAATGATATAACCAAGTCTGAACATGAAGAAGAAGCTATTAATCAGAGGTTTGTTAACGTGTCCATAAAATGGCCAGAAAATAGAGCCTAAATATGATACTCGATTTGTTTTGAGTGGAGGAGTTGATATTACAGGGGCACCCAACGGATCTGTTCCTCACTTTATCTGTTCCCCAGAGGAATCTTGCTGGCTGGCAAAAATACAGGTGTTCCGATGAGCTGGCTGGGAAATTTATCATTGATAGAGGTTTTGCCTGGGAATTACTGACTCAACCCGAGCTGGCTGTAGAAACTCTGAAGACTGAGAACGACAAACGACGGCTGGTCAGAGTGATTGCGCTTGCGGAAAAAACCTGTGTCGGTTTTCTTCGGTCGTTTGTTATAGAAAAGCGCGCGGAGGTTTCACAGATCGACGAACACGGATTGTGCTGTTTTCCTCATTTACATGTAAGATTAATTTCCACTGTTATTTTATCTGTATGCTGAGATTCTCGTGATGTTCTTCTACACTGAATTGAAATGAACAGAGTGAATTTAACAGTATTAACTTGTATTTTCATTCACAGTCGACCAGACTTTCGACGGTGTACAATGTGTTTGGTGTTAGCGTTTTCGGAGGTATAAGACTTCCTAATGTAGTTGTTTTAATGCTTTTTTTCGGTTATCTGTATTAGTCAAGTGCGTGATGATCTTTTACAGTTGAAGCGAATTGAGCCAACGATCGAATTGTAAAAAATTGACGGCAGTACGTATTTTTCTTATTCGTGTAGGCAGCCACGGGATCAACCAGGTGCTTTCCTCAAAGTGAACACAAGGTAAAAATCAAGAAAAATTCGCACTTATTTTAATTTAGTTTATTTCGTTAGAAAGACGATTTATTACTCTCGAGAACTCCTGCGAAGAGATCCTTTTGTAAGAACCTGTTGGCAGATATTTGGCATAATTATACAAAACCCTGTTTAGTTAACTAAAATCAAGCAGGTTCTATAATTATGTGAGTAACAGTTAAATTGCAATAAACACTTTATCCAAGGAGTTTGACTTTGAGATCGCAAAAATTTATTTTTCTGGCAATCAGTACCTATATCTCCTACATACAAATTAGGACCTTGTCAACAATCCACTTTAAGCCTGCATCCAAGCATCCCTATTTTACCAGACAAAAAATATATATGTTTGTATATGCAGGCTTTTATTATTGTTTTTTTTTTTCTCTGACTAAGAAAACTTTGTTGGTTTTGGTCAGACTGTGGTTTTAATTGTGAGAATGCTTCTGATGATCAGCTGTTTGTATTGGGTAGAGTGCTTAATTAAGACATACTTAGTCTATTGTTCTTACAATGTATGATTGTGTCAGCAATAACTGTTGTCATCAACACATACATTGACAAAACAATTATTTGTTATTGTGACCAACAGCACTAATTCTTTTTTACTTGGCAGATTGTTTACTTTTCCTTTTCAACAATCACAAATTATCTTTAGTCATACTTTGTCTCTGTACAAAGCCAAACTGAGTTACCGGTAGGCTTGTGAAGATGGGCATTCTTTGTTTGTTCATTCTTACGACCCTCTCTCTTTCATCAGGTTGAGTTAGGCTTGTGACGATGGCCATTCTTTGTTTGTTCATTCTTACGACCCTCTATCTTCCATCAGGTGGAGTTAGGCTTGTGACGATGGCCATTCATTGTTTGTTCATTCTTACGACCATCTCTCTTCCATCAGGTTGAGTTAGGCTTGTGACGATGGCCATTCATTGTTTGTTCATTCTTACGACCCTCTCTCTTCCATCAGGTTGAGTTAGGCTTGTGACGATGGCCATTCATTGTTTGTTCATTCTTACGACCATCTCTCTTCCGTCAGGTTGAGTTAGGCTTGTGACGATGGGCATTCTTTGTTTGTTCATTCTTACGACTCTCTCTCTTCCCTCAGGTTGAGTTAGGCTTGTGACGATGGCCATTCATTGTTTGTTCATTCTTACGACCATCTCTCTTCCGTCAGGTTGAGTTAGGCTTGTGACGATGGGCATTCTTTGTTTGTTCATTCTTACGACTCTCTCTCTTCCCTCAGGTTGAGTTAGGCTTGTGACGATGGCCATTCATTGTTTGTTCATTCTTACGACCATCTCTCTTCCATCAGGTTGAGTTAGGCTTGTGACGATGGCCATTCATTGTTTGTTCATTCTTACGACCATCTCTCTTCCGTCAGGTTGAGTTAGGCTTGTGACGATGGCCATTCATTGTTTGTTCATTCTTACGACCATCTCTCTTCCGTCAGGTTGAGTTAGGCTTGTGACGATGGCCATTCATTGTTTGTTCATTCTTACGACCATCTCTCTTCCGTCAGGTTGAGTTAGGCTTGTGACGATGGGCATTCTTTGTTTGTTCATTCTTACGACTCTCTCTCTTCCCTCAGGTTGAGTTAGGCTTGTGACGATGGGCATTCATTGTTTGTTCATTCTTACGACCATCTCTCTTCCGTCAGGTTGAGTTAGGCTTGTGACGATGGGCATTCTTTGTTTGTTCATTCTTACGACTCTCTCTCTTCCCTCAGGTTGAGTTAGGCTTGTGACGATGGGCATTCTTTGTTTGTTCATTCTTACGACTCTCTCTCTTCCCTCAGGTTGAGTTAGGCTTGTGACGATGGCCATTCTTTGTTTGTTCATTCTTACGACCATCTCTCTTCCGTCAGGTTGAGTTAGGCTGGTGACGATGGGCATTCTTTGTTTGTTCATTCTTACGACTCTCTCTCTTCCCTCAGGTTGAGTTAGGCTTGTGACGATGGGCATTCATTGTTTGTTCATTCTTACGACCATCTCTCTTCCGTCAGGTTGAGTTAGGCTTGTGACGATGGGCATTCTTTGTTTGTTCATTCTTATGACTCTCTCTCTTCCGTCAGGTTGAGTTAGGGCATTCATGGTTTGCACTGAGAACTTTGTTTCCTTTTTGGCCCTCTATTCAGTTGTCTATTAAGTTTCAATTCTCCTTTAATGTGAATGGCTGCAAATCCGTGTCATTGGGAGGAGGATGCTCAACAGTTTTTCAGTCATGGTAACATTTTAAATTTTATTAAAATAATTTATGGCATGGAGAAAGTCCATTCAATTTGGCCAGTTTAAGTGCTAGACCTGTATGGCCTGCAGAAATTTTACTGATCTTGTTATCCATCCAGCTCAAGATGTGACTGTCATATTTGGCGAGTCAAGGGAATTTTTTTTCAATTTTTCAGTTGATCTGGAAAGATATATAGCTAAATATGTTGACTGCTCTGCACCATGATGACAAATAGATCTTATTACCTCAAGCTGTTTTTTTTTGCCAATCCGCAAAGACATTCATGATAAATAAACATGTTTCAACTTAAGCGTAAGGTTTCTGCATCTAAGAATTACAGGGGCTTGAGTCTACTTTTTACAAATACTAACAATCACAGGTTGCCTACATAATGTGTTTGACCCTTGGTATTATTGAATTTAGAAGCAATGTATGAGAATAGCAAAAAGTTCCATATTATTGTACAATTCTGGGATAAATATTTGCATATAAGATGAGAATAAACAAACCTTCATCCGAAATGTTCTGCTGTGTCGTTATTGTGGCTGCTTGTAGGAAATTTAGCGATTTCAAGGACGTGTGTTGCTCTGGTAAAAATTGCTACAATTTGCCATTTTCAGCCATAATAACAACAGCACAAGATCATTTCAGATAGTTTATCCTCATCTTGTGTAAATATTTATTGCAGAATAGTACAATAATAATTATGGAACTTTTTGCTATTCTCATACATTGCTTCTAAATTCACCCTTTGTGTGGGTCCCCTGTGATAACAATGATTAGTGAGTCCATAGCTAGATCTGAAAACTCAATCAGCATTACTGCTGGCACTACTCAATTAATATTGGTCTCTAATTTATTTCCTTTTTAATTATTTTTCAGGCTACCATGGAAATAGCAAGGAATAGGACATTAGCAATTGTGTAACTGAAGAGATGAATAAAAATGTAAAATGAAGAGCTATTTCAAGGTTCCAGTTGTTCTACCTTATTGTAGACAAAATTATACAGGTTTATCCTAGCAAGTATTTTATTGCTTTTGTGTACAATGGTGCTAGGTATTATGAATTCTGTGCTCGCTTTCCAGGGTGACAAAAGGCTCCTAAAATTCAAACTGCTCGAGACAGCAGTACATGTAGAGTATCATACTAACACAAGAACTACAGCTGTGTGTTTCACATTATCGTTCCATTATCATTA
>NC_090873.1:23428686-23448686 GCF_036669935.1 Montipora foliosa
CTCAAATGTAAGAACGTTGTCAGGCTCAAATCGCAGAAAATAAGAATGTTCAGCCTCCCTCCAAAATTTGACGTTAGTGTAAAAAGAAAAGAGTGTAAGACGTTTTACATACGGACATGATATGAAAGTCAGAAAGACCATGGCTGTTATATATGTACCATAACGGAGCTCCGCGTGCCGATGGCGGGCGCGCTGAGCACCATTGGTAAGAAAATATGCTGAACCTGTAGACCAATTGGGCTAACTCAATGTTGCACCCAATTCAAACCCTTTGGGTTAGTTGTTGTTCAGTTCAGTGTGTCATGCAATAAGAAAACCACATTGTTAATATTTAAACAAAGGTCAATAAATATTTGAGTTGTTTCTACAGCTTAATATACATTTCTTTTATCTTTGCTTATATTACTCACAAAAGCCCAAATACAAATGAGAAAAATAAAGACGTTTTTAACTGACTCTCAGCCTTGATATGTACTGTTCTTGAAATGTTGGTTAATTTGATCTCCCCCTGAACGTTCTTATAAAAAAGTGTTCATTCTAAAACTGGATGTAACAATGTCTCCTTTCTTTTAGGGATGTTCACGAGCGTCATGTTCGTAACTTTGGCAGTAAGCTAAGTTGTCTGTACACCATGCTGTGTTGTATTTACCATTTGCGAACCAAAGATCTACGAACCAGGGTAAGGAATGAGCCAGGTTACTTGAATGACTATACTTCCAGTACCTTAAGAATTGAATGTAAATATCGAAACTTAGGGAATTCATTTGAGGTGGCTTAAAAGCTGACCCGTTAGGTCGGCTTTTCGCTCAAGTATAATACAAGTATATACGTTAAAAATACAATTGAAATTAATCCTCAGATGCACGAGGGCATATTGCCATTACATGTTTATCACATAAAGGGCAAAATTATTGAGGAAAATCAACACGCTCCCATTTGGTTAAAGTTCAATTCAATAAATCGTTGCCGTCAACGGAAATAGCGCTTAAAATGCATTTTAATATGTGGACAAAATGTAGTTTAATTTGGAAGAAGATTCTCTTGTGACTTTGCTTGTCCTGGATAGGCAACTGTTAACCAATCAGGATCAAGTAATCATACCCTTTTTAGTGATTACCGAAAGTGCCCTTGTGATTAAGGAAAAATGCCCCCTGTCTCAGCCAATCAGCAGTCAGTAATTTTGCCCTGTATGTAGTAACAAGCGTAATTATTATATGTGTCATCGAGGTGAGAAATAAGCCAATCAACACGAATTGATATGTCATTAGTACCACGTGCTAGAGGAATTTGTGTGATCTGTTGTTCTAAGATTCCGGTGTGATGTTGCAATCGAAAACTGTGCATGAAGCGCTTTGGCGCTTTAAAATCATACAACTCTATGTGCAAAACTTTTGAAATTACAAGACATGTTTCGACAGAAACTTCAGTCATCTTCATAAAACGTGACAATGTGACATTGTCACGTTTTATGTACATTCCATTGTTACTGGCAAAATTAGTACTTTTTCCGACTTATAAATTCAACTTAACGCTTTGTACATTAATCAACTGAAGATGACAGAAGTCTCTGTCGAAACATGTCTTGTAATTTCAAACGTTTTCTCGTTTTCTTTAAATTTCTGACTCGCCTGCTGATATCAAGATCCTTTGGAAACTCTATGTGCATTTTAACGGAAAAATAATTGGGTTGGCAGCAATCGAAAGACTCCCAACACCCTCGAAGTGTGTCCCTTTTTACGCTTAGTCTCATAAGGGACCGATACATCCTGAAAATCTCGTGTCACATTCTCTTCCGATTGCCGTGCATGTCTCAAAAACGTGCATGCTTAAGCTCCTTACGTCTCGTGTTTAATTGCTGCGAGGAACTCGAGCAGCGATACTAATCTTGACGGAGTTCCTGTTGGACATGCGCACCATTTTCATATTGACGAGAATCTCAATGCCTCAGCATGTACGTATATAGGCATGTTCGCCGACGATCTTGGTGTGGAGTAGTGAGTTTGAACAATGCTTCATGGGATGATATAGGCTGCCAAAATAATTTGCGGAAAGCTGTTGCAACACTTACAGCTACGTTTTGTTACTGCTATATCCTCGAATAATTTTGAACACAATTAAAGAGTTTTGAACTCGCTGTACTTCACTTTCAAATGAATTTGAAATGACTAGTTTAGCTCCCTAGTATCGTAAACTGATGAGTGGAAGTCCGTCGCAGATCGACACTTCTTGTTTATAGGATAATAACCCGATCTGTCAAAAGTCAATATCTAGCCCAATCAGGAAACACTCGCTTGACACCTGAGAACCTGACTGAAAATCGCTTATCCATTTGTTCCATTTTTAGGTTCCGCTATCTAGGGATTTTCTCAAGGCACTCAAAGCCGATATCCAAATAGACAAAAAAGGAAGGCCCTTGAGGCATACTAGGAACCTGATCCAGGCACATTCCCAGTCTTGCAGGGGGCCATCAAAGGTCCTCGACTGATGTCACCATATCCCGGATGGAGCATGACCATTACCTGTCACTGCATATGCATACGCGCTCAAGTTTTGTCAGTGAATCGCCTTCGTATGTATTCCGTCCTGGCATGACAGGAACTGGTGCTATCGAGTCCCGCGCTTCCTTTAATCGTAAGTTAAGGTAATGGTGAATAATCGGTTACAAAAACAGTAGTAATATTTCATAACATTCATCTTTGTTATCATCATTGTTGCCGTCATAACCCGGCATCATCATCATTGCCATCATCATCATCATCATTATCATCAAGGAACTTTTCTAATCAACGACTAATTGCACGACGGCAACTCCACATGTCTTCGGTCGATTTTAAAAAGCTTTCCATGCATTTGTCTGCAATTTAGCCCTTGAATGCCATTTACTTGGCTGCTCAAAGTGGCCGCCGTGTTACACGAATATGGCCCTTTTATACCACGTTGTGAGCCGGATCGGTGCCGTGAAAGTGTGAGTGCGTGAATGAGGCATGCGCAGTGAGTGTGACTGAATGATTGAACGAAGCAACGAACAAGCTAATGAATGAAATGGAGAAGTGATCCTCGCACTTAAGGGAATTCCCTAGAAATAGAACATTTCATAGATTTCGGATAAATCTTTACACGCTGTTGTAACATGTCAAGGACATGATAAAAATGTAATAAAAAGGGGGCTGCCCGAGCTAGTTTCCAAGGTACGACACTTAAGAATACGATTATTTACGCCACTTGGACAATTGCCGCTCATCCCACTGTTGGAAACATTTAGCTCGATTTATAAATGCAATCCCTGATATAACGTAGAGTCTGGTGTCATTATATGGTTAATTCGCGTGCATACCTGAAAAATGTCTGAATGCCATTGTGAATACTTAGCACTCCAAAATAGATTTAACTGTGTGTGGGCTGTCCGATTAGTAATGGCTCCTTCCGTACAATTTTATGAACTTGCCTCAAAAATGGCCGTATATTTCCGCTGATTTTTTTACTACTCCATGAAGACAAAGTTCTTAGCAAAAACATGAAGTAAAAAATGGGCCCGGGGTCACCGTTCTTGTCTAGGAGAAAGCAGCCATTCCTTGACGGATTAAGCTTGGCGTCAATGAAAATTAAATCCGCCATTTTATCAATGTGCGCGAGTTAAAGCGCGCGCCAATGACGTAAGAAATTATGCGTAGTAGGGTTGCGCAATAGACCGAAAAATATTCTTTTGTTTATGTGCTAATTAGACTCACTAGCCCCGTTTGCATGGGAAAAATAAAGAAGAAATGTTGCTTGAGAGAGTAGCACATAAACAAAGGAATGCATGTTGGGCCGCCATTTATGCATTCGGTCCATGCAAAACAAGGCTGAATCGCCTTTACTGGACAATTTAAGCAATTGTTTTGTAGACCTGCAAATTTCAGGTGGCTTCAACGGGATTCGAACCTTCCGGGCTCCATTTCATCTATAGCCCGGAGTTCAAACATGCTTTTATATGAACGAACTGAATGAGCTTCATTACGAAGGATGGGACGCGAGGGTGCGCAAAGGTGTTTGCTGCCAAGTTTTCCCTGAATAATTGGAGACGAAGTGTTGAAATTGCTGAAAACATTTCTGGTCTCTTAAAAATTCACAGGAAGCTTAGCGTGTCTTCCAAATGGTTCAAACATGATCAAGCAGAATGAACGGAAGTTTGTTTTACTTGTCAAAATTATCCAGAGGAGATTCGATTGTCTTATTGCAATTGGAACTGCGTTCGATTCGAGGTACGAAATGAAACATGACTGAACGAAAATAGTTGCGAGACTGAATTTTAATTTGAGAGGGGTGATATTTGAAAACTGTTACAGAGACTGCACTACCAGACGAGATTGCAGAAATCTGAAGTAAATTGCTTGCCGAAGCGCAGTAACCACTTTGAAACACCTTTTGTTGTTTACAGTCTTGGTGTCCTTGATTGCAAATTCTGCTGTCTGACCTTGTAGCTCAGTCGGTAGAGCAGCGGTAATGGGTTCAATTCCCACCCTGTCAGAGTTTTTCTCTGTCGTTGAGTGGGCCCAATTCCAAAATAGTAGGGCTAACGCTCACATGGGTATAAAACAGCACTTCACATTACCCTAGAATAGTTAATTCTGTCATTCAGTAAAGCTTATTCTTGGTTTGCACTCACGTGATCAACAAACATGTTTTTCAACGAGAACAAAAGAAATTTTTACATAATATTACAATTCAATTCCTGGAGGCTAGGATTGGGTCGGGACACCAACATAGCCGTTGTTTCTTTGTTTGGGGACACCAACATGGCTGCCGGGATGTCATGTGAAAACCAAGATGACAAAAAGTCATTATTGCTCTACCGAAGGCTGCCGGTTTTCAGTCGATGAGGGTTTACGCCGCTGACGTCACCAGACCCCGTTTTCGTAAAAAAGTTGTCCATCATGCTTTTCATCCACATTTGCGACTAAGTTGGCATCAAAATCTTCGTCTTCAAAGAAAAGTATAATTTTTAGCCACTTAATTAATGACTTTTTAGGTTGTTCAAAGACACAAGTGATAAGATTGAAACTTGGGACGATCTGCTTGACGCGAGAGACAAACCCTCTTCTAATAACCATCCCCCCTTTCTGGGAATAGGAAAAAGTGGCGGTACGAGAACCAGCTTTGTACATCCTGGAAAAATGGCACTAAGCGGCGCAAGAGTAAGGTATGAATTATCAGGTGTTGGTATGAATGCTCGAAAGGCCATCAACCTGCTATGAAACGGCATTCAAACATTTAATGAGGTGTCTTTCATTCGCTCAGACTTTGTCTTGTTCAAACCAGCGATCAGCGAGTACAAAGGTATATACAAGACAATGTCAAACTCGTACCCAGAGTCCTCAGGCTATTTGGCGAGCAGGCGTCCCGATGACCAGAAAGCCCGTGGATTTTGGGTTCGAGATGGAGAAAATGTACGTATGTCCAAGCAGGGATACAGGCAAGAAGGTGCTGTCTTTCAATTTATTTTGCGAATGAGAGAACTGAGTGATCCTCGCACTCATCTGGAGAATTTAAGGGAATTGTCCCATTCATGTGGGTTAATATCCTGTTGGAGCCACCACGTCTATAAAACGACAGTTACTTAAATTGTCTTGATAGAGTGGTTTTCAAATGAGTGTCGTAAAACCAAAACCAAAGTAATTACTTTGACCAATCAAAAAGGAAGGAGACAATCCAGTAAACCAATCAAAACTCGAATTACCCGTCGCCGACACAAAGCGCGGGAAAATGTGCACGCGCGAGCCTCGATTGGTTTTGGTTTCACTTCTGATTGGCTGAAAAAATGGCGCGAGAACTTTGAACCAATCAATGAATGAAGTAATGCAAAACAAAAGTTATTCGGTAATTACTTTCGACACTCAATTGAAAACCGCTCTAAGTGCGAGGATTACTCAGTTCTCTCATTCGTCTATAACCTGCACTTCAAATGTACATTCATTTGATTTCATTCAGTTTCATTTGCGTTTTAATAAGTGGTGCGAACCGAAGTGAAGAAAACATGAATGTGAACGCTGGGTAAAAAAAAAAAAAAGAAAAGAAAGAAAAGCACTCGTTGAAGTTCCATGCTTCTAAGGAGCCTAGAAGCTAAAACTAAGATGGCATCGTTCGCCTTGTTGAAAAAGACTGACTGTGCTTGCGTGTCAAACCTTTCTTGCATTTTCGACCAATGTGTGACCGTCACTTAGGAAGCTTTCAATGTGACAGAACTGACCGGGAATTTGAAAGGACTATCTCTACAACGTCTTCAAATGAACACATTCGAAGGATGACATATTCTTCTCCAGAAGAATGCGTGGGATTATCATGCAAGTGCTCCTTCAAATTGTTGCATTTTCTTTGCAAACTGACGAGTCTGGGCGGCCACGTCTGTCAAAAGGAAGGTGCCCTTGGATTTGCGTTTGCCCTAATCAGAGATCGGACTCAATTTTGTTTTGTTTTGTGCTGGGTAGAACTCAAAGCGATGATGGCCGGGGAGGGTTACTCTTGCACCTGTGCTTCCATTTGTTTCGTGGTTGTAAAAAGGGGTTTCACTAAGGGCGTAATAATGGGTTATCTCTTAATCAATCACTTTTATTTGACGATCTCGCTTAGCCAGGATTACCCTTAAAACGAGCTTTTATCAAAGGTGCACGAAACCCTATTTTTTTGCAATTGTGTCGAGCTTATGTAAGACTTGCCTTTGGAATAAAAAAAAGAGGAGGAAGAAGCACGCGACGTTCTTGAGCCACGGCCATTGTAGTATTCAAACTAACCGGCTATTCAACTCGATTCCCTCTTATCGCAGACGTTATGGTGTACTACAGGCTTTGGCACATCAAAACCAGAACTTTGGCAACTGTGAGCATGCGCCAATTTGGCATCAAGTGGCGACTTCGGAGAAAAGTATGGACTCGACTTCAGATAAGTTTGATGTTCAAGTATTTTTAAAACACTTTTTGTTTACATTTGATGCTGCAGTTAATGCTGAAATTTGAATCATGGTCTGCTTTTATCGTGCATGTTAGACCTAATTTTGTTAGTTCTTTCTGCAGAAGCTAAAAAGAGAAGGTTCGTATTTCCTCCCCCTTACCACCTGTGTTCTCTCAAATATGTTTGATTTCGAAGTAAAGCGTGAAGTGAAAAGCATATAGAGAGAACAAGAATCTACCTTTCCCTCTCAACCTAACGTTTGTCCACTCCGTCACCTTACCATTTCTACCCTACACCCTACTCAACCATCTTTTGTTTTCCTTCCCCCCCCCCCCCAAATGTAGGTAAGAAATTTTTAAGGAATTAAGGATTGGCTAAAGTTATTGTGTTACTTTGTCAATAAGGTGCGAAGGAGAGCGGAAACATCAGCGGCTTCCAAAAAAAAAGGTATGCTCCTCCTATTTCGTTATTTTAAATGCGTTGACTTTTCAAAGGCCGTGTAATTTCGTATATGGTGGAAGGATGTACCCCAAACCGGAAAGAATTAAAACAAAGCTGCCTTTGACAGTTTACCGAAGAGTCATAGTGTGGGGTAGAGTCAAAACGAAAACAATGACATTTTTAACCTTACTAGTTTTGAAGCGGTTTGGGTAGCACAAGTACGCCCTTCTAATTAAGATCACACAAGTGTTGTCAGACCGAAATTACAGATGTTTTCTTAATCTGAGAACAGGCCGTCTTAGACTAGCTTTGCTACACGCCGGCTTTGGATTCCTCTGATTTATATAATCAACTAATGAATGAAAAAATGAATCAATCAATGATCCGAAGGAATGAGTGAGCGAGTGAGTAAGTGAGTGAAGGAAAGAAGGCCGACTGCAGCTAATCAGATGTAAGCTCAAATTTGATAAACATTACGAGAGACTAAACTAAAAGTTTTTTTTTTATCTTTTCCCCCCACGCTCATTGCCTCCGCTTCTGACCAACCCACTAAGTGGCAATTTATTCCTCTCCCCATTCTTGCTCTACTTCCAAAAGGATTTACTGAGTGTGTGACCACTAAAATACGCCTGCATTGCATGCACGCTATGGTACTTCCCGCACCAGACCCAAGTGGTCTTTCAACAAAACCATGATCTTTCATCTGTGTTTCAGAGTTAAAAGGTCATCGTCCAAAGTAGAAAGTTCTTTGACTCAAATGATAAGTGGAGGGTTTGCTGACATTCAAGCTAAGTCTGCCGAAAGAGTCAAAGAAAAGCTAAATAAAATTACTAGGTAGGTGAAAACGGCAAAATTCATTTAGGATTACAGTGAATTCAAGGCTAAACGATTTCTTCATCGCAGTTTGAACGACCTGATCTTGTCCTTGTTCAGTTTTGTTTTCTATTTTATAATTTTTCTTCTTCTTCTTCTTCTTCTTCTTCTTCTTCTTCTTCTTCTTCTTCTTCTTCTTCTTCTTCTTCTTCATCTTTCATGAGAATTTATTAACTATGAAGAAAAGGCGTGATTCATACAGAGCGAAGGAATCTTCACTCTTTAATGTCACTGTTAGTGCTCTATATTGTGCAATTTTGTCTGCGTCATTATGTAATGCATGTCGTGTTTCCGCTAAAGTTGACAACACATTCACCAGTTAGATGATCCAAGCTAAAAATCGTCTTATATTAGTAGATACAGGTCAAAATCAAAATCTTGCTTAGTATTTGTGGTAATCTTAACAAAAGACCGCATTAACGCCATGGACGAGGCAATAATTATGCGGCACATACAGTTTAGCTGAGAATAATGTCGGGAGAAAACTTAACGAAGGAAGATGGCTATTTAGACGATCTAGAAATAAGGCTCAACATTATCCTTAAGACGGAAGTCGTGTTATAATACCCTTTGGGACTCAAGCAACTGCATTAACACGAATAGAAGTTCCAACTTGCTACCTAATGCCCGTTTTACTTCACTTCTAAAACTAAGATCCCATTAATTTTAGGTCAGTTCTTTGAGCCAGGGATCCTTCAGGCGTTACATGAGTGTTTACATGTCTTTTAAAAAGGAGCTGATTTGCACTACGAATTGTTCTTGGTGGGTAGTGGGATGATAACACTTTTATTTTTATTTTTTAGAAAGGAAAGAGAAACTTTCATGAAGAAATTTATGGCGTTCAAGCCCTCTTCCTTGTACAAAGTCGATTTAATGAGAGTTCAGCAGGCTGGTCGTGAGGTCAGCGAGGAATGCGCAAGAGAAGATGTAAAACCAGCAAGCTGGTGAGATGTGAAGGGACTTTTATGCTGCTCGTTCATTATGATTTATAGCGCGTTTTGTTTTTCTTTCTTCGATGCACTTTAAATTGACACTGATGGACCTTTGCCAAGTGTGCCATTAACCATGACTATAGGTCACTGATACCACCTGGGGAAGTCAGGCTCTTCAACTGGCTAGCAATGAGAAACCGGAAGAAAGAAATGATATAACAAACTGGGGGGACTGGGAGCGGGGGGGGGGGGGGGGGTAATTGCAACAAAGCGCTTGTTCACACAAAAAGAGATATCATCACGAAACGATCTACTCGCTACCCTCAATTTCAATTACACAAGTAATTCGAGTACGTCGGCTTCTGAAGTGCTAATGGATTATGACCAAATGATTTTAACAGGGCCTAGGGACCGGTTATTAATCTGTACTCTGGAACTCCGTTGCTACGTTAAAATCACCGTAAGTGTATTATTCACTTAGCACAGGTAGAGAATAGAAGGAAAGATGTTTGGAATGTATTACGGGAAAAAGAAGAAAGATTCAAGAAATTTACACAGGAAAGGCCACTTCTTGGCCGCCACTAGTTTTTCGTTCACTGATATGAAAATTGAATTCGTTATGTAGAATTCAATCAAAAACTCTGGTAACGGAAAGGAATGAAAGGAACTTCATTTAAGTGTCTAGTCGTTCAAAAAACTCAACCCGCGCAACATTGGTGGGAAGCGAGTGCTCTCACCACTGCGCCATCCCTGCACCCCGTTCAATATTGGCTGACTGTGAAATTTCGCTATGATGGTTTAGTTGCGGCGGATCTTTTTTTCAGGTATGGAGATTTAGAACAAGAAGCTCTAGATCTTGGAATAACATCAGAACTTGAAGTGACCGTTTGGTTTGAGAAGCTGTGCTTATTTTCTATCGATGACGTCACAACAATACCATTCGTGCAGGTTTGTCACTATCCACTGTATGCCGCCGTATTTTTTTTTAATCGACACAAAATATAACAATTTTTGCATGCTCTTGAAGGATTAGCTTTGGGAACTAATCATTCTGGCCCCAGAGCCACTTTGTTTCAGTTACTGTTACCACGTGACCAAATAAAACGAGGACATAGCGGCCGTGACGTCATGAGCTTGCGCTAAACTTCTTTTTACAGTGGTCTTTCGGTCAAGAAAAGTGTCATGAAACAAGGAAAAATACTTATTAGATTAATTTATTTTCACTATCAATTTTCCTGGTTGGGGCCATCTTGAATAACTGTGGCTTGTTACGGTTGTCCTGAGTCAAGTAGCTCAAAATACTTTCGTATAGACCCGTATAACATCTTTTTTTAAAGATGGTGGCGCCTGGGAATTTTGAAGAAAAAGGCAAATCTAAAACTCATTTATTTCGGATACAAACGCTTAGTCTGAAACATTTTTGAAATAAAATTGACTGCAGAGGTTATTTCCTGTGATTTAAGCTACTTTTTTGTTGGAATTATTCCCATCATTAAAGCTTTCCTTTCGTTAATGCTTGAGTAACGTTCACAACTCTCCCTTTTTAGTTGATTTTTTTATATGTTACGCTGTAGGCTAAGCTTTGCCTCGTTGTCCAATCTCTTCCGGTCTACGAACTATGTTCCTTGACAATGATGGATGTTTTGAAGGTAAGAACACACGATGTATCTAATTTTTTTTTTTGCATGCAAGGTTGTTCACCTCAATAACACATATGTCTTTTTCTGAGGATACAAAGGTGAATTAGTAAAATAACAAAATAAGTGATTTATGTTAATTCCGTTACCTTCTTGAAGTGAATGAATGAGTGAATAAATGAATGAATGAATGAATGAATGAATGAATGAATGAATGAATGAATGAATGAATGAAGGAATGAATGAATGAATGAAGGAATGAATGAATGAATGAATGAATGAATGAATGAATGAATGAATGAGTGAGTGAATGAGTGAATGAATGAATGAATGAATGAATGAATGAATAAATGATTAGATTCATGGGTCCCTTATGCAACTTTTGATGTTCCTTTTTGCACCATTTTTCCCTTTGTAACCTTCCTTTTTGTAACATGTTACTTTTCGCAACTTCCGTGGTTACTAAAATGGACATGTGTTCCCTATGGTAAATTGTGCTCTCCATTTTTTTAACTTTCCTTTTTGTAACACGTTCCTCTCTGCAACTTTCCAGGTTACAACAGGGAACATGTGTTCTATATCGTAACTTTTCAGTTCCTTTTTGCAACCCAAGAAGGTACTTTCAGTAAGCAAGTAATGAAACTGCCGTTTAAATTGTTTTCGGGTCCATGTTTGTATTACCTGACCTCTTCTTATTGCAGTCATGGCCATGAAGAATACTGTATCTGGACTTTTAGCACTATATTTATAATATTTTCCTAATAAATTATTTTTCTGCAATACGCCACTTACCTTGTAAGTGAAGGCCATTTACTCGGTAAATTATCATTTGCGTTGACCAAACAGCTTTTTCCATGTAGCCAAAATGAAAAATTCGCTTAGAATAAGCAAACTATATTATTTTCCGTATCCTCTCTTAACGTCTAAGTTATTGACAGTAATAATAACATCAGACTTTTAATGACATTCTACTCTGCTGTAGCAGTCTAACATGCCGTTTCCACGGCCACAAGCTAATAACATGCCAATAAAAAAAAAAGCAACGGATCAACCCTTATCAATAGAACAACAACTTCACCGCAATGAAATTACAGCCACAAGCTAACAAAATGAGGCGATGAAAACAGTTGAAGACAACGAAACGAGTTATTACAGGCGTACTTTCTTCGTCCGCAAATGTAACGTACTATCAGGGCTGGAACTAAGTAATAGTAACAGAACTTGATCTCAGGCATTACAGCACCAAGCGATCTCTTTTAAACATCAAGACCGTGAGCCTCATCTATATTTCACGTAACAGAATGTGTCCTTCAAACAAAGTCTAACTATCTTTAACTTCAATACATTATCCTCAGAGCCAAATCAGAAAGGTGTAAGTTAATTTACTGGTAAATCACGACCTCCAATGGAAGAGAGTTTGCAGTCTAAAAATACGAATCGAAACGTATTAACGCCACTTTCTTTTGTTTAAACGAAAAGCTCATTTCCGCTCTGTGCGAGTTTTATCGCACAGCTGTAATGGAGTGAACTGCTTCAAAATTATGCTCGCCCGTGCGTCACTGCGATAATGCGCATTACTGCCGGCCTTTCTATTGAGGCATTAGCTTTAGCCTCTTTAGTGTTTGCTTTTGTTCATAATCATTAAATACTCGACAAGACATTAGGGAAGTTTAGGTATTCGTTGTCTCAGACGTATCATCAACAAACGCAATGCTCTGCTGGTCTTTCTCTTCCTGTCTGGTCTCTTCCCCCTCGTCTGGGAATAATCCAAAACTGCCTTAGCTTGTCAGATGCAGTTTCCATCTCAGTGGGTGGTTGCTCAAAAACCGGCTGAAACGCTTTCGCTTTCTTGCCTTGCCTTGTCTCTTACCCTTGTCCGGCAGAGGAATATTCCCTAACACAGTACTGTCAGCAACCACTTTCTTCACACATTCCATCGACACTTTTCCACTATGCATGTTCTCTTTAAAGGCAGTATGTACTTCAGTTTACTTTTCTTTGTTCCACTTATGCCTTGAAGAGACACTGCTCTCCGGAACGTCTGAAGCGTTAGCCCGAGAAGCTCGGTTGTGGCGTGGAACTGTGCGTAACTGCTCCACTGTGTTGGCATCATTCTTTCCTTTAAATAAATAAATAAATAAATAATATTGCTAGTGCTAATCACCCCTACTTGCAGACGAGGACTGAATTGCGAAGGGCGCGGCTCACGACATCGGGCTGAAAGCACACAGAGGCGCCTCTGTGTGCTGCTATACAGTCCATGTTTGATGTCCGAACACAGCACCACAGCTAGATGTAAATAAGCTGTGAGTCGATTTTGATGAGGGAGGAAAACCGGAGTACCCGGAGCAAAACCCTTGAGTCAGGTTGAGATCGACTGAAACTCAGCCCACATGCTGGCCAAGGCCAGAATTGAACCCCGGCTCGCAGTGGTGGGAGGCCCGATAGATAACCACTAAGCCACCCTGACACCCCTTATGCTGTATGTTATAGAATTTGTCTGGAGTCTTCTTTGAATGAGTCATGAGGTTAGTAAGGGTTTTCTTCAGTGAGCTCTGTTTTTCATGGAGTGCATTAGCTGCAGTGTTTCTTACCAAGGTCACACTTATCCTCTCAGCGTCTTTATCTAAGATCAGAAATACCTGCTTTATGCGGAAACCATAGAGGAAGGCATGGCTTTACTGGTCCAGATGACGAACACTCTGTCCTTAGCAGTCGAGCTCACTCCTTGTAAGAATAGCGCATCTTATTACGGATGAAAATAGCCAACCTCGTGTAAAGATTTCTGACACATCAACAGCATGGATTTGCTCCGGGGTGACCAGGTGGTCTAGATTTTCAGCCTTCTTCTCTCACTTCTTCTTTGCAATAGGCTTATTGTACATGTGGGAGCTCATCCATTCATTAACTTGTTCTTTGCCAGCGCGTACTACTGCGTCAAACTTAAGGTTCAAGCCGCTCGGCTTTTCCACGATCAAAAAGCGCAAGAACTCAGACACCAAGATAGGATTTGCACCTTCCATGTCGTCTTTATTTTTCCAAAGGATCAGGCCATTTATCACGGATAAGACGAGTAAAGGCCAAAGAATTTACCCTGTGATATGCTGGGTCAACTTTCTTCGCAATACGTCTGACCTCATCCAAGTATTGCTTTGTCGTCTTTTGCTCACGTCGTCCCCCATCTACCCCTGTCAGCCATTTAAAGAATTTGTCTAGCACCTCTTCTGTCCGGCTGTTGTTGAAAGTCTCCTCTTCACTCTCATGAGACCTGTCAAGAATCTCATCATGCAGATAAGGTTGAGAGTACGTCATCCATTTCTGCTCATAGCAAATAAAAATGAGCCACATACACTTCAATTTAAAAAGCTAAAAGATATATATGTGATATCGTCACTCTATACTTAACATTCAGTTTTGTACATATTTATTATTTTACTTGATAAAGACAGGAATACTTAATCTTTGCTATTCAAAAAAAAAATATCTCCACACGACTTTAATAGATCACTTTATTTAGCTGTAAAACATGAGCTCTGACTTCGAATGAAAGCCGAAATTGTACTAGTTCAACCTGCCTCTAGTTTTACGATAGAAAAGACCTTTAAAATGTTTCCTAGGTTTCTGAGAATTTAATGCCACTTTTACTAGAAATGTAGCTACTTCTAAGTCAAATTTTCATAAAACAGATTCAAACAAAAATAATTTACAGCTCTTTATCGTAAAAACTTCTAATTAGGCCGTCTTCGCCTTCAGGAAAAACCTACTGGACATGAAAGTTGCAAGCACTACACAATTCGTTAATAAAATGAAAAACTAAAAGCGCGTGGTTCTTCCGACGGGAGGTGCTGCATCTATTTAGGCATTTCTATCCCCAATAGAATCAATAGATTTTTTTAAATTCCTCAAAACCAGGCGAAAACCACGGCAGTGTTCCTTCTTGTAACATCTTGTTGGAAAAGTGGGCATAAAACCAAAGGGTTTAAGCCCTAATTCTTGGACATTATAGAGCGAAGACAGCAATTATTATTTTTCATCGTGAACTAATTTAAATTGTATTTCGAACAAATATGTCAAATTAGGGCGGTGTTCATTGGACCGTTACTATAGGGCCTGGAGATGAATCTAAGAATAAATGAATGATTTGTTTATTAGGACCAACTGAATTGCAGGCACTGGTAAGATAATGCGTATACTTCATAAATGGCACGAATTACCAGACAAATACAGTCACTTCTGAGTTTTCATTCTCTGAATTCTGTCTTGTTTCCAGTTCCTCGTTACGAAGATACTAAACAGCTCAATTACTGCATTCAATGACTGGATTAACCATAGAAAACTCCTCCCTCGAGATAATCTTCCGAGCTAAAATTCCTGAAAGAAGGAAGTGTTACTCTATGGCAATTTGCCATTGAAAATGGTGCAATTTGCTTTTATTTTGCAAATATATCTCAGTTGTAAGTTACGTTTTTCTTCAATAAAGATTTCTCTTTGAGTGAGTGTTTTTCAATTTTTTTTCCCCTGCAGTTGATTAACTTTTCCCTAGAATTCCTGGACACGCGAAACCAGCCATCGCCAAAAAATGTATTTTTTCTCAAAAAATATTTAAAGTTACAGGGAAAAAAATACATCATTTTAAAGCTAAAAAATAAGCTTTCCAACAACATATAACTTATTTACAGACAACTGAAACATTTTATAAAAGCGAAAGTTGAACGAAAAAATTTAAGAAAAATAA
The DNA here is from genome assembly GCF_036669935.1 of Montipora foliosa. NCBI lineage: Eukaryota > Metazoa > Cnidaria > Anthozoa > Scleractinia > Acroporidae > Montipora > Montipora foliosa. The sequence continues at coordinate 23,444,229 of NC_090873.1, forward strand.
CAGTAAAATATGTTTTCCAGGCAAAATTTGGTCATTTTAGCGTTGATTACGAATTTTTGGGTTCGTAACTAAAATTTTCTTCAATTTATCTACTTTCTTGCAACAAAATTTGACGGAAAACTGATGAGGCACGAATATTTTTGGATTTTTTGAAATAATCGGATTAGCGATCAATGTGTAATGTGATAATGCGATAAACGTGTCAAGTTTGCGACCCGTTGCTAACGGCAACGGAAGCGATCGCATTACGAATAATTAACATCTGTTTGCCAAAAACCACCCAAATAACCGTTTTTTCGACGGAAAATTCATCCCAGAGGATAAAACTACTCACTGGACATGTAATAAAGGTAAATATGTTCGAGCGAAAGCGAAAACAAGCCAATATTTTGAGGGAAAACACAATTCTGTGAGATCAAAGGACCATGTGCTTCACACACGCAACTGTATCGCTAGATAATTAATCTTACCTTTTCAGCGATTTTAACGCTTGAAATCCCATCCAATGAACCACAAATCCTTTTCTTTATCTATTCCGAAGCCTGTAGTGTAATTTTTTGGCTGAAAAACTTTAGAAAAACCGCTTCGCGAGAGCTCAGCGATCGATAAAAAAATTTGGTCATCGCATCGGCTCAAATTGCCTGAATTAGAATGGCCGTCATGTAGGTGTAATGAAAGCTAGAAAGCCGAGATTTTCAGGGAAACTGGGGATATATCTCCCCAGTAAACACGCCAAATGTCAGCGCGATCGATGAAAAGGACGCTGCGCTGCGAATCTTACAAAAATGATGCCTCAAACCATCATTTTCGGTGCGGGCTAGGGAAAAGAGTAAGCAAAACACGTTTTTGAGCCAGGGACGGAAAGCGGAAGCGAACATATCGCAAGACAGGAGAGTAGTCTCCCCCAGATTTTAAAGACAATCGTCTCTAATAGTGAAAATATACTTACACTATGTAACAATTATTCCCCGAAGACAAAGTGCCTGATGATATCAGTGAATAAAAACCGAGACGAAGTCGAAGTTTTTATTCATGCACCGATATACACGGAGCCTGAGGTGAATTGTTTTAGTATATTTTCATACTAATGATTAAGTGATTATTTGGAAAATATGTACTTTCTTTAAAACAATTAATTTCTTCGTCTGCCACCTCGACAAAACGGCTTGCGGCCATTTTGAAAAGCCGCTTAGGTGATTATCGTGTAATAATCACCTCAACGGCAGCCAATCAGCGCAGAGAATTTTCAATAATCACCTATGTAATTATACAAATACTCAAGTATTGTCAGGACCAGTTAAAAAGGAAAATAGATCACTTCAGGTTGCCTTCCCTAGCTGAAATTAAAACGTCTGGTGCTTACCATTGACTACTAGGCCGGAGTGATTTTACTCTGTCTAACAGCAGACGAATTTACTCGTCAATGGCGGGCGGCTCAAAAGTCAATATGTTAAGCTCCCAAATTGTGCAATAATCATTTTATCGCGATCGGGCTTATCTATTTGAGTTCAAGTACTTTACTAATCGGGACACCGCAAATCAAATCATCTAAAATTAAGGCAGATCTAATCAAAACCAGAGGAAAATGGCCATCGGAGCTTATGAAGTTGAGTCGAGGAATGCCTGAATTAGAATGTCTAATAGGGTTGTTTTGTGGCAATAAGAGGTAAATCTAAGACCTCATTCACTTGCTTACAGGTCCGTGAGATGGCCAAATATTTGTCCATTACTCGTGAAACACGAAAAGTCCAGTTTAATTTATTTGAAACGTGATATCTACCTCCCTATTTCCCCCTCTAAAAATATTTTAAGTTTCCCAGCGAAATAGTATGGAAATTAATAACTTGCAATTGCCTGCTTGCTGAATTTCCACTGCGGAACAGAGATTTTTCGGAACACGTACTTTCGTTGGGTGCCCTGAAACTGCAAAACAGCGTGCGTGTTTGACCTTCAGGACTTGGAGGTACAGAAGCATTTTTTGCAAAAATAATGCTTCCTCTTTCGCCAAGTCCAATACAACCCATTTCATGAATGTTTTTTTCGGTTTTGATTTTTGGTCTCGATTTTTGCGCTCGATTTTCGGAAAACTATATGTTCCCTCCTCATGGTTCAATCACATTGGACTGGCAAAGCCCCGTTATCATAGCGAGCCAGCATCGAATCTCTTTTTCACGCAGTCTTTCCGAACATGAAAAGAAGATTCGACGGGGATAAACTACCGTGTTTTTCGAAGAAAAACTTAAGAACCCCCACGGCTTTGGTGGGCAGGCCAGCAAGCAAGTTGTAGAAGGGAGCTTTTTGTCAGGGGGCAGGGATTTGCTCTCGCTCCGGTCCCTTTACCTTCTGCTTATTTCGCAGAAACTCGGAACAACAGCTGACTTATCACTTGCCTTTAATCTGTTCTTTCCTACTTACAACAGTTCTTGTTTAGGAGTATGTTCTCTAAAGAGTAGTTTGTTTAAGAGTAGCAATAAAAGCGAGGTGACACACGCTAACACCAACCCGGTGTGGCCAACACATCACGCATGCGCACTACCATTTCACCCGGTCAATTAGCAGCCATGGACTGCTGTTTCGGCCTTTTGGGCCTCATCAGCATGGCGTAGCTAACATACCAGGCGGGTGTGTTTAGCACCACATTAAGGACGTTCGCGCTAAAATCTTCCTACGGTGAGATTTTCTTCATTTCTCGCCTAGAGTTAGGTCATAAAGTACTTACTCCAAAAATGAAAAAAAAAAAATGGGGGTCACTGACTTTGTTTCGGAGAAAATGGCAGTGGAAAAATGCCTTAATTTCGAGAAATCGGTCATAATAGCGAGATGTAGGCTCATCTGCTCATCCATCGAAAATCATAAAAATAAACTGTTGGAGTGAAAGTTTCCATGGATAGGCTTTTAGGAGTGAGATTTTTAGATAATTGTATGCCGCTAGGGATGTGGTGAACAGTAGAGTTCATCCTCGACGAGTGTTTTCGTAAGCTCTATCCGTTGCAACCACTACCGGAATTCGATGGCACGAGGAAAGAAAATGTTAAAAAAAGATAACTTCTTACGGTGAGAATTTTTTTATTTCATCATATTTTGTAGATAGTAAGTAAAGTAAGTGATTCATGATTTAAAAAATAGGGGTCACCGATGATCTGAACGAGTAAAATCGATGTGATTTTGCAAAGCTCATGGAAAAGTTCGTTTGTCACGCTTTTGCGTGACCTGTCGGGCAAGGACTGGAACCCAACAGAGGATCGATCGTTGAAGAGATGAAAGGTTTTTACCGAAAAAAAAACCTTTTTCGAGCATAGCAACGACGTTTTAAGCAGGGGTCATCTTCATTTGGTTGGTTTTTTGTATAATATCTCCCCATTGCCGTCATGCTCATCCTCTGGAGCGTGTTTTTTGTGAAATTCAATCGCTGATAGTTTCCACGCAGGTCCGTACTATTCAAGCGGACGAGGACGAAAATACTCCTCAATTTTCACGGAAGTAAAGGAAAAGAACTTTAAAAACATGCATTCACTTGGAACTTAAGTTCGTAGGGTAATAAAAACATTAAAAAGAAATAGCCCCATTAAATTTACGCAACGGTTTGTCCTCGACTTTTCCAAACTTTCAGCCACTGGTCTACTCGATCAGCTACCTTTTCCAGAGCTTTTTTCCTCGCGGTTTTTTTCGCCATGTTATTTTAACTGATGCTCGAAAAATTTGTATGAAAGTCAAGTAGACTAGTGCAGGGACAGTGCACGACTGATAAAACCTCGCGAATATCTACTTGCGCAGTAGTCTACTTGACTTTCAAAAATATTTTAAATCAATTTTGACTGATCACGATCTTCTCTGATCCAACGCTGTGCAAGACTTACCGTCCACGGTTTTTGCCTCAACTTCACTAATGCTCAAACTAATGCGTGACATATTACAGTCGCGTTACGTGCGCAGCAACGTTGCGCCCAAAAAATTAGCGCGAACGTCCTTAAGTGGCAGCTTCACATGCCAAACATGTGGTAAGCTGGGTTGGGAACAGCAAAACTGTTCTCCCACGGCAAGCGTGTGAGAAGGTGGATTACATTAAGAGATCGGTGTGTCACGTAAATTAAAAATAGCAATAAAAGCAAGGTGACATACGCTAACACCAACCCGGTGTGGCCAACACAGCTTGCATGCGCACAACCATTTCACCCGGTCAATTAGCAGCCATGGACAGCTGTTTCGGCCTTTTGGGCCTCATCAGCATGGCGTAGCTAACATACCAAGAAGGTGTTCTAGCACCCCATTAAGTGGCAGCTTCACATGCCAAACATGTGGTAAGCTGGGTGAAATGACCGGGTGAAATGGTTGTGCGCATGCGTGATGTGTTGGCCACACCGGGTTGGTGTTAGCGTGTGTCACCTTGCTTTTATTGCTATGTTTAAGAGTGCACCTTTGATCGCCCCCAGTCCAGGCAACGCATCGTGATTAGTCAAA
>NC_090873.1:23466186-23468686 GCF_036669935.1 Montipora foliosa
CTCAACCTGACGGAAGAGAGATGGTCGTAAGAATGAACAAACAATGAATGCCCATCGTCACAAGCCTAACTCAACCTGAGGGAAGAGAGAGAGTCGTAAGAATGAACAAACAAAGAATGCCCATCGTCACAAGCCTAACTCAACCTGACGGAAGAGAGATGGTCGTAAGAATGAACAAACAATGAATGGCCATCGTCACAAGCCTAACTCAACCTGACGGAAGAGAGATGGTCGTAAGAATGAACAAACAATGAATGGCCATCGTCACAAGCCTAACTCAACCTGACGGAAGAGAGATGGTCGTAAGAATGAACAAACAATGAATGGCCATCGTCACAAGCCTAACTCAACCTGATGGAAGAGAGATGGTCGTAAGAATGAACAAACAATGAATGGCCATCGTCACAAGCCTAACTCAACCTGAGGGAAGAGAGAGAGTCGTAAGAATGAACAAACAAAGAATGCCCATCGTCACAAGCCTAACTCAACCTGACGGAAGAGAGATGGTCGTAAGAATGAACAAACAATGAATGGCCATCGTCACAAGCCTAACTCAACCTGAGGGAAGAGAGAGAGTCGTAAGAATGAACAAACAAAGAATGCCCATCGTCACAAGCCTAACTCAACCTGACGGAAGAGAGATGGTCGTAAGAATGAACAAACAATGAATGGCCATCGTCACAAGCCTAACTCAACCTGATGGAAGAGAGAGGGTCGTAAGAATGAACAAACAATGAATGGCCATCGTCACAAGCCTAACTCAACCTGATGGAAGAGAGATGGTCGTAAGAATGAACAAACAATGAATGGCCATCGTCACAAGCCTAACTCCACCTGATGGAAGATAGAGGGTCGTAAGAATGAACAAACAAAGAATGGCCATCGTCACAAGCCTAACTCAACCTGATGAAAGAGAGAGGGTCGTAAGAATGAACAAACAAAGAATGCCCATCTTCACAAGCCTACCGGTAACTCAGTTTGGCTTTGTACAGAGACAAAGTATGACTAAAGATAATTTGTGATTGTTGAAAAGGAAAAGTAAACAATCTGCCAAGTAAAAAAGAATTAGTGCTGTTGGTCACAATAACAAATAATTGTTTTGTCAATGTATGTGTTGATGACAACAGTTATTGCTGACACAATCATACATTGTAAGAACAATAGACTAAGTATGTCTTAATTAAGCACTCTACCCAATACAAACAGCTGATCATCAGAAGCATTCTCACAATTAAAACCACAGTCTGACCAAAACCAACAAAGTTTTCTTAGTCAGAGAAAAAAAAAAACAATAATAAAAGCCTGCATATACAAACATATATATATTTTTTGTCTGGTAAAATAGGGATGCTTGGATGCAGGCTTAAAGTGGATTGTTGACAAGGTCCTAATTTGTATGTAGGAGATATAGGTACTGATTGCCAGAAAAATAAATTTTTGCGATCTCAAAGTCAAACTCCTTGGATAAAGTGTTTATTGCAATTTAACTGTTACTCACATAATTATAGAACCTGCTTGATTTTAGTTAACTAAACAGGGTTTTGTATAATTATGCCAAATATCTGCCAACAGGTTCTTACAAAAGGATCTCTTCGCAGGAGTTCTCGAGAGTAATAAATCGTCTTTCTAACGAAATAAACTAAATTAAAATAAGTGCGAATTTTTCTTGATTTTTACCTTGTGTTCACTTTGAGGAAAGCACCTGGTTGATCCCGTGGCTGCCTACACGAATAAGAAAAATACGTACTGCCGTCAATTTTTTACAATTCGATCGTTGGCTCAATTCGCTTCAACTGTAAAAGATCATCACGCACTTGACTAATACAGATAACCGAAAAAAAGCATTAAAACAACTACATTAGGAAGTCTTATACCTCCGAAAACGCTAACACCAAACACATTGTACACCGTCGAAAGTCTGGTCGACTGTGAATGAAAATACAAGTTAATACTGTTAAATTCACTCTGTTCATTTCAATTCAGTGTAGAAGAACATCACGAGAATCTCAGCATACAGATAAAATAACAGTGGAAATTAATCTTACATGTAAATGAGGAAAACAGCACAATCCGTGTTCGTCGATCTGTGAAACCTCCGCGCGCTTTTCTATAACAAACGACCGAAGAAAACCGACACAGGTTTTTTCCGCAAGCGCAATCACTCTGACCAGCCGTCGTTTGTCGTTCTCAGTCTTCAGAGTTTCTACAGCCAGCTCGGGTTGAGTCAGTAATTCCCAGGCAAAACCTCTATCAATGATAAATTTCCCAGCCAGCTCATCGGAACACCTGTATTTTTGCCAGCCAGCAAGATTCCTCTGGGGAACAGATAAAGTGAGGAACAGATCCGTTGGGTGCCCCTGTACAGAAGCTATGGCGTGGTCTTGTGATGACCTGTCGTTAGGTCTAAACGACAGATAAAGTTGTGTGTCATCAGCATATCCGTCCGAGTCCGGTTAGCCGGGATCCCTGCTCAAATTGCAAAGGTGCAATTTGTAAATCG
>NC_090873.1:23476186-23488686 GCF_036669935.1 Montipora foliosa
ATGAGTAGGAAAATCAGCGATATTTGTCTTAAACAGGGTCAGGGTATGAGGGGCCGCGCCGCACCTCCCCACCCAGGGATATATCGAGTACCCCCCCCCCCCCCGGGGTTTTCTCCAGCCTTCACTTCATTTCCCTGGTCTCGATAACCTTTCATATACAAAATGGGCTTCTCGCAAGTATTAAAACAGTATCCACCGGCAAAACGATTAGAGTAAATTTTAGTGCTCTTGTTGGCCTTGAAGTTTGTTCTTTGAAGTTGTTTCTCCCAAGCTGTCATTTCTTTGTTGGTTCGATAAGATTAAAATTTCAAGACAGTACTAGTTTGATCTGAATATCGACGGTCATTGTCGCATCCATACACTCACTGCACGGTGATCGCCACCACCTATGACTACTTCTTAAACTCAAACGATTTATATTTCTTGAAATCCTACAAATACCTTTTATTGGACGTTTTGTAGTCGCGTATTTTAACTCGAGCAGCGCAATCGACTGGTTTGTTTGGCCCTTGGCGATCCCAGAAGTCTTTGCAAATATAGGGGAAAAACGAAGGGGCCTGGGGACCGGCAACTCATTCATTAGTCCTCAGGACTTCAGGACTACACTAACTTCACTTATTAATTATGAAATACACCCGCAATATGGTGTCTAATGACATATGTTTCGGGACAACAACAACATCTACCGCCTGCAAGCAGGCAAAGGTCATTAACAAACATTTTTTGAGAACATATGAAGTTTCTTGTATTTGAATTGTCGAATAGAATGAACTAAAAGTTGCAAAGATCATAACAGCTACTTTTGCACCTTAAGCAGTTACAAAAGAAGCTAAAAGATATACTGCATGTGGCCTGACTTCTTGTAGACTCTTGCCTCCCTTAAGCGTCCGACGACAGTTTTGGTGGTCGCCTTAAGGCAGGGCTGATTAGATATATGGGTCTTAGTGGACTGGGCGAGAGTAAGGGAAGGCAGGTGCCAAAAAAGTTATCACTCATTTGAGATAGAGTTTCGGTTCCTTAGCAGTAGGGTAGTTCTGTACTTAAAGTATAGTTAATAGTGGCAAGATTTTTCTTATCCGTTACCTTCGTCAGTAGTCATATCACAGAAAACTTTCAGATATGTTCCATTACTGGCCGGGTCGATCCAGTAATACCCGTCCTCTTTCCAATTGGAGACATTCATATCCCGGATGTGCTTGCAAGACTTTGTTCCTGATGTTGGAGTAAAAATAGGTTGTTACTGGAGAAAAACATAAGCATCAGCGTGCTATTGACATACTACATGTATTTAAATCTCTGCATTTTCGCAGTCTGCCGTGTTTTTTAAAATGTTAATTAAAAAAAGAAAACGAAAAAAAACACAAAATGATTTATTTCCTTGTCAAGACGTTGCCCACTCCAAGTGTAATTATTAACTATGAAGGACTTGTTAGTCTTTGAGAGTCTGACTTCGATGGAAAAACCATGCAATCCAAAAATCATCGAGTACACGCTTCTCGACAGGAGCTCGATATGAAAATGTCGAAACGGTGCATTCTCGCTACTGAAATAAATGACTACGATGGAAATTGTTTGTCTCGGAAGATGAAATAACGAGATGATATTTTGAAATGGTGACTTGGAGATACACGGAAAAAACCCGAGTGTTCCTTTGCAGGAGTCAAACTTACCACCTAGTACAGTAGTAAAGCATCCGAACTAGTCATCGAAAGGTTGAGCAAATTCTTTGTTCAATTTTAATTAATTTACTTTGAGCGTTTGGGGAAGTGCGCGTAATCCTTACCGGCTAGAAAAACGTAGTTTTTCCTTCCGATAAGTTCAACCTGCCTTCCTAGCACTGAATGAGTTGGTTGTTCCAGTTTAAAATAATTTCTTGCAGTATACTAATCAGTTGATTGTTAAGATTGACTAGCTTCCAAACGGCTGTGGTACGAGAACTCTTACACAAATCAAACGAAACATAAAAGTATTTACTCGACACGTTAAACGAAGATTTGAATAAAACAACTGATACGAAAGGAGGCAGGGAAAGGCAAAATTGAAGAATGGATAGCAATTCGGAGGTTGGACAGTTTTTCAGAGTTTATCTCTGTTGGTTGTAACTCAAAATACTAATAATGTATACTTGATAAATATTTTTTGGAACGAAGCTTTGAGTTGTGTAGCTTAAATACTTTACGTTCCACAGCAAGTAGGGGCAAGTGATTGATCAAACTACACAAAATCAACAAATCAACTGACTGCTGTAACAGAGTAATGACAGATAAGTCAATTCGAAACTTCTTCTAAACCGAAAGACACCTTGGAAGATTATTACTTAAGCCGTACAGCACCAAATTCGTCTGATATTGTTTTGACACATACGGTAGGCCAGTTAACAAGAAGTTATCTCTTTAATGACCATATAAGGAAACGTATGTGTCCACAATAGTGCAAGAGCTATATATTGTAACATTTTCCCGCTTTTTAAGAACTGAACTAGCCTGATAAAGATGCTAACAAAACAAAAGAAGTAAGCAAGCTATAGTAAGGAACGAAAAACAAAACGGAAATATTCAACTGTCTTAATAGTAAATGACTCTGTTAACTGCTGAACACAAATCTACTGGAGTCTCATTCCTTTTTTTTATAACACTGGGAGCTAAGTAACAGTCATTGAACCTAGAGGGTGGCCTTATTACCCCGGTTCGTTCTGGTAATGTTGTCTGTGCGCTGTTCCCAAGGTTTGAAGGCTGACTTTCAGTGACTTCACCTGGCTTGCAAAAGGTAGCTGGATTCTCAGCTTGCTTCAAGAAGTCTCGGTTTCTGTGAAGGATTTGGTTTTCTGAATTAGTTTTCACCACATAGGATCTGTCTGACAACTTCTCAAGACAGTAACCCATTTTTCAGGGCTGGTCTTTCTGTTGTCCTATTTCTATTTCTGGTAGGTTGGGGGAAGAGCGATCATGGTACCACTTAGCTTTTTGTTTCTTTAAATTCAGCTTTCCGTAAAATTTCCTGGAAGCTTAGGGTACAGTAAATTGGTAGCTGTGAGTAGTAGGGTTCTGGTGCTGCGAGACATCAACCTTTGAGTTGGGCTTGTTCCAAGAGACTCGGTTAGTGTTTCTTTGTCCCAATAAGGCTACCCAAGGATCTTTGTTGTCCTTGAATGCTTTCTTGATTAAGGACTTGGCGACTTTGACTGCAGACTCGACTTTCCCATTTGCCTTGTGATGATGTCGAAAGGATGATACACGGAGAAATCCCCAGTCACGTTAAAATTGATGAAACTCGTGACTTGTAAATTGCGGCCCATGGTCCGTTACTAGTGTATCCGGAATTATGCCATATCTGCTGAATTGTTCCTTAAAAATACAATCACCTAGCTGGATTTGATGTTTTGCAACTGTTTCACTTCGATGAAACCTGAATAGAAGTCTACAAGCGCTAAGTACGCTTTGCCATAAAGTTTGAATTGGTCGGCAGGAGTGTTAAATATTTATGAGTCAATGAGTCAATGAGTCATGAGTCAATGAATGAATGAGTCAACGGGTTAGTGCAGTTAATTAAACCATAAAATGAAAGCTAAAATTTCAGAGAGTGCTTAGGCCTAATCACTGAAACGAGGGCTTAGGCTTAATCAACAAATTATTGCTATATTGACTGTGAGTCTCATTGACTCATTGACTCATTTGACTCAAAAAACATGCTTTCTCGGTCGGCAGTGACTCGACTCCATGGGAGGTCAGTAAGGTGATGGCGCTGCATTGAACACTTCTGATTCTTGACTTGAAGTTCATTTCAGATTGAACATTGTTTGATTTGGTCACACACTTTAGCATTTATGCCTTGTCAGAAAACAGTGTCTCTAGCTTTACGAAGGTAAGCGTCAACGCCTGAATGGGTAGAATGTATTCTGGACTTCACTTGAGATCTTAGTATCTGAGGGATGACTACTCTTGAACCTTTGAATAAAACGCCGTTGTGTACGGTAAGCCCATCACGGTAAGACCAGTACTCTCGGAACTTGACTGGGGCTTGATCTTTCTGCATAGCCCATAATGTCAGGATTGTCCTTGTTAAGGTTTGCAAAGGGTCATCTTGACCTGTGCAACGTTGTAACTGCTCCAGTCTTTCTGGTGCCACCTCGAAGGCTTGCAATGGGTCTAGGCTCTCTACCTCCAAGGAGAATGCTTGAAATGATTAGTCTGGCTTATGAGTTTGATGCTGCGCTGCTCTAGACAAATTGTCGCTCAAGAACATCTGAGATTCAAGTTTCTAACTGACTGAAAGGTTGAATCGTCGAAGTCTGAGAAATATCCTTTGGAGACAGCAAGGAGCTGATAACAGTGACCTCTTGAATATCTATTCTTAAGGCTCCTGAACCGTTTCTATTGAAAACTTCTTTCTACTCGCCAGATATTGGTTGAACCTTTTGCAAGCAAAAACTATCGCCAGGCAGTCTGTCTGAGAGAGTTCTTGGCGCGAAGGATACTGGCTGTCGACCTTGAAGAAGCACGGCTCCAAGTCCTTTATCACTAGCATCCGTCTGAATGGTGACTTCTTACTTAAGCACTGGGGAATGATCTAGAACAAGCAAGTGTTGAATTGTAGAGAAAGCTCCATCATGTTTCTTTGCCCAGGTGAACTTGGATTGGTCAGTTGTGAACTCTCTCAGTGGTGATGACATATCTAAAAGCTTGGAAAGAAATGTAGAGAGATAACTTATAAAGCCAAGAGAGGTAAGTACTTAAAATGTAGGCATCCGCACGTTCTTGTTGGCAGTGACTTTGTATGGATCTGGTTTCATTCCATCTGTAAAAATAACAAGCCAAAAAATTTAACTTTTGCTTGCGGCTGCTTGACTCTCGACTTGTTTGGCTCGTTTCAGTAAACGAACAACATTATGATCGTGATCCAGAAGGGCTTCTTCGTCAGTTTCACAATAACGAACCACAAAGATATCATCTCTGATGACCTTTACACCTGGCAGGTCTGCAAGGCTCTCTTGTAACCTGCTTTTGAAGACTTCTGGGGCCAAGCGTATGCCAAAGGGCATTCTTAAGCTTAGGTAACGGTATCTTCCCAAGGGTGTCCAGAAAGTAGTTAACCTGCTACTCTCTTCATCGCGGCTAACTAGATAAATTCCATCCTTTGCATCAAAAGAAAGAACTGAGAATTCTTAGACTAGCTGTACTGAGCTCAGGTAAAAGGTCTTCTAGTGTTAGCACTTGGAACTTGGGACACTGAATGGCCCGGTCTACATCTTTGGAATCTAAGCATGCAAATCCGAATCTTGTGACGTTTGGCTACTATCGCGTGCACTATACTGCTAATCCACTCGATAACAGGGCTTAACGGCTTTGCTAATAATTTCTTCACCTAATTCCATGATCTTCTTCTTCATATCCGTTTGTTGGACTGGTGTAACCCTCTTGCCAACCACAATTTTTGCCTCTCCAATATGCCCTAGTTCAGGCACCGGCTGAAAACTTCAGGATATTTGCTCAAACGTTCTTCCTTGGAGAGATAGGTTTCAAGTGGACCCTCGTTCATTTGGCGAAGACTTTTAGGGGCAGAAATATTGAGTTGGATGAGTTGTAGCTTGTCGTAAGTCCCAGTTGATATCAAGGGCTTACACGAGGGTCAAATCACTTAAAACTTCAGAGTCTGCATTTTGCCGCTGTACAGGACTAGTAGGTAAATTCACCTAAGGGTTTCAAGGTTGATCCACCAAAAAATTCCAACTTAATGCTAGAGTCGTCGTAAAGTCTTCTTCAGCTGACTTGAAGAAACTGTTGTCTGCAAACCACTGTCTTGCTTTGGTCTCTACCAGTGACACGGTTACCACTCGCAAGCAACTGTCATCTGAGCTGATCGGACTGCTTCACCTTCTTTGATGACGCGAAATAACCCCTTTTTGGCAGTTGCTGCAGGTTTGCTTGAACGCGAGACACTCTGTTGTCCCTACATGACACTGTTTGCGCCCACAATATTTGCATTTTGACACGGAAGGAATTTCCGGTTTTGTATTCTGGGTCGGGCGCTTTTCCTCCATCTGTCTTCTTAGACGATTTCTATTTGTAGTTTTCTTCTCGCTAAATGCCTTATTTATTTACTTACTTACTTACTTACTTACTTACTTACATACTTTTTTTTGTCTGCTTGTCTTCTACACCTTGAATTGCCTTCATTTGGCGGGACGCGATTTCACTCGACGTACATGTTACAGGTTGAAATTAAATTCAGGTCCATTTTAATCAAACTTGGTTAAAATAAAACTAGGTGAATTTAATTAACCTAGGTTATTTATCAACTGTTTTAAAAGGGATTTTCTTTATGGGGTGTGGTTGAAAAAAAGAGGCAGGGTTTTTTAGGGGTTTGAAAACAAACCAAAAAAATCGCCTTTCCCTCCTCCCACTCTCCTCTCTACCCTCTTCTTTTCTTTTCTTACTCTCTTTCTGTCTGTCCGTATTCCTCTTAACCTTCCTTGAACTTGAACCGGGAACCTCTGGCATCTTTTAGTAGCGAGTCCTCCGCCGTAACTAACCGCTAAACCACACAGGACTTGGATAAGCAGCCGTCCTTAATTTTAATAGCAAATAATTTTCTCCTGGAGCTAGAGGGTCCATACTCTTCTCGGCCACAGTAAATTATGCAAAAGTTTACTCTTGCTCAATGAGTGGCCCTGTATGTTTCGTAAACTGGCTAACACAGGTTGTGTTGATTCAGAGATATTCTACAAAACATTGGGTAAAGTTAAAGCTTCCAAAAAGAGAAAAGGAAGCAAAATAACTCTTTTTATTGACGACAACTTTTACAACCATGCAGTGAAGTGGTTAGTGGTAATGAAGACAGCAAAGGCAGAACAAATCTGACAAGTCAAGACGTAGCAATTATCAAAAGAAAAGGATGGAAACTGGAGGGTAGCAAAATATTATCCATGAACGGGAAAGAAAAGGGTTAAGAAATGTGAACTACACCAAGTTCTTTGCCAAGCCCATTCGAATATTGCGCACAAAGGAAGAGACGAGATGGACAAGTATATCAAGACGTAGCAATTATCAAAAGAAATGAATGGAAACTGGAGGATGGCAAAATATTATGCAAGAACGGAAAAAAAATCTCCTCAAAAATGTCAACTACACCAAGTTATTTGCCAAGCCCATTCGAATATTGCGCACAAAGGAAGAGACAAGATGGACAAGTATATCAAGCGAAACTACGAGTCCGTATCCCAAAAAGCAAAACAACTCTTTGTGTAAATCTGCTCAATGCACGAAGAACAAAAGTCGATTACCAGCAGGCAAAACAGCCTGTGATAGCCCCTATGCAAGCAAAAGGATTCCTAACACATTCGCAAATGGACCTAATGGACCTTAGAAACTTACCATGTACATGTTCACGTCATCGCAAACACAATTGGATTCTCCACATGATTGATCATTTCACAAAATATTCATGGCTTTATCCATTGAAAAAAAAAAGCAAGTCGGAGATGTATTGGAATGCCTGTCTCAATACTGCCGGTAATTTGGATTCCCTCAGAAAATACACACTGACAATGGACGAGCATTTAAGAATTCTCTGATGTCCCAATTCTGCAAGAACAAGGGCACCACTCAACTTCATGGAGCTCCTAGAAAACCATCAACTCAAGGTTTGGTGGATAGTAACAATCAAACAGTGAAGCAAAACGTCAGAAATATCTTAAAAGAAAAGAAACATAGTCCAAATCATTGGTGTCAAGTACTAGGGGAAGCTTCTTAGAAAAGAGCATTGGGGAACATGAAGCAACAAAACAAACTCCTTCTGAATTGGTCTTTGGCATACCACCATGGAAAGACACAAAAAATAGCCCAGATAAGAAACATGATCAACATTCTACCATGGAAGAAGAAGAAGAAGAAGAAGAAGAAGAATTTTACTTGCTTAGACTCATGAACGTACGCTAACCACATCCCCTTACTTCCAGCACCGCCTTACTTACCAATATACACATACTTGCTAACAATTGATGGACTTTTTGTTGATGTTTCCTACTTTCAATTTCAACCTAGTTTAAAATTAAATTTACCAAGGTTGAAATCATTTCAACCTGAATTTCAAATTTACCTGTAACATACACATTTGTATGACTTTCCGTAGAGATTTTTTTTCCCGTTACAGAATTTTTCTCCTCGACTTGACTCTTTAAGCGGAGCACCAGCCTGGCCCTGATAAACTCGTCTGTCAGTATTTCGCACTTGCAGAACGCGGCCAAGTTTCTCAATCTTGTGACGTAACTTTGAACAGATTCTTCGCCTTGTTACACACATGAATTGAATATCTAGTTTTAATATGCTACATTTCTGCTGGGGGGCTTCCAAGCATTTATCTATCTTCTTCATATTCATATATTGCTCTGAGAGGTTTAGGTTGAGTAGAATTTGTAGACATTCCTTACCCATTGCAGATCTCAAAGTCGCAAGACGGAGCGATTCTTCTCGCTTATGGAGGCCTGTTGCTATTCCGTAATCAATCCATTGGTGTTTGACGACGCGCTGGTTGCCAGCAACGTCGCCGTACTTGGCAGCGGAAAACTAGGCGAAATAACGTGCTGATGATAAAGGGGAGCAGGAGGTGGTACTGTACATGTGCTAAGTGTATATAGCGCGATAATTTGCACACTCGACTCCACAAGGGTCTTTCTGGGTTGTGTCGTCATCTTCTTACACTTTGAACACATGGACCACTTCGAAATTGCAAACAGAGGAAAGGAACAGCAATTACACCGTTTTGTATACGTGAAAAAGTTCGTATTGCTCAAAACAGACGTTTATGTTCTGACACCATGTTTTGACTCGTAGAAGGAGTCAGTTAAAATCAGGTGATTTCTTTAAAGGCCTACTTTCACTCTACAGGCATTGCGTGCCGCGGAACAATTTTGATATATGAAAATCCTGTCTAAGCTGAAATTCATCCAATCAGATCGCTACGATAAGCAATGCGAATCAAACAGTCGAAAAGCCTGTCGGCTGAAGATGGGGCTTTAGTGACTATATAAGGAAACCCATATATCAACAAGAATGCAAGAACGATGCATTGTCACCGAAATGGAATAAAGCAATGATTAAAATTTAAATAATCTAACTCGAGCACAATTCCAGTGCAGCTACTTTCTTTAATTTTTTGAAAAGAGATTAACATCCATCAGCTCACCTGAACAATTCCGTCCGTCTCCAGTATAACCTTCCTTGCAGGAGCAGTTATATGAACCCTCGGTATTGGTACACACTGCTTTAGTGCTACAGTTATGTTTTCCCGATGAACACTCGTCGACATCTAGAAAAACAATTCAGGGCCACGGTCTTAATTCTTGTTCTTGAGTGACTGCAAATGACGTTAACATTGTCGTTATCAGCGTAGCCTAAAATCATACCCTTCCTCCCTACGTTTCCTCTCGGGGAAGGAGAGCATGATAAATTTTCTTGTCGGATTACATGTAAAAATGCCAAATTCTTTTTTTTTTCTCTCTCTTCTCTTATTGGTCGTAAAACAATAGAGCTCTTTGGGCCTCGCTCCGATTGGTTACAGAGTTGCAAATCATAGTTCCGGTAAAATCGCCGAATATCTGATCAAATTAGAAGGACTTGAACAGGCTATCATTTCTAAAGACTCTGTTATTCAGATAGCGTTGCTTCGTCTGCAATGACTTTTTTATACTTTCTTTTTTTTTTTAAGGAAGAGTACAGAGGATGCATCCGAAGAATGGTTTGTCTAAAAGAAGACATTTTAGTTGTACTTCGTAAGGGATTTGGCAAACGTTTTATGTATTACTAGATCGTCCCACTTCCACTGGCTCCATAACGTTTGCAGTTGTGTTAAGTCCTCTAGAATATACTCGGAAGCAACAGGTCGTAAATCCAAAGAAGCCAAATTGTGGAATTAGCGCTGCGACGATCGGGAAATAAGTTGAGCATGACAGAGAGGCAGCGAACGGCAAATTTGACATTGTTTTCAAAAGCGCTTAACAATAGTTTAGCGACACAATTCTTTACAAAATGATAGTTGAGTAGCTGCTGTAAAGCTAGACTCTTTTCAAAGTCCATTTTTCTTGGAGATATAAGCATATCCTATTGGCGTCTTAAAATCGTTGTTTGCATCTGATAACACGAATGATTCGGCTTTATCTGCGATTTTACCTTGACATTCTGCTCCTTGATGTTTAAACAATAGCGAGAGATTTTGTTTTTGGCCCCGTTTATATGGTCTCGGGTCCCCGAGATAACCGACGCCCCGAGTTACCCTGGGCGAGATATTTTTCCAGTCATTTGTTTAAAAGTTCTATCAACCGTTTACATGAGTAGGGCGAGACAACTCAGGGAGGCGAGTTGTCTCGCGTGGCCAGATAGGGTAACCCTGGTAAGCACGACAACGTTTTAACATGTAAGCATTTTGGCTCGACCACCCGAGACGTGACAGCAAAATTTTAAAGCTTAAATGCTCACGCATAAATAAAAATGAAAGAAGCAACAGTTCGGGATTGATATGTGTTGCTAGCGTTCGCTTTGCGAATGAAAAGGTATTTCCCGTCAAAATTATCACTGCAGCCAACGAAAACTCTCGTTTCAAATACAGATTTTTATTTAAATTACTTAGTTAGGATTGTAAGTCAATATGTGAAAACGCAACTATACTCTACAAAGAAAGAAGGGCAAATGATGATGCGTATTTTTTAAAGATACCTCTTACAATATATGCATAATTCATCATAATTGAGTAAAATACGATCGTCAGGGTGAGTGTAGTCCTGAAAAGGACTGTTTGAGATGACATTGACTGACGTTTCGACAACCTGAGCGGAAGTCATCTTCAGGGTCAAAGTGATTTGTGTAGCGTCAGTAGACACTGTAAAAGCTCTGGCCGTAGATGTCATTGGTCAACTTGTTGGTGATGTTATTGGTAGACTGTCAGTTGAGCCCAGATGTAATTGGCTTTGAAGAATAAACGGTGATTGGTGCGTACCAATATAGACGGATCGAAACGCACCAATCACACTGACCTTACACAAATGACTCTGACGTTACTCACAAATCACTTAGACTCTGAAGATGACTTCCGCTCAGGTTGTCGAAACCTCAGTCAATGTCATCCTAAACAATCCTTCTAAAGACTACACTCACCCTGACGATCGTATTTTACTTATATTGTGATATGCCTCCTGGATTCAAACCAGCTGATACATGAACTGCACGAGCCACGTCTAAAATTCCTATGACAACCAAGATGGCGACATTCAGTCCCGCGCGAACAAGCTCCGTTGTTTTAAAGAATTTTCTACTTCTATCCTTGGTGCTTACCATTAAAATGCACACCAGTCAATGGAAGAACCACTGTGCCTGTTCAAAGCATGCCAGAAAGAAACTTTCCATCGTAGATCTAAAATATTCGCGAGAATTTAGCAATCGGAACTTGTTTGAAAAGACTTACGAGCACAAGAAGGAAAGTTCGTTGTCGTGGACATTCTTACACTATTGGCATTCTACTGACCAACGTAGCAGCTTCAATCCTTTGATGTTAAAGATATGTGGCGATGTGGAATTAAATCCTGAACCGATTAATTATCCTTGTAAAGACTGCGGCAAGAGCGTTCGGAATAATCAAAATGCAATTTTGTGTTCGGAATGTAATAATTATTACTGGTTTCACATAAAATGCCTTAAAATGTCGTCAGCAATCATAAAGTTCTATCTAAAACACCCAAGCTTCACAATTCTTGTGAATTGCCACATTTCAGCGACTTATTCGTCGCTGATGAAGAAGATCTGGTTGATTAAAAGAAAGAACTTTTGAGCGAGGAAAATTATGCAAATCAATCCATGGCAGACATTGCAAACCTAGCCTGCGAGCAGGCTCACTTGTAAACGCGAGCCGGCGAAGCCGGCGAGAAGAATGGGGCGAGGATTAATTTTACGCGTTGCCATGTTACCATCAATAGCGTAGCTCCTACTCCACAATAAAAACAACACACAACCCATAATTCCTCGATTCGCTCTGACGAAGGAGTAACGCTCAAAACGTCAGCCTTTAGAATCCCTGTACGGTGGTCAATTTACATTATCAACTCGGTTGACAAAACTAAATTTTTGTATACTACTTCCGCACCGGCGCAGCACCACAGTTTCTATAGAAACTACCCCCTTCGTTTATTAGTTAAAAATGAAGCCTAGAGATTTCTTTAAGACCTTTCACCCATTTCTAAGTTCGAAAAGTAGAGACACAACAAACATTTCCATACGGATTAACGGAAGCATAATTAGCGACCAAAGAAATGTAGTGGAAGTATTTGGAGATTACGTCTCAGCAATGGCAAATGAAATTGGAGGCCAGCATGTCCTACAACTTGACGAAGACGACTTCAACATGCATTTCAGCGTGGACGCCATTCGTCATTCTCATCGTAGTCTTCACTTCAAATTAAACAAAATAGACTTTTGCGCAGTGGAAAACGAGTTATAGCCACGGGCTGGGACGCAATC
>NC_090873.1:23493686-23496186 GCF_036669935.1 Montipora foliosa
GTCCTCTGGTCAGTGCCAATTTCGCAGGCTACAACTGTCAGAAATAACATTCTCAAGATGGTCAATAGCAGATTCATAAATTGTGCATTTGAGACGTAGTTCATTTATTTCTTGTTGTAGTGGCCGTAATGGGTCTGTTTTGGTTAGACTGGATTTTTAAATAATGCTGCTAATTTCGAACCAGATCTTTGCAATTTCGTTAGAGAATTTCCCACCCAAGTTGTTAATTAGCACCTCGCTAGGGTTGAGGGCAAGTTGAGCGTGTTCGAAAGATTTGCTTTCGCTACCGCTTTCTTTCAGTCCCGTAGCAGCTTCAAAATCGTCTCTCACAAGCGAGTGATAGTTTCGGGCGTCGGCAGACGCTGTTGGTGACATTTGTCCTGCCTGTTGATGTACTCCACCCATTGTACGTTCGACAGCGAGATGAATGCTGTTTGTTTCGTCTAGTGATTCGGCAGAATTTTGATTTTTAACTGCTTGTATATGATCTGCAGAAGTATCTCTCCTCTATAATCCACCGCTTTTCCTTGTATGAGAAGGGTTCTGGTTTTCGTGTAAAGATTGAAGGTCACACTTGAAGTCTCCCACACAGTACACGTTCCATTGCCAGACTTCGTTACGTCGTTTGTTGATAAACCAAGTGTTTGATATAGAAATGACTCAAAACGTTCAACCGAGCCATTACATTTAAACTGGTTTTTAGCACTATTAAATAGCAGCGAATTAGTTAGTTCCTCTATCGCATGTTCGGTTTCCTCCTCCACTAAAACACGTGCGTCGGCCATTGCAGCGTCTCAGAGTACGTGACAAAAAACACTTCGTGTTGGATGTCAAAATTGGCGCTCATCTAATTAGGGTCAAACCTGGACATAAGTGGATCCCTGCACTCAGAAAAAAGGCGGAAAATGTATCAAAATGGTACAAGGTGAATCTTCTCCATGATAACCCAAAGAAGTACCAAGTTTTAGCAATGACGTCTCGAAACGTTGACAAGGAAGCAAAGGATGAATGTACCCTCGACATTGATAATCAACAACTCAAACCAACAGCTAAATTAAGAATTTTAGAGTGTTAGCTTTAAGTGTTAGCTTTTTTCTTTTTAATTTTGTATTTGGAATCTTCTTTTAGTGTCCACAATTAGCTTATATTTAGCTACGTGCTCCGACACTTAAATAAAGTTCATTCATTCATTCCATTTACGATCTTATGCATAATTAAGTAGGGTCAACTATGTCTCGGTCACGCAGTTCTCATATAAATGCTCGATAAAGTTGTCTCAGGAAGGAGGGGTTTCTCGGGTACCCGAGACCATATAAACACTGCCTTTGGATCGTAACGTGCGAGTGATCCCCTCTGATTGGCTCGCATTCGTAGCATGACACAAGATAACATCACCTCTTGACAGGTAGGCGGCAGAGGCTGTGTTGAAAAGTCGTACCGGGACGCGGGGACGGGGGCCTTGGGGACTCGGGGATGTGAGGACGTAAGGCCGTGGGGACTTGGGGACGTGATGACTCATTTTTACTATTTGTTCAACTTTTCATCATATTTCACAAAATCCTCGTCTTTTGATCGTAACTGCATTGTACCCCACTTTTATATAGAAGTCCCTCGTTTACACAATTTGAAACAAATATAGAGTAAATATATGCAGTATGTTTATCACGTGTCTTCATTTAACGGGTGAGTTTTATTATACTACTATCAAGTTACACAGTGGAGTAATTTAGATAAAAACCAAGGGACAAATCACATTGCATTAAGTCCTTATCTATTTGACATAGGAAACATGACCGAAACGTTGGTATGACCATTTCTCAGGTCAATTTACAATTCCCAAGTATATCGAGGCTTGAATTTCAATAATTGGACAACCCCAAGCAAGATTTGAAAGTACTTCCATTTACTGCAAGCGGTGTTGCGTTACAGGCAGCCGTTGAGAATTTAAACGCGTTATAAGACTTTGTATGGGACATAAAATACCGTCGATTATGAAGCCTAAAAAATGCTCAATTTACCGTTCATTAAATAAAATGAATAAAACTGACTCACCTCTGCTGTATTCTTGTGCGTTTTGGTGCTTATTTTACCGTTTCGGGAATTCCGTGTTTTCACTGTTCTAAGACGAAGTGAAGGCTGCACACTAAGATTTCGACCGTAGTCAGCTCATGCAGAGGCGGTTTGCGCCTCGAAAATCCATCCCAGCCGCGATTTTTTCAAGCAAAGCTAACCCAATTTACCATCCGCAACAGTTCATCAGTACTACGATCGTAATTTGAAAACGTTATGACGCGTGCAGCACGATTTTGCAATTTTTGTAACTTTAGGGTTCGGTTCTTTAAATAAGAACAGAACCATTGGTCAATGGAACCCTGAATACCATAAGCTTGTAATTTTGAAAGAAGAGTAGTGTGGTCCACCGTATCGAAGGCCTTCTTAATAAAGCCATGATCGATGTTTAAAGACCAGTTATCGGTCGCTTCAATCAAAGCAGTAACCG
>NC_090873.1:23501186-23503686 GCF_036669935.1 Montipora foliosa
CTCTAACAAAAGACTGGGTGATACTGCACTCATGGGTGCGCCACCTAAAGTACAGCCTAATAATATTATCTTGGCTCTAACAAAAGACTGGGTTATCCTGTACTCATGGGTGCGCCACCTAAAGTACAGCTTAATAATATTATCTTGGCTCTAACAAAAAGACTGGGTTATCCTGTACTCTTGGGTGCGCCACCTAAAGTACAGCTTAATAATATTATCTTGGCTCTAACAAAAAGACTGGGTTATGCTGTACTCATGGGTGTGCCACCTAAAGTACAGCCAAATAATATTATGTTGACTCTCACAAAAGACTGGGTTATGCTGTACTCATGGGTGCGCCACCTAAAGTACAGTCTAGTAATATTATCTTGGCTCTTTAAAAGTTCTCAAACAAACCAACATTATGGTACTTACAAACACAATATATTCCTTAAGTGTACTACGACCAGTTATCTTTGGGCTACACTTCGCTAATCAAGGATAAAATCTGAAAATAAATTTCCAATAAATGTACATTTGTAGAAAACATAAATTAGATAAGAATTCAGTTAACACAAATTCTAATTAACATTGACATGGATCTGGCAAGAAGTAACTCTGTTTAAAATTAAAGTCTTGGATGTATTTAGATCCTGAAAAGGCTTCTGAACTTTGATAGTGGCAGAGAAAATTCTGCAATTTCCTCAAGGTGCTAGAGTATTCGAAACTCAGTTAGACCTGAAATAACAATAGTGAGAATGAAAATGAATAATAATAATAGTAATAATAATAATAATAATAATAGCAATAATAATAATAATAATAATAACAACAATAATAATAAACATCATTCAGTTTTGAGGGGAAAGTGTTTAAGTCAATATCTGTTGTATTAAATAAATTATTGTCATAATTAATGTTACAATTAATTATTATCATAATAATAATAATAATAATAATAATAATAATGATAATAATAATAATAATAATGATAGTAATACTAACAATTGAGGGGAAAGAGTTTAAGTCAATATCTGGTGCATGATGTAAAGAAAGAAACCAAGCAAAACAAATACAACGAAACATGTAAACATAAATATTATGCTTGAATTTTTAAAGCAATCATGGCCAAATTACTAAAGTCTTACCCCTGTTCGTTCACGCCATGTGATGTTAATAATCACTGACTGCCACGTTTTAGAGGAGACCCTTGCCCTCGCCTGAAAGTGGACAAGCGTCCAGTAAGGTACTCTCAAGCTCTCCACGTATCTTGAATTTGTGCCATCGCCAACAAGTTCCTCCACGGCCCTCTTTAATCCTTTTTTACCCACTTTTTACAGAAACGTCCTCGACGATTTGATTGACCATGGCCTTGGCTTCGATTCTGGGTCGTCAAATACACACATTAAAAGCACCATAGCCAAATTTCCTCTCTGTTTGTTGCACACGTCATCAAAATTCTTCGCTGCTCCATGAGCTAAACCTTTTCAGGCGAGTTTGAATCGTCCATTTCAAATGATGAAAGCGACAGTTTGCTCGGCGGGGTTGAGGGCATTTGAATCCAAACGTTTAGAAGCAAGTGGTTGTTCAGAGGTTCCTTGCTAATCAAGTCCAATGAGTTCAAAAAGTTATCCGGATCTTCGATTGTTGAGTATATTCTGGCGAAGGAAAACGGATATCAGTCAAAAGGACGAATAGACAATTTCCATTCCATTCGATTCGACTAACGAACATCGATCTTGCCATCGAAGATCCTCTGAAAAACTTCAGGCGACAATTGGCGATCGTTTACATCGCTTCGGCGTCGAGGTTGAGAACATACCAGTTGCAATGCGGACTCTAGTCATCACTTACGCGAGTAAATGGCGAGAGACCTTCTTTGGCGCACTCTTCCTCAAAACTAAATTTTTGGGTGCGGCCACAAGTTGAAATACGAAACTGAAGAGAACTTGTGATTAAATAAATGGCCTATTGAATGACCACAGTAACGACCCATAACATTATCCATACCACTTAAAGCAGCGTTGAAAACTTATCTCATTAATCCGTGACACATTTAATGAAATTATCACACCTAAAAAGGGAAAGCACAGTGCAAACCTTTTGTGTCTTCTCATGAGTCTGCGTAACGCAAGAATAATCTGGGTTCAAAGGTTCACCGTGTGGGTAAACAAAAGCATTGACGTCACCACGCTCCCGCCACGGCCCGAAAAATGAACAATGGCGTTCCGATGTTGTTACTGTCCTAGTAGCTTCGCTGATAGTACCTTT
Organism: Montipora foliosa; assembly: GCF_036669935.1. NCBI lineage: Eukaryota > Metazoa > Cnidaria > Anthozoa > Scleractinia > Acroporidae > Montipora > Montipora foliosa. The sequence goes on from NC_090873.1 coordinate 23,503,437, forward strand.
AAGAAGCTCCTTAGTCATGTAAAGTTTATTCACGGTCACGAGCCAAACTTCACGATAACATGTGGCCATTGTAGCCAATAATTTCAGAAATTCAACTCGTTTAAATCTCATATTCAGCGAAAGCACAACTGGAACAATCTTATCATAGACCGCAAAATGATGAAGACGTCGACACAGAAGAAGACAATGGCACTCTCGCGGTAAATTCAAGCGATGATGAGGGCCATGCAGAGGGGTTGATATTTTTTTT
>NC_090873.1:23508686-23523686 GCF_036669935.1 Montipora foliosa
ATATAGAGTAAATATATGCAGTATGTTTATCACGTGTCTTCATTTAACGGGTGAGTTTTATTATACTACTATCAAGTTACACAGTGGAGTAATTTAGATAAAAACCAAGGGACAAATCACATTGCATTAAGTCCTTATCTATTTGACATAGGAAACATGACCGAAACGTTGGTATGACCATTTCTCAGGTCAATTTACAATTCCCAAGTATATCGAGGCTTGAATTTCAATAATTGGACAACCCCAAGCAAGATTTGAAAGTACTTCCATTTACTGCAAGCGGTGTTGCGTTACAGGCAGCCGTTGAGAATTTAAACGCGTTATAAGACTTTGTATGGGACATAAAATACCGTCGATTATGAAGCCTAAAAAATGCTCAATTTACCGTTCATTAAATAAAATGAATAAAACTGACTCACCTCTGCTGTATTCTTGTGCGTTTTGGTGCTTATTTTACCGTTTCGGGAATTCCGTGTTTTCACTTTTCTAAGCCGAAGTGAAGGCTGCACACTAAGATTTCGACCGTAGTCAGCTCATGCAGAGGCGGTTTGCGCCTCGAAAATCCATCCCAGGCGCGATTTTTTCAAGCAAAGCTTAAGCCCCATCATTTGCGAACCTCGGTGAATGTTTCGTCGTCAAACATCCCCACGCACTTGGCTGGAAATGAGCATTTTCTGCTTCCGATTCCACGATAGCTGATGAAAATAACAGCCGGTGATCATGTGAATGGTCACGGAGCTTGTGTCCGAGGTTAAATTAACTCCACCAGATGAGGTACAGTCATTTCATGTACAACACTTACCCCCTTCCCCACAGCGTCACTCGTAACCATGGAGCTGTTCGAGAAGCCGCTGTGGGGATGGGGTAAGTGTTGTACATGAAATTACTGTACCTCATCTGAGCTGACTACGGTCGAAATCTTAGTGTGCAGCCTTCACTTCGTCTTAGTACATTGAAAACACGGAATTCCCGAAACGGTACAATAAGCACCACAACGCACAAGAATACAGCAGAGGTGAGTCAGTTTTATTCATTTTATTGAATGAACGGTAAATTGAGCGTTTTTTAGGCTGTATAATCGACGGTATTTTATGTCCCATACAAAGTCTTATAACGCGTTTAAATTCTCAAAGGCTGCCTGTAACGCAACACCGCTTTGCACTCATAATTATTACACACTCTCCAATGACGCGAACTTGGGCTGCCTATGGTTTAAATAGGCAACAATAATTCTTTAAAATTAGGCAATTTTAAATTGAAATCGGCCATCTTTGTTTTTGTGTTTGTGTACGCCTGGAAATCAAGCTTAACCCATGTACCGTGGCTTTCTACGAGACCTCTGTGACAACTTCCATCGAATGGCGAGAGTTAATCTTTTCAGTAGTATCTATAAAGCTAACAAAACTTAACTACATTTCAAGTTAAGATTATTTTACTGACTGGAAAAGCGCCTTCATGTAACAGTGAAAGTCGTCTATGTGGTGCACGTGTTTGATTCAGTTTTTTCGCTCCAATATAATAATATTTTGGACTGGCTGACTGATATTTCGGTATGAAGCGAATGTCACCAAGACCAATATTCACATACCCGAAGTTCCCGCTTAAAGTCCTCCTTGGCAAAATGACACATTCGAACAGACAACATAGCAGTCAGGTTTTCAGGTTTGAGAAATCCATCCACGTTTTATTTCGCTGGCCAGCTTTTCTTTCCATTTTCATTTTTCATCGGAAGCTTCGGTTTTTCTCAAGTCTACTCTAATTTGCTGGAAAAATCGGAGTCATCACTACATAGAGGTCGGGGTCTAAGAAATTGTGAATAAGGAATGGATTTCTTGACATGTGATGGGGATGTGACGATGAATGCAAGAAATAACTGCGAGAATCTGTAGGTTTGCAGTGCACACTGGTACATAGCACGTTGTCACTAATAGATACTTTGATATCTTGGAAAGCCAATGAAGTTTCCGAAATTTCCCAGGTACATTTAAGAGACGGATGAAGAGAATTGACGGAGGTTATAAATTGATCGAGTTCTTCTCTGCTGGATGAAATAGTGCCGATGCAGTCGTCGATGTAGCAGCCGTAGAGTTCAGGTTTGGGGCCATTGTACTGATTAAAAAAATGGTGTTCAACATATCTTACAAAAAGATTGGCATAGCTAGGTCACATTCTTGTGTCCATCGCTACACCTTTCATTTGTTTGTAATAGGTGCCGGCGAAAGAAAAACTGTTAAGCGTAAAAACTAGTTCGGCAAGGCGGAGTAGCGTTTCCAAGCTTGCTTCTTTGACAATGCGCATGCGTTGATCGAGAAGTGTTTAAGTGCTTGAAGACCTTCGCTATTGGGAATGACTGTGGATAGAGATGTAATGTTCATGGTGAAAATAAGTCTGTCTAGTTTCATCGCCCTCAAAAGCGTACTTGAGCAGGTCAAAACACACCCCAAAAGCGGTAGTGAAAAAGCCTTGCTATGTGTATTGAGCAACACCTGAAGGTTTCGTCGGCTTATTCTAAACGCTTCCCCGTGTGAAACCGAACAAATGCGTTTGCTGAAGCATCAAAGACAGCTGTCGCATAAGTAAGAAATTGAAAAAGAAAAGAAGATACGCAAGTCGAATATTTCTATGTCGCATGTTCAAGGTTTTCTTCTTGTGGCTGATTTTTGCCGCCCAGATTGATTGATCAGAGGATCTGCAAGTATTTAGTGGCTTGAGTTCCTGTCACATTTATGGCCTACATGGCCTACTGCCTATTGAACTACAACACCGTTTATTGTAGTTTATCTTACATTAAAATTTTTTGGAGCAGAAAGATCACACAACATTGAGAAAGTGATCGGGGAACGAAGAACTTGGTAAGGTCGAACACGTTTGTTGACCGTTGCTACGTCATAACACATCATATCCAAGATGGCGCTCTCCAAGTCACGAAAGAGGCAACTTCAAAGTGCTCACATCTTAATAGGGAACTGGAAAAAACGGCACTTATTTTCGAATTCCTGAGGAAAAGTTCTAGTAATTTAGAGAAACATTTGTAAGAGCTTACTTTCCCTTTAAGTTTGTATGCAACAACAACAGCAGCAACATGCGCTGCAACGTGAAAGCTCAGTTAAAGGGTCAGATCAATGGGCCATCAGTCGGGCTCGGTAACGGGTGGCGAGAAGTACTTTTCGAGGATCTAATTTTTAAATTTCGGTGTGTATTTAGCTGGTACTTGAGAAGCATACAGCTGATGGCTTTTGCAAAATATAACGCATTTGAGAGGCCAAACGAACCTAGGAAAGGGATTTAAGTACTACACCGTAATAATTATGCAATTCAACTTCCTTCTTACGTTAGGATGTTCTCCCATCTCTGAAATTCTATACTTGAAAAATGATTCAACACGTCCCCGAGTTCCCACATCGCCATCCTACTTTTCAACACAGCTGGCGGCGGAAGACGACTCATTAAGAAATTGTATCAGGCGTACTTTTCTTTAGGGAGGATGCAAAATTTACGCCTTATCCCAGGTTATCATCAGCAGAGTCCATGTTAGAAGTGATGTTAATTATATTCCATATTTTTCCCTTATCATTACCAGTGTATTGATCGCCAGCATATATATCCCGATTTGCATGTACACATATAGGATCCCTAGGTGATCTAATTAACACACTACATCCTCGCTGAAGTTATTCATTGGTGTTACATATTCGTCAACATCTATAACAATAATAAATGACTCGCGCAAAAGGTGTAAACAATAATTATAATTTGAAGTGTTTTTTTGTTGCCTTCTCGTATTATACCTGTTTCGCAATGATCAGATGTGAAGCCAATAGGACATACGCAACAATATCCTTTGTCTGTGTATCCTGATTGGCAAACACCTCCGTTTTGACAATGGTTTGTCTCACAAGCGCTCTGGAAACAAAAAAAAAGGTGAGGGAATTAGTCAAGAAGAAAATTATTTTGCCAGTTTTGTATTATTTTCCTATGAAAATTAAACTGCAACTATGTGTTACTGCTGTAAAGCTCAAACATATATTATATATTAGTTCATTTATTAAAAGAACACACAGATGCCGCGAATGGCCAGAAATTATTTGCGCGTTTTCATGATGCTCTCGTTAGGTCAAAACTTCTTTTTTTCCCATTTACGATGGCTGACGCTTTTCACTATCCCATTAAACTGCTTTGAAAACTAAAATGACGGTAAGGGTTCAGTAAATACCTGCAATTTCGCTAGGCACTTTTGTCCTACCACCTGTGGTTCGCAAGTGTGGTTGTCGTTTCTTATGTCTCTTAGGATGTTTGTTTACTATTTAACACAAAACAATTCCGCTTTGATCCAATTGGATCTCGAAATTTAACAGCAGTTTCTTGTCAAAGAAACTGGTCTTTGTAAAAATTAAAGATTAAATAATTTGCTAGTAACATATAGATTTAGCCAAGGCTAAAAGCGGAGCTCCCTGGTCATTTTTTTCTTACTGCCGGTAGGATTAGTAAAAATAAAAGGTTTTCAGATTCTCGGCGTTTTGGTGTTTCCGGTTACTGCATGTCATTTTCTTTGCTTTATTCTATATAAAAATTCATTGCCCAACTAATGAATTCCACGCTAAATTTTACCAGAAAAACCGATCTTGCATAAATCACGAAGCGATGAGTGTTTACCATTTATATAATTAGAAAAAATTTCCGGAAATTCCGGTTGGTTTGTAAATGGAACACGATTTTGGTTCGTTCTACTGGAAAATTTCCGGGAGCAGAGGGACGCCTGAGATGGTAGTCCTGTTTTCCCGTTGGAAACTTGCCGATGCAAATGTGTGTTCCATTTACAAGTTTTGAAAGGTTTTACCAGTTCCAGGCAATTTACGGCCATATTTTTAATTTTGGTGCGTAAATCTCAATCACCGGGCGGCGAACGGACCTGACTCAGAGTTAAATGGAACACGTTTTTCACCCGATCGAAATTTCCACCGTCGAAATGTCCGTATTTTTGGTAAATGGTAAACAGCCAAGTACACTCTCAGCGAGCGAATGGAAAAGGAAAAAATGCCATTTCGGAGTAAACGGTCATGATAGCCAGCAAATAGGAATCACGTCAGGAAACCGTCAGGAAACTTTGTCAGTTCAATGTCAAAATAGAGTTTTACTGATTATTATTATTTATTATTATTATATACTTTAATTCTCTGAAAACGAAATCATTCACAGTTTGAAACACGCCAGCTTGGTTTGGAACAAGAATCGGCAAAATACTGCAAAGCAACCAAGAAAGGACAAACTTCAAACAAGATCCGCTCCAACAAATGACCCTTAAGTACTTTAAACCTTTAGGTTCTGAAAACACAAGTTAGTGATATTTCTCCCTAATTTTACGAAAATTCATTGCGATTACGTGTTTATAATATATGGGCACATTTTTCTTCTTACTGTCGAGGCAGATCGAGAAACAGTTGGGCAAACGGATTAAAAAGCGCTTGTTCAATCGTATTTTAGAGAATAAAAATTCGAGTTTCATTTTTTGAAGTGAGGAAAACCCAATTAAATTACTAATCTTTTTAAAAATATGCATCCGTAAAAACAACAAACGGTTAGAGCCCAAGTAAAGAATTTGTGGAGTAACTTCTTTCACCAAGTTTGAGCTTTTACTGGTATTCTGTTTTGTCGTTGTTGTTTTCTTTCTCTCTCCTTTCGTTTCAGGCATCATGCAACCTTATCAGAGCTTCTAAAGATAAGCCAAAACTTGAAATACAGAGAAAAAAGCAACTCGAAAAAAATTGAAAATAAACATTCAGCTTTAAGTTTATATCCCTCCGATGCTTGACTTGAATAACTGCGTAGCCGCCAGTGTGGACCACAGATATGATATTTCAAACTGGATTGAAACCGTTTTCCACCTGAACACGAAATGCATTGACTGTTAAGACATATACTGTTCACGTAGTATGCCCGTGTAGTCGCGTCGAGCCACAGAAAGCCCGCGAAAATTGGAGCCTCGTTTATGTTTTGATGATATAACCTGGGTTGAACCTGCGATCCAATCGAAAACCAGTACCTGGTTAGCAGTCAACTTAAGAATACAGCTGACCTCAATGGGCTCTAAACTTAAGCCCGGGATATGGTCACGTGATACTGGTCAGTGGATACCTTGATTTGACAGGTGAAAATTGACCATAACATGGATGTCCAATATCAAAGATGTATGCTGTAAACTAGCGTGATACTGGTCACATTGGCATACATGGACGTACGGACGTACGTAAAGACGTACGGACGTAGGGACGGTCGATGACGTCATAGCTATAGAACCAAAATTTATCGCATCGATGGGTTGCCATATTTTCTTAATTATTGTGCTCCCCGCGCGTGGAGCTCACCTGTAAAAAAAATCCATAAAACTTTTTGTTGTCCCTTCAAAATTTTGCGTAAGCATTGTTCCTAGTTTTTTCTTGGGACCATTGTAAGTCCCAAGAGCAAATAGAAACAATTAACTCGAGTAGATCTAAATCGTTATCCGGAACTAAAAGAGAGAATCTTTCATAAGCAACACAACGTTGCGACCATAGCTCACGGTCTTCTTCAGGCAACTGACAACTTGTCACGTGACAGAAGTGCCACGTGACAAGCAGCTACCAATCAGTCTCACTGAAACAATGCTTATGCAACATTTTGGGGGGACAAACAACGAGTATTATGATATTTTTGATATTGGCTAATTGTGCAAATAGAAGGCATAAAGAATTCTACTAGAGTTTATACTAAAGAATCTTAGTCTGAAAGAATCGCAAGCTTTGGGAGAAAATTAAGTCTCTCGACAATCCACTTCATCACCTCTTACCGCCAACTAGGGTAGAGTTTTACGAAATAGGGGTTATTCTTTCATTACACTAAGAAGAAGGACTGAACGTTTTAAGAGAAGGAGAATGAGAAGGAGAAGGAATGAGGAGGAGGAGATAAATTCGGACAGATACAGAAAGAAAAAAAGAAAAAAAAGAGAGAGAAGGAAATATTTTTGATAATTCTAAGTTTGGCTCTTACATGTGCTCCATGGTAGAGGAAACCATCTCTGTCCTCAAGCTCTGCACCATGATTTCGGTGTGTTGCGTTGTTCAAATCACATTGCTGTGTCCCACTTTCAAAATTAATACTGACACAATTGGGTTCTTTGTAACACATCCACCTACAGTGATGCTTATCCTGGACTTGTACAGTCTTTATGGTATGGTTTACAAGGCTTTTGTTAGCAACAAAAAAGAAATGTGGGAAGAGCAGTTGACGACACTCACCTGCAAAATGGAAAGTTTGATTTTCAATGTGTTTTTCATTTGCATTTTGCACATTCAGAAGCACAGTGTGTGGGAATATTGTGTAATGACTGCGAGTTAATTAATATCTTTTTTCCTTGTATATAATCAAGGAGTTTATGAAATAGCCTAAGCAAGTCTTTCCAGGCTTCATTGCGCATAATCCTGCTTACGTGTACACTGTTCAAGTCACCTGGAACTTTCGAGCGATTGCGGAAGTGCGAGTAAGCGAGAAAAATAATCAAAAGGAAAAAAAAAAATGGAAACTACTCGTATATATATAAAATAAAATATAAAAAAAAAAAAAAGAAGAAGAATAATGAAACACAGTTTTGTTGGAGATAAAAGGGCTTTTATTTCTGTCGGAAACTGGAAGAATTCATTTAATTACCTAGATGATTGACGATAATTTAACACCAACTAAGAATTGCGTGATTGTCTGATAATGTACTTTGCCCCGATCAGTTTTTCATGACTGAATTGTTGAGTTGAGTCGAGTGTTGTAGATTATAATGCAGAAGAATTAAATTGTGAGTATACAGGAAACGTTTCTCGTTGTGCGTTTTTGACAAAGTGGAACCTCCGACGAGACGTTGTTAAGCAACATGGAGACAAAAATTGCGGATTTGAACGGGAAAATAAAGACACTCAGCTTTCGAGTGAAAAAGACGGACGAGGTACTAAAGAAGGATGATCTAGAAGCTTCAGAAAGACACAGAACCTCGCCAGAGACTATGGTAACAGCACTGAACACGTTAGAGGAATCAATAGAGGAGAAGAAGTTCGTAAATGGCGAGGACGAAGAGTCATTTCAAGAATGGGCTAGCGGAATTGAAGAAGTTGTGAATCAAGCGGATGAATGTATGCGTGAATTGTGAATTGTGAATTGACACGCCAGATTGGGCAGATCGACCGCAATTTGAAGCACGCAACTGCTCTTTACGAGCACAAACGAGAAATCGAATTGGAGAAAGAGAAACTGAGACAGAAGCAAGAAGCTGTTGAGCGTGCACATGCAGAGGAGTTAGAATGTGAAAAGAAAAAAATGGAGTTGAAACAAGCTCAAACAGAACTTCAACTCCGCCACCGGAAATTACAGCAATGTCTAGCAACGTGGTAAAAATTCCGAAGCTAGTAATCACAAAGTTTGATCACACACGACAAGACTGGGTGCGGTTTTTGGGGACAGTTCGAAACACAAATTGACAAGTCCTCTACCCCTGAAGTTACTAAATTCTCATACTTGAAAGAATTGGTGGATTTGAAGGTGCGAAACCTTATCGATGGCCTTCCGTTTACCCCCGAAGGTTATAATAGGGGCTAAAAATCTACTCGCAAAACGATATGGAAAAACGAGCGAAGTTGTGGGAACCTACGTAAGGAATATACTGGAACTCCCTACTGTCAGAGAAAGGGATGTCAAGAAGATTCACGAATTTTACGAGATACAACTTTTCAATGTTGAGTCGCTGCAAACAATTCAGAGCATAAACAAACTGGACGCCGCTGTACGTTTCACATTTGACAAGCTAGATGTAATTAAGAACGAGCTGGCCATGAAAACTGGAGCGAATGGACATTTGTGCAATTTCTTGAGGCGCTTGAGAAATGGACAATTAACAATCCAGTTCAAGGAATGGAAAGTTTAAAGCCAAAGACTGTGACAACTGTCAATCGAAGAGAGAAATCGAGGGCGTTCTACGCAAAACGTGATGAAAGGAATTAATAAGGGAACATCCGAGGCTGTCTATTTTGCCAGAGTCCAGATCACAAAGCTGTTAACTGTGACAAGGTTGTGAGTGTTGAAGCGAGGAAAAAGGTTTTCCTAGAGAAACGTATGTGTTTTAATTGCTCAGGAATTGGGCACCGAGCAGGAGAGTGCAAAAGCAAGTCCACTTGTCAAGTATGTCACGCAAGGCATAATACATCATTGTGCGATAACACCCAATTTCAAGCTCAGACACGTGAGCCAGGGATGACAGCACATCACATCGGCAACTCGGCCGTAATTCATCCTGTCGTGGTAGTCACGATTAATGGATACAAATTTAGAGCCCTGTTGGACAGTGGAGCAAGTCATTCGTACGCCTCCGCTACTGCGATCGACTTGATTAATGCAAGTTTAAATTCGACCGGTTTAAGACAAATAGCGATGCTGACTGGCGTCACAACAAGAACTAAGCAAGTTTTTGGAGTGGGTATCAGTTCAGTTACTGGTGATTTTGAGCTCGAAGTGGACGTCACCAAAGTCAACAAGAGAGAGCTGCTGATTTTAGAAAACCCTCGTTACAACCAGCCGATAGAAGGGAACTCTCACCTCAAGGGAGTACGCATGGATGATGTCGACGACAAAGCTAAGGTGGCTGTAAATCTCATACTGGGTGCGAACGAATTTGCGAAAATTCGGACAGGAGAACGTTTGCGTGTGGGTCGTCGTCGTGGGGACCCAGTAGCGGAGTATACCCGTTTTAGGTGGACAGTCATGTCGCCTGGCGCAGACCAAGATTTATCACCTGCTTATTTGCCGGTGAATTCGAACTGTGACTTCGAGAGATTGTGTGCACTTGATGTTCTTGGCCTAGCAGATACGCCAGCCGGGGACCAGTTTGGTGTCTACGATAAGTTTAAAAAGCAATTGACGCGATTACCTGAAGGTTGGTACGAGACGAGCCTGCTTTGGAAAGGGAATTGTCCTTCCCTACCAAATAACCATGACGGAAGTATGCGACGACTAAATTCCCTCTTGCGGAAATTACGCCGAAAGAACATGTTGGACGACTATGATGACGTAATAAGAGAACAGTTGGCGGAAGGCGTAGTAGAACGGGCACCTGCCGAAGTCTCCGGGAGAGAGTTTTATTTGCCACATCGTGCGGTTGTTCGTGAGGGTGCGGAAACAACAAAGCTTCGAGTCCTGTATGATGCGTCTGCGCGAGCTCACTAAATGAGTGCCTACATGCCGGCCCGCTTCTGCAGAACAAGCTGTGGAGCGTTCTCACTCGTTGCCGCTTCCACCCTGTGTTGGTGACCAAGATGCCTTGCGCTTTCACTGGATCGTAGACAAGACTGCGAAGGAAGTGGAAACGCTACGATTCACCCGGGTTGTGTTTGGCCTTGGCCCATCGCCATTTCTTCTAAATGGGATGATCCAGCAACATCTTCAGAATTTAGAGACGAAATGCCCCGAAACCGTCAACGAAGTGCGGAAGAGCGTATATGACCGATGACCTTATTTCCAGAGGAAGTACTACAGACAAGGCTAAGCAGTTGAAACGAGAAGCTATCGAGATCTTTAATGAAGCCAAGTTCGAGCTACACAAGTGGCACTCTAATAAGGAGGGGCTAGAAACTGATTGTGAAAATTACGAGAGGTCTTTCGCCAAAGAACAGCTCAACAATGTGTCAAAGCCAAAAGGGATCAAAGTACTTGGTGTTAGTTGGGACAAGGTGCAGGCAGGAACCCATGACCCGGAGCCTACAGCTCCCATACTGGGCCTATGGAACGGCATTTTTACAGACCGATCTATTTTTAGACTATCTATACTGGAAAAAAACAAAAGCGGTTCCGGTTCGGTGACCCTATGACGTCTGCTTATGGTCATCAGGCTCCTGTGGGAGTCTCATTCGTCGGAAATTTAATCTAAAAATAAATCGGTCTGTGAAAACACCGTTACACGAACACAGTAGAGTTGTAGGCTCCGGGTCATGGGTTCCTGGTGCAAGACACCCTTCACGTTGACTTTCCAAGTCCACCAGCCGAACTGACGAAGCGAGAGATCCTTACCAACTTAGCAAAAGTGTACGATCCGCTGGGTTTAGCATCACCAGTTTTACTGGAGGGCAAACTGCTATACCGGAAAACCTGCGTACAGAAGAACGCGTGGGATAGTCCGTTACCGGAAGACTTAGTGGTACAGTGGACGAAGTGGAAACGGAACATCCCGGATGTCGTTACAGTACAACGCTGCGTTCCTCTTCACCAAGGAGAAATTCAAGAGATACAATTACACGCATTCGGCGACGGCAGCGGTCGAAGAGTATGTGCTGCAGTCTACCCAGTGGTGACTCAAGCATCGGGAGCATCACAAGGATAAATCACCGCAGAGGCTCGGCTTGCCACACAAGGGTTAACCATTCCCCGACTGGAAATCGTGTTAGGTCAAATGGCAGTCAATCTGGCCAACAACGTGCGACAAGCATTGGAGGGACTCCCACTAGCGGCTGATATCTACTGTTGGTTGGACCGTTCTGTCGCCCTTCACTGGATCAATGATCACGGAGACTACCGCCAATTCGTTGCGAATCGTGTGAGGAAGATTCGGCTTTCGTAAAGCCATGAGGATTGGTGCTTGGAGCTTGCGATTCTTGCGCAATTGTTGTCCTCCTTCCAACAAGATCCGTAGACCTCTGACAACGGCAGAGCTAGCTGAGCATGAGCTGTTTTGGATCAAGAGAACGCAGAAAGAGGGGATGAGAAATACAAATTTTATCGCTTTATCGCGGATCAAGAGCAGCTCAACCTACAACAAAACAAACATGGTGTGTTGGAATGCCGAGGTCGTGTACAGGGAGATTATCCCATCTACCTGCCAGATTCGGTCCTTTTTACAGCTAACCAGCATAACAGCTAACAGCATAACCACGTGACTACACTCCATGGAGGAGTTTCTTTGACGATGACGAAAGTGAGAGGAAAATTATGGGTACCCCGACTGCGGAAGTTAGTCAAGAAAACGGTGAAGAACTGCAGTGGCTGCAAACGCTTTCAAGCAGTAGCCTTGAAGAATCCACCCACCGCACTGCTGCCTAGCGAGCGAACAGAAGGAAGTACACCTTTCAATGTGATAGGTGTTGATTTCGCCGGTTCTGTGAAGTACCGCAGCAAGCGCAAAGAAGAACGTAAAGCGCACGTGATCTTGTATTCGTGTAGCCTTACTCGCGGAGTGTTCTTAGAGTTATTTCCAAGCTTGGAGACTACCGATTTCATCCAAAGTTTAAATCGCTTTATTGCCAGGAGAGGACGTCCATCGAAAGTCTATTCAGACAATGGGAAAACCTTTGTCGTCGCTGCCAAGTGGGTAAAGAAGGTGCGGAGAGATGAAAGATTCCATTCCTTCCTGAGTGAGCATTCCATCCATTGGCAGTTCAACCTCGCCGAGCGCCATGGTGGGGTGGACAGTATGAGCGTCTCATTGGATTGATGAAGTCCATGTTCTACAAAACAGTTGCCCAAGGTCTGCTTACTTGGGAAGAACTGAGTGAAGTCATCCTGGATATTGAAGTTGCGATGAACAACCGCCCGTTGTGTTACGTGGAAGACGACGTGCAACTTCCGACGTTAACACCGAATGTTTTCCTGATGAAACTCCAGTGTTCTGCCCGAGTTGCAGCCCTATCACATAGAAGAAAGAGATTTAAGGAAACGCGCCAAGTTCCTGATGAAAACGAAAGATGTGATGTAGCGTAGGTGGACGACCGAATACTTGAGCGCGCTGCGTGAGCGTCACCGGCTCAGTCGCGGAAAGAAAGGGAAAGAGAATTCTCTGGCTGTTGGAGACGTTGTTATCGTGAAGTCCCATGAACGAAAATGGAATTGCTGGCCACTGGGGATTGTGGAGCAACTGATTGCTGGAAGAGATGGAGTAATTCGTGGTGCTAAGTTACGGGTCGGTCGGTCACACGTCGAGCGTCCTGTGCAGCTGTTGTACCCGTTAGAGCTGTCCTGTGATGAAGACGACAATCATGAAACAGCTGTGACACTCAACCCTGACGCACCAATGTTCAGACCCAGGAGTGATGCTGCTGCAGCCGCGGAACTCCGAGTGAAAGATATCATTCAAGCAGAACTGAATTGAACGTTATTTTAGGCCGAAGAATTTATGGACAATTTTACTCGTTAAGAATTTCTCGTGAATCTTTGTTTGTTAAGACGTAGCAGTTACCTTCTTGAGCATATGTCTCGTTGCCTGCGCACGAGTCATATGGGGGAGTGTGTCGGAAACTGGAAGAATTCATTTAATTACCTTGATGATTGACGATAATTTAACACCAACTAAGAATTGCGTGATTGTCTGATAATGTACTTTGCCCCGATCAGTTTTTCCTGACTGAATTGTTGAGTTGAGTCGAGTGTTGTAGATCGTAACGCAGAAGAATTAAATTGTGAGTATACAGGAAACGTTTCTCGTTGTGCGTTTTCGACAATTTCATAAGTACCGAGATTCATCCACGAAAACCACTGTGAACACAATTCGTACTGATTCTAAATGTAGAAAGTCAGGAACACAAACGACAAAATTTCACTGTGAAGAAATATCGTTCGTCCAATCAGAAACGCGAACGACGAAATTTCACTAGTGATGAATGAACGTATCGAATGGAACGTCATCCGACTGCCGTTGCACAAAAACCGGTCGCTTTGAAAAATGGCCGAGAGAAGGTTCGCTTCTGAGTTGCTCAGTTGAAGAATTTATTTTAGAACAAGAAAACAGAAATGTCGCTCAAAAACTGAACGAGATGTATGATTGCTTGAACGACTTTTGAAAGCGAATGTCGACCGCAGGAAAATGGAAGTTATTCCAGCGTTGAACTGAATGAATACTGAATACATCAACCAATTTAATCTCCGTCCTCACTTAAGACGGCAATGAATACGAGCCGACTTTCCTTCGAAGTTTAGTGGCTAGCTTGGAACGACAAATGAAGAAAAAGGGTTATACCGCAAGCGTAAGAAACGACCTGGTATTTGAGAAAACCAGAGAGGTTCTTTAGTCCAAACAAAAACAGCTAAAGAAGCAAGGAAAGGGAAATCAACCCAAAGCGCCGGTAGCTTTGACAAGCGACGAACTAAAAACACTCTTCACTTGGACTACTTTGTAATATCTGAAACACAGTATGTGTTGTAACTTTTATTGAACAAGTTGTCGGTTGGGCGATTTTAAACCATTGTATATCGCTTTCATCGCACCACTCCATTTGTGCAAAGTAAAATTGTCTATCAAGCACTACCACGAAGAAAACTTCAGTACCTATGAAATACACACATTACAGCATGGAAAATGCTTTGTACGATTTTTATTCACTGGTTGTTTCGTATCAGAAAACTCACTCGTTCGCTGCGCTCACTCGTTCGTTTTCTGATACTATTCAACTCGTGATTAAAATCGTACGCGCACATTTTCCATGAAGTAAGCTCTACTTTTCGATCAACTGAACACATTTGATTGCAAACGTACCGTTGCTGAGTGGTGAAGGAAAAAACAGCGTTTGAAACAAAACAAAACAAGATAAAACCAAAAATAAAGTAAAACACCATCAGCTACTACCTTTTCCGACTATTTTTTTATTTCAAGGAAGGGCAGGGACCTCATCTAGAAAAAGGTCATGGCGGACAAAATAAAGATGTAAAATTGAAAGAGCTTCAGAGCGGTTGCTGATTAAAATAGGTTCGAATGAATGTTGACGGCACTTATTTGAAAGAACATGATATCTCAACTAAATCAACTTCGTGGTAGTTCCCCGCTATTAATAGTTGGTATTATAGAACATAATTGTTTTATTCGGTAGCAGCCAAAACGCGGGGCCGACGTCGGGGTCTCATTTTTTTCTTTTTTTTTTGGTTTCAATTTTTGTCGTTATTCTCCTGTAATGTTACGTTGGAATGTTCGGCATCTTTCCTTCATTTATGGTGGAAATAAGTAAAAAAATATGG
>NC_090873.1:23528686-23538686 GCF_036669935.1 Montipora foliosa
TAATTTGTCCCTTCAAAACAGAATGACTTTAAGGCATTCAATCCACGTTCGCGGCAGTCACCATATGAGAAACTCATCATGAATTATTTAGGAAATGCTGAAACGGGTTGACCACTTCGCTTCTTCTATGCACGAAACCTGTCTGTCTAGGATAAGTTTGGGTATTTAGAAAAAGTCGCAATTAACTAATTGAACATTTTGAGGATCATTCGTAGCAGCTGGGCACAGGCACATATATAAAAATAACACAAAAAATAAATAAAAACCCCCCTAGGTAAATCGCCTCACTTATATAGCGACTATGTGGCAACCCCTAAGCCTAAGGATTTATAACCACTGGATTTAAATTAAATTAAGGATTTACAACGTATGGATTGATAATCCCCGGACGTAAACACTTTTAAGCCCTTCACGAACGTTAGGATTTATAACCCCTGAACGTAAGGATTTATAACCTCCGGACCTCCTGCATCCCCTGTATGTAAAACCCTTGAATGTAAGACGTTTTCTACTCCTGAATGTGAGACGTTTTCAACCACTGAATGTAGGACGTTTTCTACCCCCGGATGTAAGACGTTATAAACCCCTGAATTTAAGGTATTTTCAACCCCTGAATGTAAGACTTTTAAAACCCCTGAATGTAAGGCACTTTCAACCCCTGAATGTACGACGTTATAAACCCCTGAATGTAACACTTTCAAAACCCCTGAATGTAAGACTTTCAAAACCCCGGAATGTAAGACGTTATAAACCCCTGAATGTAAGAGGTTATAAACCCCTGAATGTAAGGTATTTTCAACCCCTGAATGTAAGACTTTTAAACCCCTGAATGTAGGGCACTTTCAACCCCTGGATGTACGACGTTATAAACCCCTGAATGTAAGAGGTTATAAACCCCTGAATGTAAGGTATTTTCAACCCCTGAAAGTAAGACTTTTAAACCCCTGAATGTAGGGCACTTTCAACCCCTGCATGTACGACGTTATAAACCCCTGAATGTAAGACGTTATAAACCCCTGTATGTAAGAATCTAAGGATGATCCGACTTTTTCTACCCCTGACTGTAAGACGTTATAAACCCCTGAATGTAAAGACGTTATAAACCCTTGAATGTAAGATTCTGCCCCTGAATGTAAGACGGTATAAACCCCTGAATGTAAGACGTTGTAAACCCCTGAATGAAAGACACTTTCATGTAAGAAATTTAATACCCCTGAATGTAAAGACGTTATAAACCCCTGAATGTAAGACTTTCAAAACCCCTGAATGTTAGACGTTATAAACCCCTGTATGTAAGAATCTAAGGATGATCCGACTTTTTCTACCCCTGACTGTAAGACGTTATAAACCCCTGAATGTAAAGACGTTATAAACCCTTGAATGTAAGATTCTGCCCCTGAATGTAAGACGGTATAAACCCCTGAATGTAAGACGTTGTAAATCCCTGAATGAAAGACTTTCATGTAAGAAATTTAATACCCCTGAATGTAAGACGTTATAAACCCCAGCTGAATGTAAGACTTTCAAATCCCCTGAATGTAAGACTTTTAAAACCCCTGAATGTAAGGCACTTTGAAATCCCCTAAATGTGAGACTTTTGAAACCCCTGAACGTAAGCCGCTTTCAACCTCTTAGTGTACGACTTTTAAAACTCGTCAATGGAAGTTATCCACCCCTGAATGTAACATGTTAGGAACCTCTGAACACAACACCGTTTTCAACCCCTGAATGTATAATCCGACTGTTAAAAACCCTCTATGTAAGACTTTTGATACCCATTTTCTCGTACAGATGCATGAAAAATCGCATTCAGTTAAAAATGAAAACGGGAACTTGTTTATTTGTTCAAACATTCAACTCTTTATCTTTTCATAACTCCTATCTATGATTTCATTGGACCAAAGTAGAGGAGATGTAACATGTTAAAGAATCCCTGAATGTAAGACGTTAAGGACCCCTTTAAGGACGGTGCCTACTATTGTTATTGCGCATGCGTTCTGCGCATCTCGAGATATTCTGTTTTCATATCGGTGAAGCTTACTAATACAGTGATATTTTTGCACGGTTTAAAACTATACGGAGAAAGTACATTTTTGTAAGTTCTCTTGGTATCCAAAAAGAAAATTAGGGTAACTATGCATTTTCGAGAGATAATTAATTTTTAATTTGAGAAAGAACGCCATACATTGCGTTGTATTCAAAGCTTTTTACAAATATTACTCATCGATTATCTTTGAAAAATGTGTGGTTACCCTCAATTTCCTAATTTGGATTTCAATAACACTTGCTAAGACCTACATTTCCTGTTTAACCATAAACCGCGGATTAGTAGGCACCGTCGTTAATGTATGACTTTGACAAACCCCTAGACCTACACATAGAGTGCTTTCTTTCTCATTTGGATTTCTTTATTATTTAAAAAGACCACTCTGTGTTTCTTAGTCCTTAATGAACAATAAAAAATTAAAACAGTAGGCACATATTTTTAGCTTGAAACTAAATTTCTTGAATTTGCCTTCTATTCCTCTAAACGTACTATTTTGCGTCAAAAAACACTGCTTAAAGGGTCATTCAAGGGACAAATTTTCATTCAAAAAATAATGAGCTACATCTGTAGATTGCTAGTTAAAAGCATGCTACACAAAGTATGTATAGTGCTTGATAGAGATGTACGCTTTGCAAATAATGAAAAATCAATTAGATTCAAAGCAATAACACTCAAGAATCACGAGGAGAAAGTATGATTTGAGGGATGCTTGACCTCAACCTCGTTCCCAGGGTCCTCCCTGTTCCTTGCTCGAGAGGACCCTGGGAACGAGGTTAGCTTAGCCTGGAACAATTTTGTGATTTCCAAAGGCAAAAACTGAACTATCCATCCTAATATCCAATTTAAATTCATTTGGCAATCATGCTCAGACCCTCACTAGCCTAGAACACCCTTTATTCAAAATTATACCACGGCTGACTAATACAAGTTGATGCTTGGGAATGCATATCCGTTACCTGAAGAAAAATAAAAGAAAGAAAAAAATAGAAGACTTTAGTCTACTATAATTGCTGACTATCCTTTTAGCAGCAAAGCAAGACTGTTCCTGTTCTTAAAATACCACTAAAACAAGGACAGCATTAATGTCAGTATCAACATATTAATTCTTGCAAATAAGATATATACCATTACATATCCTTTATTAACGGGTTTCGACAACAGTGAACGTTAACAGTGAATTTTAGAGGGTCCTTTAAGGGGTAGGGTCATTGAGCTGCAAACGTACCGGGGGTCTGTGTTTTCAAAAGTCGAAACCCCTTAACAGCGCCTAATGCTTGCTGCTATTTGGCGTTAGACCACCAACCTTGTAAGTTATGCTTTGCTTTAACGGGATATCTTTTCTAATGAAAATGTTGTTAACTGTGCTGGTATACTGACCTATAATTAGGCTCTACCACTTGCATTCTTACAGTAACTGACGCTGGAGGTGTGGCACATCTTGATTCTATCTGGGTGGATTCGCCTTCTTGGAGAAGGGTAAACCCCGATATCCTCTCCCTGTATGCCTCTCTTTTGCCGTCCCTGGTCTGAACAATGAAGCTGTGGAGGAATTTCCGATAACAATATTCACTTAATGTTAAAAACCCAATAATGTTAAGGCACTTCAATTCCGTTTCACCGCAATGAACAGAGAAACTTAGCCCTTTTTTGTGTAATACTCCCATACACCTACAGCCTTCTTTCCTCTTCCGGAGTCTTGCATTTTGATTTGCGGTTCAATAAGGTAACGTTTCTTCCACGATCGATGTCAAAACTACGACTGAATTATTGATAGTAACATTCAAACTTTCAACCTGTCTACCTGAAAACTAAGACTCTATCATTTGGTAATGTCGCAAGTACAGAGTTGCCTCAAACAAGAGTTATTTCCTCAAAGAATATCTTATAATGTGGGGAGAATCATGAGCTTCAATTCTCTTTAACTTGTCCTGTAATAGATTTGTTATGAACTGCTCCAATACTTGCCGCAAGACTACTGCTATCTTTTCTAAGCCTTGAATGTAGATAAATCGAATCGTGCTATGTTTAAACACCATCCTCCATTTTCTCTGAAATCTTTGGAAAACCGGGGATTCTAACACAGCGGTTTCCCCTATGTGCGACACCTCTCCAAGTTTCCATCTCATAATAGCCGTTTTCTCAAAAGCGCGACTGGGTACCACATCCAGCAATCTCTGCAATTGATTGTAATGTTGATAACAAGAGTAAATAACGGTTACTAGTGTATACTCGCTTGCTGGTCTTGGCGTTTCAATCGGTTTGGTTCGCTATCTCGGAGTATATATATCCTATTAGATGTTTTGGTGTGTAGAATGGCTGAGTATTTTTACGAGTTGTGCTGTATTTGACGGGTGAGTCAGCCATACTACACACCGAAACATCCAATAAGCTATTTAATATTCTTCCACTATCACGCCACTTTACCATATAAGGTCAAGAGAACGCGTAAATTATGAGACGGTTGTACACTGTAGTGTCCCGGTTCAACCTGTTTAGAAAAGAGCAAATACGCATGGAACGGCAGTTATTCAATGAATGCAAAGCCTCGTCAATTTGTTTATCCAGTCAAATATAGGACATTTGGCTGGCACCAATGATGCTTTTTTTTAACACTTTGGAGCAACTGCCGAATACCCCGCCACATCGAGCCCGTTACTGTTATGGCGAAATATCTTAAAGCGAACCTCCACTAAAACAACAAAAGAACTTTAAACCAGAGAACATGAGACTTACAATCAAAATTGCTAAAAATTTTTCAAATGAAAGCATTTATATAAAAAAAACCCTCGTTTTTGATAATTCTGACGTGTAGTTTTTGCCCTATTGTTCTGACACAAAGGGCGAGTGTTCTGAAAAAATAGGGCAACCACGAAATGTCACAATTATTCTAGACGGCGGCGCCCGGGAAATTTGACTGCCAAAACAAGCGTTTTTGAAATTCATTTTTCTCGAATATGAACGTTTTCATTGGAAAAGGTTTGAACAATGTTAATTGTAAACATTATGCTCTGTGGTTAAAAGTTATTTTGTTGTTTTAGTGGAGGTTCCTTTTAAGTAGCTGGCTACGCGGGTAAAATAAAGTCAAGATTGCAAAGTATCTTAGTAGCTGACTACGCGGTATGCGTACGCAATGTTAAAAGCGTGCTTAGGTCTAATCACTGAAACGAGCTCATAGGCTTAATCAATAAACCAGTGCTACTTTCTTCATACGATGTCGTGCAAAGTGTAGTCAGCCAAACTGTAAATTGAAAGCTAAAATGTTAAAGAGGGTTTAGGTCTAATCACAAAAAGGAACGCTTCTGCTTAATCAGTAAACGAGTGCTATTTTCTTCAAAAAATCTCGTGAAAGGCGAAAATGTTTAAGAGTGCTTAGACCTAATAACTGCAATGAGCGCTATTTTCTTGACACGATCTCGAGAAAAATGTAGTTAATCTAATCGTAAAATTCACAATTGATCGCTACTTAATTCGCGCGTCACGCTTTAAGCACGAGAAATACTGTTTTGAATAAATTACATTTATTAGTTTCTGCGTACCGCGTAGCCAGCAACGCAGTACTTTATTCGAGTGGCTGGGTATTCTGCAGTTAAGCCTAACACTCTTACCTAATACAATTGAAGCAAAAGAAATTCGTTTTTCATAGTGGAATACTAGATCTCTTAACCGATGGTTCAACATATAATACTTGGCGGCATTTTGCGTCATTTTTCGTATTACGCTACAAGCAAAGTATCCGCGCGAATTATATGTTAAACTATCGAATAAGATGTATGTACAATGTCATCGAATCTTTTCGTTTAGTGCTTTGTATGTAATAACTAATACTTAGCTCTTATTTAGATTTGCCATGTTTGAAGCTTCTGTAAACACTTTTGTGCATGCCTCGTATCGCTTGCACGTTCTCCACGCATGAATTGAGAAGTCAATTCAATCGACCTGGGATGATTTTTAGATCAAGTGTTGTTGATATCACTTTGTGTGTAATTACTACAACAATTTTTCGTTTCAATCGCGGTGAATAGTGGCAGACTATTTTCCGCGATTTCAACAAATCATTTTCCTCCATTGCAAGCTAGTTCCACTCCAATACTGAGAATATGAATATGATTTAATATTGACCTAACGGTTCAAAGGAACATGGAACAAGTAGTATTACATCTAACCGGAAAACAGAAGTCTGCAGAAGAAGAAGCTTTATTGCCTTCTCTGAATGGAAAAAATGAAGGAAGGAAGGACTAAACTTACATCATATCATGTATATAGAGTCTAGCGTTAGAACGTTGAACCTCAAGTCAACAGGTTTTAACAGTTAATTTAAGCAGTCGAGAACATCTGCAACTTACGTGCTGTGCCGTACTTACTTTGTTTGCTCTCCACAACAAATTTTCCCTTTCCCGCAAGAGAAGGTGAAAGTGGGAAGATATTTTATCTTTAATGTGCGTATCTTTCTCACTTCTCCGTACAATTTCACCACAGCCTGTAATACAGCACATTGTAGCAACATTGGGGCAAACCAAACTGTGAGACGGTAACCAATTCCTTACAAAAAAATTTCAGCATTAACAAATTGCGCAAAATTTTATCTGGATAAAATGAGTGTTTAGCCAAAACAGTTGATTATTTTCCTGAGAATGTGTTTACGTAATAGCCGTGACCGAACTTAACCCTCTTTGCGAGGGACAGAAAACACTGAATCCAAGAGCTAAAAAATCCAGAAAATGAGATCCATGTACTGGAAATGAACGTGACAGCAAGGTGCCGACATGCAACAAATTACTACCTCTACTAGCAGCTCCCAAAGCGAAGCAAACAAACGACATGACGACAAATCGGGAGTGTGACTGTGCTGGATGCCTAAAGGACAGCGGAAACTTGCGTTTTTTCAAACTTAAATAGACCCAAATATAATTAAACATACAAAGGATTATCAGAGATAAAATGTTACAATTCTTATAAGTAGTTTTTTTGAAACACATTTCAGAATAAAAACTAGCGATAAAAAACGACGTTTCGATCTCTCTGAGATCATTTCCAAGTAGTAAAAGAAGCGAATAAAATCTGCATATATAAGTACAAATTAAGACGTGAGAATGTCCAAAGATAAAATATGTAAATACAAGCGCTAAAATGTAAGTGTTAAAATATTAAAATACTATATAAATAACTTGCACGGATTAAATCTACATGACTGTTGGTTAAAACATATAAATAACTAAAGGAGCTTAAACCAACTTTGAACAAACAGTCAGATTCAATCCGTGCGAAGTTATTTATATAGTTCTTTATAGCGTTTTGGTATCTTAACACTCACGCTTTAGCGTTTTTTATCGCTAGTTTTTATTCTGAAAAATGTTACAAACAACGAAAATATACAATGGAATTAATTCTGAACAATACAAAAGACGACAGACCCACGAAAGCAAAAGGGAAATGCCAAAAGCTACAAAGAGATATGTACAACACCACGAAAAATATTTATACGAAAAATTGCTGGAGGAAAACTCGTATTCATTGGAATAAAACGTCGAATTTCAAGTGGTATTTTTTCAATAGAAGGAAACAACTGCTGGAAAGCTGTGTCCAACGATAATCGGTAGGCGAAAAACCATCGAAGAATACCACATGAATAGCATGCGCATTCAAATTATTTGCGGAAATTCCTTCAGTGTAACACATGTCAGCAACGAAGTAAAACATTTATTACGTACCCGCGGCATCGCTCTTACGCAGAAATTGAGAGTTTTATTATTGTATTTTTCCCCAACGCCCGTATTCCTCGCAGATAAAGATACATCATGTTATCTCTCGTAAAAACTCACCGCTTCACCAATGCTCCACATTGTAAAGAACATGGTACTTCTTTAAAGGGACACTCGTTCCTTTTGTGCTCTTCCAATTTTCCCCGGAACACCATCTGCCCACAATCACACTGGGTTTCTTGGTTTGGGCATACTTGATTGTGATGAATATCATTACGCTTTATTCTTTCTTTGCATGAATTGCAAAAAATCTCCAGGCTGTGGCACTCCCTTACATGCTGTATGGAGGTGTCGAGGGGGAATGTTTCATTGCACCAGCGACAACTACCCTCCATGACCGATAGCATGCTGTTGGCTTTTCGGTTTGGATAAAATTCATCAACTGGTTGCCTGCACAACTGGCAAGATGATGCCCTTGCCGATTCCCTCATTCTCTCAACACAAAAACCGCAGAAACTGTGGCCGCAAGGTATTCCGATCTGTGCATCTAATAATGGATTTTTACTGCAATAAATACAGTACATTTACGTCAGAAACGGGCGTTTGAGTGAAATAAGCTAAATATTTGATACAATAATACCAACCAGACATCACATCTGAACTGCACGCCTAAACGGTCCGAAAATTCGACGTGTTCAAAAACGTTCTTGGACGGTGACGCCATTTGCAAATTGCTTTATAAACCACAAGCTTGACTACCGGGCTTGACTATTGCAGCTGTGTTAGCGAAGAAGAAATAGACCTGACCTTTGCACGGACCTTAGATTGACATACCTGAAACAAACTTGACAGTAGTGTGAAAAGAAAGATAACACACATGGGGGCGTTTCTCGCGGTAAATGCCCAAAAAAAATTTTCAGTTCCCCAGAAAAATGGACAGAACATTCGAAGATTTGTGTGTTAACTAGATTACATTGTATCGTCTTAGGATGAATAAGAAATAGAAAACATCAATTAAAAAGACCAAAAACTCTTCCACACTAATGATTAAACTGTCTCATTATTGCTGATCCTGTTTGAACTGGACAATAGTGTTTTTGTGCGGAAGTGTCTTGACACGTAGGCCTATCATTAAACGTGTAATTGGATTAGTGTACAACAATGATACATCAATTTCATTGCCAGGTTTTGCTGTTAGGGGCAGAAGTAACGATTAATTAAAAGAAAAAATTAAGGTTATTTCAACTTGGGAGTTATTTCTAGGTTAGCCGTAGAGTGTGCACTTCGAGATCAGTAAACGTTCTGCTTGAGGATGAAAATGCAGGAAATCTTACAACAATGAATTTTTTATCATAATTTGCTCTATAGCAGTACAGCCTAAGGTTGCTTCATAGACAATTAACAAAAGTAGCTTTATACATTGGCAAAACCCTTTACATAAACATAACAAAAGAGGTCTTCATCATTAAAAAAAAAACACACACACATTAAGAGACGTCGTTTGAATATCCTATTATGTGAGGACGTCTTAGGTGTCTTGAAGCCATTGAAACGCCAGGGGCATGAGGTCCTTGGAGAACAGTAAGTATTTAGAGGCATCTTGCGGGAAAGGAATTGTAGTAACAATCCTGGCCCAAGTAGTTTGAAAGGGTGGAAAGCGCTAATCACTGGATAAATCACTATCCACTGGATAACTCAATTGGTTTTGGTAGTCTTTATCCGCTGGATAGTGATTTATCTGTTAGATAGCGGTATCCACCTTTTGAACAAAAGATGACTGATGTATAATGCATAAAATTATAAGGACGGAATGGGGTAATATTATCTTCTGATAATTATATATGTTATATTAATATTATATAAGTAAGTAAATAACATTATTTACCCTTGTTATGTTATAGTAGCAAATAGCTAATATCTTCGAGCATTGAACAAAACATCTTTAAGAATCGCCACTAGCTGGAGGCAAAGCAGTTGGCTATTTACAAGTACAGCTGAGAAGTTGAACCAAGGACTACCTGGAGTAAATTCAACGAGTGGTCACAACGTGTATTGAACCCGGAATCTCCGCCTTTCAAGGCAGGCATCCTAACCACTGAGCCGCACTGCCTCATAGATATATATATATATCTATAGAGAGCCTCATAATAGGTGTTCGCTATTGGCATAATGCTTCGCTCACTGCTTGCAGTTTGAGCACTCTCGTGACTCCACAATGCAATCCAACAATGTGTAACCGTACATCCAGTGCCCA
>NC_090873.1:23543686-23563686 GCF_036669935.1 Montipora foliosa
ACACCAACCCGGTGTGGAACAATGCATTCTTAAAAATAACAGATGGCTTAGTGCCCAAGAAAAGAATTTGTGGAGTAGCTTTTTTCACCAAGTTTGCGCTAATACCGGTAATGTTTTGTCGTTCTCGTTCTCTTTCTCTCTTCTTTCGTTTCTGTTCTAGTCATAGGTTCTCTAGGCATCATGCAACCCGTCAGAGCTTCTAAAGATATGCCAAAAATTGCAAAACAAAGGTAAAAGCAGCTCCAAATAAATGAAAAATAAACACCCAGCTTTAAGTTTATATCACACCGAAGACTTGAATAACTGCGTAGCCACCAGTGTGGACCACAGCTATGACGATGTTATGTCAAATAGGATTAAAGCCAGCGAAAAACGCAAAAAGGAAATATTTTCCGAACTGTTGGGTTGAGCCTGCGATCCAATCGAAAACCAGAAAACTACACTCTATCGATCAGCTCTGAACTTGAGCCCGTAATATGGTCACGTGATACTGGTCAGCGGATACTTTGTTTTGATAGCTGTCAATTTACCATAACTTGAATGTTCAATATCAAAGATTTATGCTGTAAACTAACGTGATACTGGTCACTTTGGCATGCATGGAGGGGTGGGCGTACGTACGGACGGTCGATGACGTCAGAGCTATAAAAAGTAAAATTTCGGGTGATGTAGCAACTCGCGCAACGTATGTCATTGGCTCGCTACCCCAGCCAATATAATTGAAACAATGGCTTAGGCTCAAAAACAATAGAAACTGCTCCCAATACCAAACAACAGCAGGTTAAGAGAGCTGCTACACTACTGAAGGTTTAACTGCAGAATACCCCGCCACTCGAACTTTCAGCCCTGAAGGCTTAACTGCAGAACACCCCGCCACTAGAACTATATTCCACGTAGCCGGCTACGCGGTACGCGGCACCCAGAAATAGGAATGCACAATACTGTAGAATACCCCGCCACTTGGACTAAATTTCAAATGAACTAAATTTCAAAATGGTGCGGCAATGTTATATGTGCTGGCTACGCGGTACGCAGTACGCCGTGATATTCCTCGTTCTCAAAGTATTTCGACAGACGAGAGACTGGAACTGTGGACTTGGAAGAGCGCGCGTCACCAGTATAACAACGTGAAAACCTGACAACAGATATCTTGTGCTGAATATAGGACTCGTTTACTGATTAAGTCTAAGCCTAAGCACTCGTTTCAGTGATTAGGCCTAAGCACTCGTTTAAAATTTTAGCTTTTATTTTACGGTTCGAATATAGCACTCATTTACTGATTAAGCCTAAGCACTCGTTTAAAATTTTAGCTTTTATTTTACGGTTCGGTTTGGGTTTGGGTTTAGATTTAGGGTTAGGGTACACTGGAATTTAAATTTTCCACGTACCGCGTAGCCTTAAGATACTTTGCCATCTTGACTTTAATTCTTTCTGCGTACCTCGTACCGCGTAGCCGGCTACTTAAGATACTTTGCGATCTTGACTTTAATTCTTTCCGTGTACTGCGTATCCCGTAGCCAGCTACTTAAGATACTTTGCCATCTTGACTTTAATTCTTTTCGCATAGCGCGTACCGCGTAGCCGGCTACTTAAGATACTTTGCGATCTTGACTTTAATTCTTTCCGCATACCGCGTACCGGGTAGCCGTCTTTGCCATCTTGACTTTAATTCTTTCATGAATAGTCTGAAGAATCATGTGATAAAATGCTTATTGACTGAGTTTAGGTCGGGCCGGACAGGACAGGAATATATCTGTTTTCTTCCATGCAGTCAACATGTCCCGAGTGCGAGAAATTGAAATTGAGAAAACGCGGCTGTAAGTTATAAATATGGCCCTCGAACTCGGTTAGTAAGCTGTTTATACCCTTTATTGGGAGCGGTACTGATAGCTTGTTTAAATTTTGTTTCCTGCTGGCCGATTACACGTTACAGTTTCATCGACAGCTACTGCGTGCCTTTAGTGTAATGATAAGGAAATCTCAAAACAAAAGAACTGACAATCTGAACATGTAAATCCTTTATCAGACTCATCTCGCAGTGCTAAAAACATTACAAATTGTGTTATTGTGTTCCATATGGTTGAGATTTGCGTCTACAAGGGATAATAATGAGACAGGACAGCAATTACGTTCTCGAAGACCGTGTTTAACCCTTTCCAGTCTCGCCACATCTGTTCTTCAAGGAAATCTTGTAAATCCTCGGAACGTATACCTCTTTCCCTCTTGACATAGTACTTCAGGCGTGACCACGCTGCTTCCGACTCTTGAGTGTGGATTCCCGTTAAAGGGTCCACAAAATTATGCTGATGCACGACTGTCCTGTGCACCGTAACGTTGGGGACATGCAGATCTAAGTTCCTATACGCCGCCCAGTCGTCTGTGTGAACTTGTGACCCAGGTAAGAGGACGTTTCGTAGAATTTGGCAAAGTGTTGCCCTGTCTCTTCGCCTCACGACTTTGAAGTAACCTCGGCAAGGGCTGTGTTCAGTGGACAGTACTCCAAATACCCAAGCGTCATTTCTCGCCCTGCGTCCTCGCTGGTACTGTACATGAAATAACAAATCCAAGCAAAGAGCCTTTAGTAAACGAATCAACAAACTTTGAACGATAGGACAACTTGATTTCAATGTTCTTGATACCCGTTGTAATCATAAATTACATGATTATTACCACATTGTTATATAGTAAAGTTGCATGATTTGCATTTAAAGTCCGATCTCGTTTTTCTGGCTCACCTTGGATTTGTGCTTAAATTGGCTTTCGTCGCACTTCACAACGTACACATTGCCACCGAATGGGATTATGGGTCTGTCCTCGAGATCTCTTTTACAGAAATGTCTTAGGACAGCGTATACTTTACCAACCGTGTTCCTTGTCAGTCCAATCATTTGAGAAGCGGTAGTTCGTAGCTCCCGTAGACTCCAAAGATATATTAGAACAAGGAGTTTTCCTAATGGGATTCTTGGGAATTCTGCGAATAAACTCCCTTCTCTTAGGGACTTTTTGCGGCGACACCTTGGACACCTCCTTCAAAAGTAAATGTAAAAACCAAATCACAAGTGTTACATGTATTACACGTAGTTTCTCAAGCAAAAAACCAACAAACCGAACAGCCATTAATTACGAAATTGAGGATGGAACGGCGACAACAATGTTTCACAATCTTTAGTTTATATCCCCGACATTCCAAAGGAGGAAACGTTCAATTTGCATATTATTCGAACTGAGGGCGTATCACAATGAGAGTTAGCTCACCATAAATATCCATCGACGTGATTCGGATATCTTTGGGCTACCTCCATCGCTCGGTTACATGGCATACATCTCAGAGGACTCGCTATTAAATTTTGGGCTTGAAGCCATCGAATCAATTCTAAGATAGGACCATTTGAAAGGGTTGTAACTTCGACGAGGTTCATTGTCGCGATGCTGTAGAACAAAGCATCTTCCGGATCAAATCACTCATGAGTTGTTTTCGGCATGAGATGAAAGGATTTGATGACATAATTTTTTTTGTCGCGAGCTTTTAACCCTATTTTTTCACCCATTTTCAGGATCAGCGCATTTTATCTAAAGAGTAGATGCTACTGCTTGATGTATTGATATCATTTTAGCTCAACGAAACTACCTCATTACTCTTGTACAGCCAGCACCCGCATATCTTGATTCCGGTTTTTTTTTTTTTTTTTTTTATGCAAAAACTTTTATCTTCATCGTAACCTATAAAGTACACATTAGCATCATGAAAAACCTCTATGGACATAAAATTCATAGCATTGTATGAGAAATACACTGGATTGTATACCTAATTAGTCAAGGGAAATCTCTCAAAGTGACAATCTTCCGCCTGATTTTTGATGAGGTTTCCTGTGGAGAATTCTTTTGCAGCGGCGTCAAGGCGTATGCGAATCGTTCATCGTTGACAAATTCATTTTCATTTTTTATTTAGAACCAAACAACTAGCCAAGAGGAAAAGCATCTCAAGCTATACATTAACCCATACGCTAAAAAAATTAACGTCATTTCTCTCTCAGGTAAAGCGCAAAAACTCCGCCGTCAGCTTGCTCTTTTACATTTTGCAGAACATTTCAAAGCCCGTCTGCTCATTATCACTGGTCATCTCTGTCTTTTTTTACCGCCGAATCAAGTCGCTCAGATTTCATCCACTCACTGAAACCTCTTTGGACAATTGCATTCGCGAAGCAGTAAATCTCGGGGTTGCATTTTTCACCAGTAAGACTAATCATCATGCCATCCACCGATGGAACTGTTAGAACTAGGTCTAGGTTGTTGAAGCGTTGCTTTACATTGTTACGCTTTTGTGATAGTTTGCGAGTTCCTCGCTCAAACATCCAACGAACGCTGGAAAGTAGTGGGCGTACGAAAGAGCTGGAATTTTCTAATAATGCCACCACAGAAGCAATTCAGGACATGATACTACACTCTTTCCAGCCTTTTATAACCAGAGGGGAAGCTTCCAGGTAAACACTCTAATGAAAATCATTATCAGCAAGTTACGTCTTTCTAAACATTGAAGGGATATTACTTTCTTTGATTTTTTTCAGTCTCAAATTTTATCGTACCGTCAGTGGATCGACGATCCTTACTCTCGCAGGATCTTGGAATGAAGTTTGCGGCGAGACGCTGAAACATATATATAGAAATCGCGCAAAGGTTTACATGAGAATCGATCACGGTAAGACAAATTGTTAACTTTAAACACAGACCATAAGACATAACTTGTTACAATATTCACTTAAGGCCAGCGCGCGTAACAGCAGATACGTTGAAAAATCACGTGTAACGAGGTCTTTTACGGTTGTGAATTGCTTTCAGCTGCTACCATAACTGGCAATGACGTTACGAGCAGGGATA
This sequence comes from Montipora foliosa, assembly GCF_036669935.1. Taxonomy (NCBI): domain Eukaryota; kingdom Metazoa; phylum Cnidaria; class Anthozoa; order Scleractinia; family Acroporidae; genus Montipora; species Montipora foliosa. The sequence continues at coordinate 23,548,562 of NC_090873.1, forward strand.
GATCCAGCCTTCTCGAAGAAGGAGGAGGATCCAGACGAAACGAGACGGGTTTGCGGATGTTTTTGTTATTACATTATTTTTCATTATTCATTAGGCGCAGTTAAGCGCATCAGACTTTATTACTCAGCTAATACAATCAGGGGCTAAAAATTATCTGCGTTCATACTAAAATGCGAGGAATAACTGAATCTACGACGCGACGTCAATGCAAATGCTATGTAAAATTGCTAGTTCACGTTGAAAACGTTTTTCTAGAGATTGCTTCCATTTGTTTAACTTTCTAAAACCACGAAAACTAAGCACGAACTGACTTGGAGGAAAGGTGTTGAAGCTCGGAGAAGGAAAAAATTCCCCTTGTGTGCCCACTCGCTATTTCGACCCAAATTCCATGGCACGAATAACCATGAACCATTTGCCAAAAAAAAAATTCCAAAAAGCCACTTGTAGAGCAATTGTGCTGTCGTTTGTTTTCTACCTCTATCCGAAGTAAGAGCCCACTCCCCCCTTAAAATCTCTTCTACGAGCTGAGGTCGTTTTTTAGAATCTAGCCAACATATTTTTGCATCAAAATCCATATGAAAGTTATTTGTCTTCTTCCTTAATCGGGAAGAAAAGTTTCGATCTCCTCACTCACGTGCTTTTCCCACGCACCGTGCCATTCATCACCGAACTCCCAGTTTTCCGGGAAAGAGCGTGTCTCTCATGCAAAATGTGACCCAAATTCCATGGCAGTTTTATCACATTGTGTTCATTTTCATAGTGGATTAACCCCTCTAGCACAAGTATTACACTTTTAAAAGGAATGCTTTTGCTTGCTAATTTCGTAGGTGAATATCCAGCGAGTACTTCTCTGGCAGAACACGCTGAGGACCCAAGTGCCGGTAAATGCGTACGACTCTAAAGTGTTACTATAAAATTTTCGTCCCTTGAACTGTTAGGTTTATATACAGAATTCCAGGAAAGTAAGCAAACGCCGTTTACCGTTCGGAAATATCTGAATTGGTTCCGGTGATTTTAAAGTTTGAAAAATCTGTAAAATATGCAAATGAGATTACTGATGATGTCATACACTCAACCCAATATAAATATAGCTATTTCGGTCAATTTGCAGCAGAGACCACCGAAACATGGTAGGCGAATTGTTTTACAGGCAACACACCTTCGGCTGTAAAGGAATTGGTTTCCCATGCCAACTCACTCTTTTCCAGGCCCCTTCAACCTGAATCAATATTTTTGGTGATCATGAGCTAGAAAAACATTTAGCAAGGCAACATACTCAACCTAACGTAATTATAGGCTTGCAAGATCATGCAGACGACGCACCATTGGTAATAGAATGCCAAAGGTAGCCAGCAAAGCCTTTAATATCAGGGAGCTCTGGAACCTATTATGTTCCCATGGTAACAAAACTGGTATGCTCATGTTGTAGAGCACATCTTATAGAATCTTACTGCAAAGAATCAAGGATTTCTGAATCAGATTGGCTGGGATATCTTTTTCCATCATAATTCGGTTGAGTTTATGACATCATCACTTGGCTAATTTGCATATTTTTTAAAACTTGAATATCTCTGGAACACAACTTAGGAGATATTTGAAAATAGTAAATGTAACAGTCTTCTTCTCGCACAGACTACATGTTCATGTATTTAAATGGCTTAGATAGAAAAGACACGAATTTCATCATAGTAGCACTTTAACACAATCTACCCTACGCGGGATGCCAACGGTTAAAAATGCTAATAAGTCCATAAATCATTCGTAAAATTGCCAATTTTAAAAATATTGTTTTCCAACATTTATGTATACACAAGACATATCACAGCATTCTCATTTTCAGCAACATCTCGTTTCCTAAATATTCTGTGTTACAGTGAGTGAATGATTAGGAAATAACATGTATAGGCTTAAGCTAAGTGGTAAGGTTACCACTTTCCTAAATTTTTCACAGCTAATCAATCTAGTGACGAAGAGGTGTTTGATGTAGCTGAAACAAACAGAGAAAATGAAAATCAAAGTAAGTGGAATTTCCCTTAAAGTAAAGGAGCCTTCAGGCTGATTTCACTATTGATCAACTTCTTATCTGTTTACCATAGTTATGATAATAGCTTGGAGAAAACTCGAAGGCCAAAAAATACTGAAAAACTCTAAGCTTTTAATAATAGAACAATAATATTTGAATTCACTTAAATGGAATCTAAGAAATATAATGAAGATAAGGATTTGGCGATGATGCATCAAACTTAAAATACTGTAAAATTCCGAAAATAAGCCACAAGGCTTATAGCTTGCAAGGGCCATTTTTGGAGGGGCTTATTTTTGGAGGGGCTTACCTACGGAGGGAAATTTGCGTTTCTGAATCGATTGGGCTAGCCTTATAGTTGGAGGTAAATTTACCGTTTTTGCTTTGTTTTACTTTGTATTTGAGGGCAATTTTAGAAGTACAAGCTTCCTGGGGGCTTATATTTGGAGGGGCGATTTAACGGAGGCCTTTTTGCGCTACCGCTTTGGGGGCTTATATTTGGAGGGGCTTATTTTCAGAATTTTACGGTATTGAAATTGTACTATTAGGCAACGTGAAGTTGATGATGATATTTCATTTCACAGCAACAGCTAGAAACAGATCAAACACTGCAAGGGAACAAGTGACAGGTACATAATGCCAAAAATATCAGTTTTATAATCTCACTGAAGATTCATATTATGGTATTGACTTGATGTCATCAATCTTGATGGCTGGACTTTAATGAAAGAAGAAGAACTCCATATGTGCTGTGACTCCAGTTGATATGAATAAACGTCTTGTGAAATGCATTACATAAACAACTAATATATCGTACCCTCTACTCAAAACAGTTGACATAAGTGACGATGATGAACTTCTTCGCCCGCTGTCGGCTTCAACACCACAGCATGCAACTTCAACCCAGGAACCACCACCAAGTACGTATCTCCTTCAAACCTAAATAAATTAAAATGCTTCTAAATTTGACTACAATAATTAACGTAAAATAAGCATGACTTGAATTAGCTTTGGAGCGATAAGCATAGATTTCAGCCGTCTCCCAACTTTGAACTTTGACTTCAGTTCAAGAGTGGCAATTCTATTTATTTAGTTCACATTTATATAATCAATCACATTCTCAGATGATCTGGTATATAAAAGAAGGAAAATGATTTTTTCTTGGCTGTAGCTTGGAAGCATAATTTTTAACGCCAAAGTGGTACATACACTTTATATGGGTAATCCCATTTTGTACGTTTGCTTAAAAGGGACAGTCACTATTACTTTGCCATACATTTTCTCACTATAATATTGAAAAAACACTTGAAAAAGAAGAAGATGCCACAAAGATTAGTAACATCAATTCTGCATAATGTGCAACTGACAGGTTATCTGGGTAACGCCATATGCATATTTTGTATTTCTTGTAGATTCCAGCAGCTTAATTGAGACATTTGTTAACCGATTCTATGGTAAGCAATAATTACATGTATGTTGCATACAAAGAGTAGTGAATGATTCATCATTGAGTGAGTCAAAGATCAAAAGTTTGCTATTCAAACAAGGAGACAAGGTGAAGTAAATTAGCTAATCAAGAAAGTGAAAATTAGGTAATGTTTTCCTTTAATGCCTGAGCAGATAGAGTACACAGAGTATCCATGGTTACCCAAGACGAGACCACACCATCAAATGCCACTGTGGGTGAGTCCAACTTTTAAAAATCAATCAAAAGCAATTCGTTCACACTGCATCAGCACCTGCTAGACTGTACTAGTTTATTCTTTCTCCCTTCAAACCATACTACAGTAACGCAAGGATGCTTTTCACTGCTTTTTTGTTACATGTAAGGGTTGGCAATGTACATGCCATCAAACAGAATTTAATAGGTAACATAAAAATCATTAAAACCCAAGTTTGTTTTTTATTGGCGAGTAATTTTGTTTGTTCATTGATGTATTTGTTATTTTAAGTGGGAGAAGTGGAGGAGTTAGAGGATTGCCTTACTGGAGCTGAACTAGGTAAGGTGTATATATTAGTGCTCACCTTCCCAGCGAAAATGACCATTAAATTACACTGAGTCCGACAATAACTAAACAAAAAGTCATTTCGATTTTTCAGACAGAGGAAGTGGTGCATCGTACGACACAAAAGTTATGCAAATGTTTTTGGCTGCCAATGACATACCGCAGCACCTGCCAACATTGTGCCTCACACCATTGCAGGTAAAACCACCATTTCACTCAAGATTGGTATCAGTTTTGCCCATGTACTAGGTACAGTGGATAGAAGATCCTTTAAATGCCTGCATTGATTAATTTTAGGGATGCAGGGATGGTGCAGTGGTGAGAGTACTCCCCCTCCCACAAATGTGGCACAGGTTCGATTCCAAGACTTAGCATCATTTGGGTTGTCAGTTTGTTGGTTCTGTACTCTGTACCAAGAGGTTTTCCCCTGGGCAATCCAGTTTTCCCCTGTCCAAAAAAGATTTGATTCGATTTGCATTGATTCATTAATTTCAATTTACAGTGTCACCAATAAGTGCTCCAACACTAGAAGATCATAGACATTTAAACAGAGTTCCTTTCCTTTCCTATTCCGTTCTATTTGGGTGGTTTGGGAATCTACGCTTCAATGAATAATTATTTCAATTCAATGAAACTAGCTTTTGTGGGTGCTTTCTTCAAAATAGATGCGCCTTCAAAGCCACCAGGATCTCTGCCCAGTGTGCATTATAAGATACAGACTGACCAACAGTGCGATTGATGCCCTTAGGTATGGACAACATGGTTCGAACATTGCATTATCGAGTAAAACAGTGTATAAACTTACCTACATCTTTCGTTGAAAGATACGAGTGTGTTTCTTTATTCCTTATGAGATAAATGTGTCCAACTGGTTTATTCGTTAAACCTGGAATTGGGATGGGGATCAAAATACACATTAGTTTTTCTCCATACTGCTCAATGATTAACACCTTTTCTACTGTGCATGTACAATAAAAAAGCCATGTTTACTGCCAATAGTTGAAAAAGGGTTTCATGACAATGGCAACGACGAAATTAATCAGCATGGACAATTATTTACTTTACAGGATTCTTATGATGTCCAAAGATGCAGTCAGTGCGTTGCGCAATTGCCAAATATATTTCTCTCTAATGGGGTCAGATTTCGATCAGGAAGGTAAAAATAACATTTGTTATATGAAAATAATTGCTTGCCTGGTCTGAAATGAAACAGACTAACATTTAACAAACATGCTGTGTGAACTTATTGATCTCATTTAAAATAAATTAAAATTAAAATTAACATTTTCTAAGACTATACTACTACACATTAGTTACCAAGGAAGTATTCAACAAAAACTTAGTGATCCCCCTAACCCTAAAACCCTAACACCTTAACCAATAAAAGAAACATTTTTATGCAACACTAGTACTGACCTCTTACTTCTAAAATTTAACTTTATAGTATGTGGTAAGCAGACGCAAGTTAGACCTGACGATGCCAACGTGGAAGTAAGGGTGTTACAGCCTACAATGTCATCATTAAGATTGGTGGTTGGAGGTGTGATAGAAGGTGCGATTAAATGAGAAATTATAAGTTGATGAGTTTTGTTGATGCCAAACTCTACTTAACCTTACATTTCCTATGATCCCATAGGTCTTAAATCACCGATTCTAATGCGCCAATGTACAAAATGCACACTTCGTTAGTGGTGTATGTCACATACCGGTACTCTCTGAGGCACAAAGTTATTTCAAAAAGAGAACAATGAAACAAGTCTGAGAGTTTTCTGACTAGGAAAACATCAGACCTTTCGAGCCACAACAGTCACTGTAACTTTTACATCCTAGGAAACAAAGCAAACTTTATAGGAAGTGTGATGGCTGCAATAGACGATTCCCTTGAGGCATCAAGCATCTTGAAATCACAAAGGTAAGATTATATAACCGGGAGAATATCATTGATAAGGAAACCGAAGATATAGATACGCCACGTAGAATGGCTTTATGATCTAAATTCATTACAGAGTACAATGTTTATATATTACATGTACTGTCACCGAGAACTCTGTGGTGATCCTTTTATTAGCACAATATTATCCAAAAGTCTTTATGCAGTCTTAAATTCTAATTAAAAGTCACTATAAAATATGATTTGTATACCTTTTGTTTTTTACCATGAATTAAACATCTGGTACTTTAGTATCTAATGGAACCTTTAATATTTAACTTTCAGAGAGCTATTGCAGCAACAGAGAAACCTAAAAAACATGCAAGAGGAAGAGTACCGTCAATCTGTAAGAATAGGGCTGATTTTGGCAGTGCCTCAATATCAAAAATTTTCTTATTGGAAAATGCAAGGATTAGACAAAACAAACACAAGTCCTTAACTCACATGTCTTATCACTTTTAGGAAATGGAAGACACGAGAAAGGAGATGAGGAGGAATACAGATGAACGAGACCCTGAAGCAGAAGTCATTGTTAGTGCAAATATCTTCTACGGACTTGCTTGCACATGTGCACTTTATTCATAATTATAGCCAACTTGTGTTATGGTTATTAGCATGACCAGTTTAATGTAGTGAACCAATCCTTGAAGCAATGAAAGTAAATTTAAAATTAAATGACAGCACCTAAGGTTATTTCTGTGTATCTCTGTGTACGATACATGTACATTCTTTTCAGTTCAAGAGCACAAAAACTCAAGAGGACTACAAGAACATATGTAGCAAGCGGAAGAAAACTGTGCATATCTTTAACTTTTGTGCCATTATTTGTTTTCCCGTCTTGTTCACAATACAAGTTACCTTCGCTTATTGAGCCTTAATGTGTCTTCCTGAGTTCAGAGTATGATATGGGTTAAATTTGTTGGACCTCCAATATCCACTGTGTTGGACCTCTAACAATAATGGCAATCTCTAACCTGAAAGTGTTGTACAGATGGGTCCTCCAACTGTTGAAAATTATCATGAATCTAGAGATAAGAAGTTAGAATGAAGGAGTCGTTATAATATATGAGACAATTACTAAGAGGAAGAATCAAACCAGAAGAGGAATGCCTGACGTTACTACATACAGCCACCCTATTGTAACTCTTATTTACACTTTTGGCCAATCTTATTCAATTATACAATCTAGTTGCAGCATTACATAGAAAAAATGATAACCTGAACATGCCCCACGTGTGGTTCTTTACTCTTACTTATTCGTTTGAAGTAATTCAGTATTTAATCTTTGTTTTTCGATCTTTTCTGAATAGAATGCAACTGACAGTGATGAGGATGCTAACGATCGAAATTTAACAGAGGAAGATACTGAACAGGTGATCATACTATACAATTATCAACAGCTAAAATGCAATGGTGGTTTAGGCCCAGTATAACTAGATTTATTAGGTATTTGATAGGAATAGTTCACCTGTTGTGCCCCTCTTAATGCTAACCAACAGCAACTCAATAAAACTTAACCTCAAATGACTGTATCCGTACCAATTTTGACCCTAATGTTATAAGGGCAAGACAATCCAGTGCTGCACCTTCTTCAGCACTGAATGTAGAACTGACAATAAAGTTATTTTTTGGATTACAACTGCTGTGAGGATCGATCAAAATTGATGTTTGGAAAGTAAACTACCGTTAATGGACTCAATGTTGATATACATGTAAATTTATTTCACTCATCCCCATTATAGCCCCTGCAAAAGTACTAGTTTTTTTGTGTATTTTGAGCATGCAAATGTAAACTTTGCACCATATACCATTATTATAGAAGTTTTGCTATTTTTTTAACCTATTCAGGTGAGACAGAAAAGGATCATGGCCTTAGGGGCTCAGGTAAAGTTTCCAAGGATGATCTTCTTCGACTGTGCACATACAAATAAACTAATGGATTTAGAAAGCAGGTCGCACAGTTTATGCAAAAGTTGTCACAAACTTTCTGTTTCTTTTTTCCTATTTCACGTGTACTGTGTTGGGTACAGCTGTATATCAAGTTATTGTAACTGAGTCCAATAAACTATTGACCTACAGGGGTTGCTAGCAAAACGCATCCGAAGGGAAAGCCAGGGGGATGACTGTGATGATGACAACAGTGGAAACAGTGGAACTGTAAGTACCTGTCCTGTCTAAAAACTAGTTTATATTATGTGCTCTCGGGTTTCAAGGGGTCCAAAGCAATTCCAAGCTGGTCCATTCCTTTAGGTATTTGTCATTTTTTTCCTGAGCCAATTAGCACTAAATTTTCCAGCAAATGCACAGCAAATAGACCACCTTTGGAAACTACTAACGTGCATACTTCCTTAGTATATATCAGACAAACTACCAGCAACAAGAAGGGGTCTTGTTAACATAAAAAAAAAAAAAAAAAAAAAAAAAAAAGGAAACAAAGACATAGATAAACCGACTAAATTCCTCAGAAATGTTTTCATCAACCTCTATGGACAATGACAAAATACTCCACTTCAGCAAACCAAATGTGGTAAATAAATGAGCGACCTCTAAGAGTAACAGATCACACTAGTCCCGCATTTGAACAATTCTGTTACGATTTCTGCAGCAGAAGTAAGCTGACCTTACCTTTCCAAAAGGCTACTGCAGGATCGAAGTTTAGCACATTTGAAGCAATCCACGTTTTCATCTTTGCCATTTATGTTCTCGTTTTTTTCCTGACAGGTGACATTTAACGATAGGCTGTAACTCAATTGGCCCGATGACCAGGTTATGTGTAGTGGCGAACACCGTGGTACCTCAGTGGGCCAAGCTGCAGCTTTCTTTTCGTATGCTTTTGAAACTTCCGGGACTTACTTCTGGCTACATGATGGCCGGCAGAACAATTTCCGCAGACAACACGTTCAGGACTTTCAAAGGAACTAGGCCCCAGGACACTACCAGCTTCTTTATCTTCCTGAGGGGAGACTATGCCCAAAGCTTTAGTACCAATTGGCAAAGTAATTTATATTCTGTTTCGTTTAAAATGTAAAGGTCTGTGAAATAAAACCAGGCTAAAAATCAAGCGGGGTGGCTCTTAACCACGAAACTATTGCAATGGACTCTTTAAATAGTCATTTCTCGAGTGCCATTCACTCTACAGTTAGCCTTATTCTGTATTTGTCTACTTCGGCTCACAACCGACCTTTTTCCTTCGTACAAAGAAATAACACATCGTGCCTCGTTTCGGGAGAAAGTTCCGGCGAGCAGTCTCCTTGATCTTCTTCCTTCAATTGATAAGTCGGGAAGTATCCCGACTGTTCGTTTTCGTTTTGTGTTGTGGTGATGGTCACGCGCGACTGATGCGCAGATAGATTTGCTTTCAAGGCGGCTGGCAAAGTCTTCTTCCTCTTCCGGACTTATCAAGGAAGATCGAAGAGACGGCTCGCATGGTACGCTGGTATTTAGTTGATATTTCGGTAATAAAGAGCACGGATCCCTGAATCTTAACCAAGTTTCGTAAAATCTATTTTAGTTTTGCAAAGCTATTTTAAATTCGCGTTCCCAATGCCGCGCATATTTACAAACTTCATTACGTCATTACAACTGGGCAATCAGGTGCCTGTCTAAAAATAGATGCGTAGCTGAAATAAGATTTTAAAAGACTATCCTTGAAAGAGGCCCATGTATGGGGGATCAGTTCTCTTAATTTACTTTATGTGTCCTTCCTCAAAGTCTTTTCCACGTTCCTAGGCTGGAGGTTTTTTTGTGGAGTTGCTGTTCTAACCTTCAAATTAATTGTTGGTTTACGTCATCAATAGATTGAAGTTTATTTGACAAACAAATATTTAACAAATCACCGATATGCAAACCTCCTGAGGTGAATTATTGTTTTAGTTTATTACATAGGTGATTATTTGAAAATTGTGTATTTTCGTTAAAAAAATTGATTTCGTCGTCTGTCACCTCATAGTCATTAGAGGGGAATGGGTATGAAACCCGACAAATGTCTTTACTGTATTCTTTTGGTCTCTCTTTTGGCCTCGAGTGTGCACAAAACACAATAGTTGTTTACTCCGTACTGAGGAACTAACCACTAGAAACGAGTTGGTTGCGTAATTCATGCAAAGTGTATGAACGCAAAACAAAAGATTTTGCACGGTCGTGGACTTTCCAACCTAAATCTTGGCATCTTGGTTTGCTCCTTTGATGTTTGCCGAGCTTCAAAACCAGTCCCCTTTATTAACTGTGGTAACCTCTACAAAACGGTTTGAGGCCACACATCATCGCAGAGAATTTTTATTAATCACCTACGTGATTATAGTAAAAGTTACTGTTCCTGCTGCAACCGCTTAGGTAATATTAGGCCAAGTGTAATTTCACTATTTAAACATTACCAAGAAATTTTGAGCTAAAGTAAATAGTCTCGTTTTACCATTTATCTCGCAAGTCTTGAAGGGAGATTACAACCACAATAATTTAATATTCTAGACTCATGGATTACTCTTCAGGCTTGCTCGAGTAAAAATTTTTTTAATAATTGCTATCAATGACACCAGGCAGATTCAAGAGTTTTCAGTCCAAACTAAAAATGTATGCATTTCTGTCTCCATGCGCTATGCTGTTACCGACTAAACAACATCGCATTGTTTTAAAAAACAAAAAGAAAACTAAATTGCGAAAAACCCCAGTCTGTTTAGTGGTAGAAGTTTGACATACAAGGGTTGTTTAATGTCTTAGGCCCGGGCCAAACTCTATCTTTACACGCTGTATCCGTCAGAAATAGGATAGGTAGAACGTGTGGGGAGATCCAAATACAGTTAGTCGAACTTATTCAGTCGAACGTCATCAGGAACTTAAATGGTTCTATTTAGTTCGTCAAATGTAAAGTTCAACGTTTGGCCCGGCCCTAACAGATTTTGTGATACTTTCTTAATCTACACTACTATGCTCCCAAGAAACCGAAGATAGAAGTTATAGAAAGATTGCTGAATGTTGGACAAATAAACAAGTTCCTGTTGTATTTTTTTTCTGAACGCGACTTTTTAAACGTCTTACATTTAGGGGTTGAAAGTGCCTTACATACAGGGGTTTATAACGTCTTACATTCAGGGGTTTATAACGTCCTACATTCAGGGCTTGAAAACGTCTCACATTCAGGAGTAGAAAACGTCTTACATTCAGGGGTTGAAAGTGCCTTACATTCAGGGGTTTTAAAAGTCTTACATATAGGAGTAGAACACCTTTACTTTGAGGGGTGTTAAAACTCTTAAACTCAGGGGTTTTGAAAGTCTTACATTCAGGGGCTTATAACGTCTTACAATCAGGGGTTTGGAAACTCTTACATTCAGGGGTTTATAACGTCTACAATCAGGGGTAAAAAACATCTTACATTCAGGGGTTTTGAAAGTCTTACATTCAGGGGTTTATAAGGTCTTACAATGAGGGGTTTTGAAAGGGGTAGAGAACATCTTACACTCAGGGGTGCAGAAAACATCTTACATTCAGGGGTGCAGAAAACATCTTATATTCAGGGGTTTTTAAAGTCTTACATTCAGGTCTAGAAAACATCTTACATTCAGGGGTAGAAAACATCTTACATTCAGGGGTAGAAAACATCTTACATTCAGGGGTCAGGGGTGCAGAACACATCTTACATTCAGGGGTTTATAACGTCTTACATTCAAGAGTAGAAAACATCTTACATTCAGGGGTTTTGAAATTCTTACATTCAGGAGTAGAAAACATCTTACATTCAGGGGTGCAGAAATCATCTTACATTCAGGGGTTTATAACGTCGTACATTCAGGGGTATCTTACATGAAACTGTCTTTCATTCAGGGGTTTACAACGTCTTACATTCAGGGGTTTATACCGTCTTACATTCAGGGGCAGAATCTTACATTCAGGGGTTTATAACGTCTTACAGTCAGGGGTAGAAAAAGTCGGATCATCCTTAGATTCTTACATACAGGGGTTTATAACGTCTTACATTCAGGGGTTTATACCGTCTTACATTCAGGGGCAGAATCTTACATTCAGGGGTTTATAACGTCTTACAGTCAGGGGTAGAAAAAGTCGGATCATCCTTAGATTCTTACATACAGGGGTTTATAACGTCTTACATTCAGGGGTTTATAACGTCGTACACGCAGGGGTTGAAAGTGCCTTACATTCAGGGGTTTTAAAAGTCTTACATTCAGGGGTTGAAAATACCTTAAATTCAGGGGTTTATAACGTCTTACATCCGGGGGTAGAAAACGTCCTATATTCAGTGGTTGAAAACGTCTCACATTCAGGAGTAGAAAACGTCTTACATTCAAGGGTTTTGCATACAGGGGATGCAGGAGGTCCGGAGGTTATAAATCCTTACGTTCAGGGGTTATAAATCCTAACGTTCGTGCAGGGCTTAAAAGTGTTTACGTCCGGGGATTATCAATCCATACGTTCAGGTGTTGTAAATCCTTAAATCCAGTGGTTATAAATCCTTAGGCTTAGGGGTTGCCACATAGTCGCTATATAAATGAGGCGATTTACCTAAGGGGGTTTTTATTTATTTTTTGTGTTATTTTTATATATGTGCCTGTGCCCAGCTGCTACGAATGATCCCATTTTGAATACTTTTTTTTTTCATTCATTAAAAAAATTCGCAACAGTTCTCTTTAGAGATTTTTTACATATTCTTAAATTTCGTATAGTGTATTAAGGTAGTTGAAGTTGCCATGGTAAGCGACATGACGTCACATGACGACACAGAACTGGAGTAGTTGAGAGCCACCGCGCACCGGTGGCTCAGTTGGTTAAGCACCGGGCTGTCACGCGGGAGGTCGTGAGTTCAACTCCGGCCGGACCAACACTCAGGGTCTTTAAATAACTGAGGAGAAAGTGCTGTCAGACTTTCAAGTCTTCTCGGATAAGGACAATAAACCGGAGGTCCCGTCTCACAAACCTTGTTCACATATAACACTGTGGGACGTTAAAGAACCCACACACTATTCGAAAAGAGTAGGGGACGTGGTTCCCGGTGTTGTGGCCTATCTTCATCACTCACTTACATCATCATCACTCATCATGGGTTGGGAGGGTTCAGTGGGCTCATAAATGGACTGATAGCGGCTGCCATCGGCGCCCTTAGTATGCTGATGTCAGAGCCCACTGCAAAAATGTAGATAGGACACGTATGTTTGTCCTATCAATCAATCGCGACATTACTTACTTACTAGATGCCGTGAAGTGTCATCCTGTTTTGATATAGCAAACACGTGATCTTCTATTTTGACGACAAAATTTAAACCGCATATCTTGTTTATAAAACTATATAACTTCATCTTTGTTATTTTGCAATACATTATTTCAACTTTCTTTCATACTTCTTGCGATGATGGCAATAGTAGAAAAGGGCCGCGTGTACGAGATAACCGACCTTTTGTACTTAACTTTGACACGCGCCCATTATTCATTGGACAGGAGACTTCCACAGTTGCCAGATTAGAGCACAACCCGCAAACTGATGAGACAACGGAAATGCCTCGCGATAAAATAACATTATGCTTTCGGTCAACGGCATAATGTTTGTTTATATATTTTTTATGCAGATTCTGAAGCTTTGACTAAGTTTAAGGTTCGCGCCAAAACGTTTTTCAAGTGGCGCTTCGACACCTCTCGTAACTTACTAGATTTCGTAAGCGTTGGTAACGAAATTTGATAAACTAGAGCAAAAAGAATTGTCAAATCAACCCATGAACTTGCTGTTTCCTTATTTTTCGCATAGTGCCTTTTTAACTGGAAATGCTGTGCTGTGTAATAAAATCGCAGCTTTTTGCCATTGCAAAAATATAATTTTGTCAGAGAACTGTGTCGAAAGTCCTCGCGCTATACACATCTTTTGCACCGATCGAGTCGAAACTTCAACTTCCCCTCGGAATACAAACTTTTGAAGATTGGATCGTTCAAATTCCTGCCCCCCGGACCAAAATTGCCTTGAAAAGCTCTAGCCTTGTGCGGATTTGCCTGTGAAATTCCCCTCTAAAAATGCACATCGCCTTCAACCCCTGTCGTCTTTGATAAGGCTTTTACAATCATGCTAACACATGCTCCTTCATTCTTTATATGATAGTCCCATTTTTACCGGACATGAGTAACTACAAAAACACGCCTTTATTATTGAAACTATTTCTTGTCTTGTAAAAACTGCTTTGCTATCTACAGTGGTTTTGTCTTGTTCAAAAGAGCTCTGCAGGCAACAACGCCGGGAAAAGCCTGCTTGACTCATGGCAAAACATCTGCATTTTTAAAATCTAAGATTTGATTCATTAATATTTAACAATATCTACTTTTCATACAAGGCTTCAAAAATACTACCTAACTCTTGAAGACCTTTTTTCGTAAGCCCTTTAATCCCAACTGCTATATATATTCCTTAATTTAAACTCGTCCATCGCGCCCAAACAAATACGTTACCTTTGGTGAAGTTTGACTCCTTCTTTATGCGGCCAATAACGCAAGAACAACAACAACAACCGCCATCTTGATCTGAGCAACAGCCAAGCTCTCATAAGACTGAGTCAGTATACCGATTGGTAACAAATTGATAAAAATGATACGATATCCTCACATGTGAAGATATCGATGATTTTACTGATATCAAGTTTGTCTCTTAAATTGTACTTAAATTCGTTGGTGTATCATCGAAACGTCTTCGGATCTTCCTCGAAAGTCTTCGGCAATCTTCGGCAATCTTCGGAAATGTTCGGGAACGTCTGTTTGGCCTTCGGAACAATTTTGGAAAATCTTCCGAAATTTTCGGAAAGTGGTCGGAAATCTTTGGAAAGTCATTAAACTAGTTTTTAAACTAATCGGAACTGACATAGGTTCGTTGATCTCTTTCGAACAATTTCCCAAGTAGACATACTTTCTGATCTTCTATGGACTTATACCTAAAACATAGTACAACACAACACATACTTTCTGATCTTCTATGGACTTATACCTAAAACATAGTACAACACAAGGTAACATTCTTTATTTCACATGATGCGACCACTTTCTTGTCTTTTCTGTGATTACGTCATCTTTTATCGATAATTTCCTGGAACACGCATCTAACACAATTTTTTGAAATCCAACGTTTGAATGATATATGGCAAGAACAACGTAAGAGTCTTTGTATTGTGAAATGTTATCATTACCT